>NC_090448.1:1120512149-1120828260 GCF_031143425.1 Pleurodeles waltl
CCGGATCAAAGCCCCCAGAAAACAGCAGGGCTTATCAAGGGGAATTAACACTCTCCTGCTGGAGGAAGGAGTGGGGTTAGAATCTTGAAAGCCACCAACGACTTTCTGATAGTTAATGGGAGGGAACCTCCCACTGGTGCCAATGGAATACGCTCAGAATTCGGTCTCTGCCACCTAGCAGAAGGCTCATTTAAGGATCTGCCTTTGGGACACACAGCCTTCTACAATATAGTACCAGCTTGTCTTACAAAGTGACTCCATAAAGACCAGCCTAGACGTTAAGGTACAGCTCCCAACTTCTTCTTGGAGTTTCCTGCTTCAAAAATGTAAGAACAGGAGTCAGAGCCTTCCAAGTGCTTGGCCCTCAGCTGTCAAGCAATTTCACTTGACATTTCAGACCATAGCTAATTCTAACTCCTTCAAATAGTCAGTAAAATATTATCTGTTTTGCTAACTGCTTCTACATCGATTTTTTACTCTATTGTGCGTAGCACCAAGATACTTTGGTAGTTATGGGCTCAATAAATAAATAATACATTTTTAAGGAAATGTGAAGGCCTGGGTGAGTGGTGGCCAGCTCACAGAATAACTATACCTCAACCAGACCCAGATAATCGAAGGAGATACCAAGTTAAATTCTACCCAGAATGCTGTACAGAGCTGGGCAGGCAGTGGGATGGTTTCTTTGTTGACAGTAACAGGTTCAGGGATGCTGTAATATCACTAGATTCAGTGGATGCTGCATCAGTTTTATAAATCTCCACCTCTCTTGACAGACCCCTACACAGACAGGGAGTGCTGAGGAGAAGCATGAAGGGAACAGAGAAAGGACCAGTACTGCTGTGGACCACCGTCAGGAGTTTTGGGCATTCACCCACTCCCAATTTGTACTCTGGAACTGTGGAGTCTTTTTAGGGCTGGTGATAACAGTTACTCGACTCTCTGCCATACCATTGGAGACTGAACTTGCTAGGACCCAGAAAGAAGAGATCCTCTGGATTAATGATGGACTGGTCCTGCTCCTGTTACAGTGCCTCGAGAAGATGGTGCTGTAGACTCCAGCTGATCCTGCAAGTGGTTTCATGTCTTGATGACCATGGAGTTCCTCAGCTGCTTCCCACTTGCGACAGAGGAATAGTTGGGTGCAGTTCAGGAAACCACCAGCCTATGAAATCATCAGGATGGGGGAGGAGAGCAAAACTATGGCCCAGGCAGCTCAGCTGCTGCTATAAGGGAGAAAGAAGCTTTTGTGCAATAGGTTTTTGGCAGCCTAAAAAGGTCAGGAGGACCCAAGCTTGTGGTCCAGAAAATTGAAAAAAAATGCTTATTTCCATTGAGTAGGGCTGGAAAAACCTTGCTTTCTGTTGCCACCATTTATATGGCATTTTGCAGCACAGCAGCAGGTGCCCTGGTACAGGGGCCACTTGCTACTCAAGAAACATCTTAAGCATTACTGCACTTTGTACAAACATCTGCTTCCTTTGTGAAGGTGTCCACTCCAGGGGACCAGTATGCAATCTTGCACATTCAGAAAACATTTCGCAGAGAGGTGGAGAAACACCTTGGATCCCTCACAATTGTAAATCAGAGAAAACTGCCTTGCCAGACCTGCAGGAGAGAGTCATCTGGAAAACACCTAGAGAGCCAACTATCTCTTTTCCCATTCCTTCTCGCTGCAGAAGAAGCGATCGAGGTTGACAGAAAGACAGTACAACAAAAACAGAAGGAGAACAGGAGAGAAGTAGGATCTGGGTCCTCTGCTTGGAACAGCATAGCAGGGTTGAGCAGGTGAAGGAGCAGATCAGACCGCCCTCCTCCATGGGCATTCCACATAGTCTAAAGTGTGGTGCACAGGCCCCCCAAGGTGGGCAGGAGCACCAGCATCAGAAAAGAAACATTGAAACAAATACTCAAAACTACTGGGACAGTTTTATTAAGAAGAAATGAGTGCAGGTGCAAAATAGGACAGTAGCACAATATTAGCAAAAATAAAGGGTTCAGGTTACTAAGCAACCAGGACATTGACAACCACCTCGGATCAAGGAGTGGATCCCGCGACCTGCGCTTTATTGAATGGAGCCTGGCTATATTAAATGTTATGTCCACAGATTAACACTTAATGTTATCAAATGTATGCACATTTTTTCTAACCATATTTTCTGATATATTTTATATCTGTAGGAATTAGGACCCTATTTCGAGTTTGGTGGATGGAAAACTGCCAAACTCCTGACAGGGTGGCTGCCGCCTACATGGCGACCTCTCTGCTGGAGTTATTAGGAGTTTGTCGCTAGGTCAGCGAGTGGAAACCTAGCCTAGCAGGAAACAGGCTACAGCACTGTCTCCGGCTCGTAATCGAGCGGGTGGCAATTCTGTAGCCTGCAGGGTGCACCAGCAAAGCAGACAATGAACACTGCAAGGGTGCTGGCCAGGGGGACCTGCACTGCCTATGCCAAGTGCCCCTGGGGCCCCCTGCACGAGTTCTCCACTAGTATTTTCATGGTAGTGGTACCGCCATGAAAACACTGGCGGAGAAGGGGGTTGTACTCCCCAGGGCAGCGCTGCCCTGATGGATTAGGACCGCCACCACCCTGCCGGAGCTGTCAGTTCCCTGGCGGCCTAACCGTAAGGTTTGAAATGTGTTGATCAGACCACAGCATTAGCAGCGGTTCAACCGCCACCCGCGAACCTGGCGGGCAGGTTGGTAATGAGGCCCTAAGTCTTTAGGTTGTCCTAGAAGTAGGCCTCCTGTTTATGTCAAAGTCTGTATGCTTGGTTTTTACCTTGTGGAATGTCAGAAAGTATGTCAAAGCTTCTTTATTGATACCCTGGTCTATTAACCGCTCGGGTGCCCTGGACGAACTGGTCTTGCCCTTGGCTATAGTTGCTGTGTGACGAGGACGAGACCAGCTCGTCCTGCACCCGGCTCATGGCAGGAGCGCTAGCGCTCCCCCCCATGAGCCTCCCACCCACTCCACCCCCCACCAGCGATGTCTGATGACGTCAACGCATGATCACGCTCTAACCTCATCAGAGGTCGCCCCCATCGCGCTTGAAGCTATCAGAAGAGAAATGCTTAGGAGTAAATATTTAGTATAATCAATCACATTACTGGAACTGATACACAGGAAGTGACCACACAAATTACCATCAGTAACAACGTAAAAAAGCAGAAATACATATAAAATGGTAACTCTGAAAACTACCATATCTCTGAAACTATAATATAGAGGTGTTCGCATTAAATGTAGACAACATATCATCCCAACACAACAGCCACAAATCACCTATAAGGCATTCGAAGCGAGTCACCAAAACATAATGGCTACTGGTAGCAATATTAAGCAATAGCTATGTACATAATACAGAGGCTCCAGACATTTTCATGCATTAGTGTTCTTGGGGATCACATGAAGGTACAACAGGTGATACATTAAGCTATATATATTGCTTAATGTGTAAAAAAAATAATAAGTGTCAGGGCCCTCTTCAGGAGGCCACGGCAGCTTGCACCAGCTGTTGCCCCTGCGACACCTACTAACCATCACAATTCTACAAGTTTGACAATTCATACTATTCCAGGCCCCTGAAGCTATAAGAATGGCTTGGGTGGCAAGTATTTGTCATTTTTAATTTATACTGAATTAATCAAAAAAATTGTTGTTGTGCTTATCTCTACAAGTGGCATATGCATCAATGTCATCATACAGCAATGCTGGTCAATGTCCATAGCTTGAAATTAGCATTAGAGACCCCAGCCTGAAATTTGTTACAGCAGACAGGGGCAGTCATGCTTCACAGATGCCGATCGACTACACGTGTCAATAGACCCTGCCGTGTATAAGCATCATTGGTCATAATGAGCTTCTCCATCAATGTCCACACACAGAAATGCGCACTAGCAAACCCAAACAGCGATGCACTGATGTCAGCAAACAGTATCAGGCATTAATCAAATGATATTCATCAATGACCAAAGTACACATTTTGAGTCAATTGGCCTAGAAAGAAATAGGCATCAAGAGTCTAACGGCATCAATGCCAGCTGACAGTATTAGGCATTATTGATCACCAGACACGGTATTCATCAATAGCCCAGGGAGTAATGCGAGTGAGAGGGACCAGCGAGTCCTATATGTTATCATAAACCGTATGTGCTTCAATGGCACCAGACTCTTAGGGGCACTGATGCCAAATGACAACATGGCACCAGATATAATAATCATCAGTGGCCCCACACAGTAGTATGTGTAAATGGGATTGAACAGTAAAAAAAGTATCAAGAGGCCAGACAATATTGTTAATCAACGGCCTCAAGCAGTAATGTGTAGTAACGGCCCCATTCGGGATTAGTCAGCAATGCCCTTATCCAGTGTCAGATATTAAAGACACTAGGACATCTTGGGCATCAATGGTTTGGCAGTAACCTGTAGCAATGTCACACAACAGTGAAAAGCTTCAGTGTTCCCAATATTAACATACATTGATAGGTCCAGGAAGCAGCAGTAACCCTAGACCGTAACATGCATTGGTTGCCATCAGAAGCAATGCATAAATAGCATAGGCAGTCATCTGCAACAATTGCTCTAAACAACAAAATGTAGCAGTATCCCTTGACAGTAAAATGCGTCAGTAGCAAAGGCAATACTATGCATCAATGACCCAAGTAGCAAAATTAATCAATCCCGCCAAGACACCAATATGCATCAGTGCCACCTGGAAGCAATATGCATCAATGCCCCAGGCAATAACAAGTGTCAGTGGGCCCAGTCTGTAATAGGCATCAATGGTACAAGCAGGTTTGTCGGCCCCGCCCCACCCCCCCACAAGGATAGCATGATGGAGCTTTTTGGATCAGGACAAGACATCCAACAAGAGGGAACAAAATGAAAGACGGAAGAGAAGGAGGTCGCAATGGTTGGCAAGGCAGAGGAAAGGGTGGCCAGATGGAGAAATAGATGGATGGGTGGATGGGGAGATGGATGAAAAGAAAGGAGAATGCACAGAGAGCAGGATGGAAAGATTCATGGGTAGTCAGTGTTATAATTACAAAACAGAGATCTCAGGAACTATAGGGTTGCAGGAAATAAGGTTAAATCATGTTTGCTGAAGTCTTACCACAGTTGGAGTGCTAGGTATGATGAAGATTATGATCAGGATAGGAGGAAAGGTGGTGTGTGCAGTGTTGAACACAGCAACAAAACTAGCTTGAATTTTAGGGAAAGCAGGATTCCTGAATCGGCAGCCATCTTGGGGGATATTGTATAAAAAGAGAATGGAGCTGGAGTCTCCCTGCTTCTCAAAGCAGTTTGTGGTTGACAGTCATCGGAGGCTCACTGATGAGGCAGTATCTGGTAGCAGGAGAGCTGGGTTGGAGCTTTGACTTTCTGCGCTATCTAGGCCAGTCAGATTGTTCTTCCGATCAGTTTTAATTTTCAAGGATATATAAATATATACATGTCTTGGCTCGGCTTCAAACATGGATATCAGATAATCATATCCTAGATGATGTACAGGTGGGCCTTAGGGAGAAAGTGAACACGCTTGACCAGATCTTCTGCTGCAAGGGGCCATGTTGGAAACATGTCACCCTGAAAAGGACCATCTATATGTAGCATTCATTGATATCAAATCGGCTTTGACCTGGTGCAGAGGGAGAACCTTTGGAGGGGTTTAGACTCATATGGGCTACCTGATGACTTTCTTTGGATCTTAAGAATACTCCATACGAACACCTATGTCAGAGTAAGGAGGAATATGGGAGGAGACTTCACGGATAGGATCCCAATCAATTGGGGAGTAAAACAGGGCTGCGTACTTGCTCCCACACCTTTTAGTCTTTATATCAAAGGGGGCAGTCAATTGGCTATCTAAATGTAAACACAATGCACCTAGGATAGCAGGAGTCTGTATAACTATTTTAATGTTTGCAGACAACACTATATTAATTTCAAGAAACCCTGTGAGTCTACAGATGGAACTAGATGCCTTTGATGCATTTTGTAAGAACAGGGGCCTAGAAATAAATCCCTCTAAAACAAAATGTAAGGGGAAAAATCCTCAATCTTTTAGAGGCAAAATGAAGTGGGAGGGGTCCCTGATTGAAAAGTTTGGGTATAACAGTCACAGATACTTTGACTTGGGGATCTAAAATGTGGAAGAGCAGAGCAGCACTGAAACAGTGAGCACTGTTAATTGGAAGAAAGTACAAGGCAATTGCAGGCAGTGCAGTGATACCTACTCTAAAGATTTATACGGCAACGGTACTGTCAGCGGCTACTTATGGGCAGAGATTTGGGGATATGCTGATGGCACAGCGCTGATTACAGTAGAGAATAAATTCATCAGGGGTCTTTTTGAATCCTCCCCTGCGTACGCCCCTCGTTCCCCCGAGAATGGGTCTAGATCTAAACGGTCTACATTTGGTGTCTTCCCTAAGGACTCCGATGTATTGGATGCGGCTTTTGTCTACTCAGGAGCTAATCATCTATAAGGAATCCCTAACTGATTTAATCGCTTATGACCAACAGGTTCGTACTCCATGGCTTAAATATGTTAAGAAGCAGTGTGAACTTATGAAAATGGAGAAACTGTGGAGTTCCCCATTGGAAGGGATAAAAAAAAAAATGGCAAGCACGAGTTGAAAAAGGCATATTGGGAAAACCTCTTGATGAGAATTTGGTCAGATTATAAACAAGGAAAGTCTAACAGGACAGTTTCTGGGGAATAAACCCTCTCCACATTTCGAGTCATATGGATAGAATATATCCCCTAGCGGTAAAGCATTTATATGTAGTTTAGATCTGGTTCACTACTTTCAAGAGTGTTGACAGAAAAATGGGACAGAACAGGACGTACCACAGTGCATTTCCCATTTTTGCCCCCAGGAAATGGAAACTGAAGATCACTTCCTACTTTTCTGCCCTAGGTATTGATTGACACACAAGAAATTGCTTTTCCCAATGTGAAAAATGATGGGAATAAGGCACTACTGAGAGGCGCAGAGAATTTTGGAAAATGATAGGAAGGAAGTGATAGTCTTTGGGGTAGTATGTTTTTTGCAGTGGGCACGGAAGATCAGAATAAAAGGGCTGCCTGAGGGGAAACTGTGACTGGTCCTACTCCAAGGAGTTTAAAACTGTATAGACGTACATCACAGCTCTAAGAGGTCTAACGGGATTGCCCCAAGAGCTCTGGTTATCAAGTTCCTATTCACTAGAAAGAACCCTAAAGAGGAATTACTACAACGAGTGTCATACAACTAGGGGTTTGGGGATATAACGCTTGTCGAATCCAGTATGTTTTATGATCTGCATTATTATGTTTTGCTTTGGGTTGTTTTTTTAAATATTTATTTATTATTTTTAAATTTTGTAATACAATTACTGTGAAAAAGGCATGGCTGGACGGCCTTGATTAACCTTAAATCGGCTAAGTCTTTAGCAGGGAAGAATGACCCTTTAAAGCACATTACTAAGGTTGTCCGGAGGTATTTGCTGCTAATTTAATTAATGGTCTAAGCAGAAGACCCATGAGGCAACATTGATTATTTCATGCCTATGTTTGTGAGATTGTTTTTAATGTGTATATAACTTAGTATATTATTATGTATAATATGAGTACATTGTACTTTTAGGGTCTGTTGACCGAAATTAAGATTATTACTGCTATATCTGTGTGTGTGTGTGTGTATATATATATATATATATATATATATGGAAAATGTCACTTACCCAGTGTACATCTGTTCGTGGCATTAGTCGCTGCAGATTCACATGCTGTGCACATCCCGCCATCTGGTGTTGGGCTCGGAGTGTTACAAGTTGTTTTTCTTCGAAGAAGTCTTTTTTCGAGTCACGAGACCGAGGGACTCCTCCCATTTCGACTCCATTGCGCATGGGCGTCGACTCCATCTTAGATTGTTTTCCCCGCAGAGGGTGAGGTAGGAGTTGTGTATGCTAGTAATAGTGCCCATGCAATGGAGTGAATATGTATGTACATAATGAAGTTTAAAGTAATATATTTACAAATTTACAAATGTTCAAGATCAACTTCTAAACGGCTACAGGCTCCCGGGGAGGCGGGTGGGCGCATGTGAATCTGCAGCGACTAATGCCACAAACAGATGTACACTGGGTAAGTGACATTTTCCGTTCAATGGCATGTGTAGCTGCAGATACACATGCTGTGCATAGACTAGTAAGCAGTTATCTCCCCAAAAGCGGTGGTTCAGCCTGTAGGAGTTGAAGTTGTTTGAAATAATGTTCGTAGTACAGCTTGACCTACTGTGGCCTGTTGTGCAGTTAACACATCTACACAGTAGTGTTTGGTAAATGTATGAGGCGTAGACCATGTTGCTGCCTTACATATTTCGTTCATTGGAATATTTCCTAGAAAGGCCATGGTAGCCCCTTTTTTTCTGGTTGAGTGTGCCTTTGGTGTAATAGGCAGCTCTCTCTTTGCTTTAAGATAGCAGGTTTGAATACACTTAACTATCCATCTAGCAATGCCTTGTTTAGAAATTGGATTCCCTGTATGAGGTTTTTGGAAAGCAATAAATAGTTGTTTTGTTTTTCGAATTAGTTTTGTTCTGTCAATGTAGTACATTAGCGCTCTTTTGATGTCTAATGTATGCAGTGCTCTTTCAGCTACAGAATCTGGCTGTGGGAAGAACACTGGTAATTCTACTGTTTGATTCAAGTGGAACGGTGAGATCACTTTTGGTAAAAATTTTGGATTTGTCCGTAGAACTACTTTATGCTTGTGTATTTGAATAAATGGTTCTTGTATGGTAAATGCTTGAATTTCACTCACTCTTCTGAGAGATGTGATGGCAATCAAAAATGCAACTTTCAATGTTAAGTATTGCATTTCACAAGAGTGCATGGGCTCAAAAGGTGGACCCATGAGTCGTGTTAAGACAATGTTGAGGTTCCATGAAGGAACTGGTGGTGTTCGTGGTGGTATAATTCTCTTTAGGCCTTCCATAAATGCTTTTATGACTGGTATCCTAAATAATGAAGTTGAGTGCGTAATTTGCAGGTAGGCTGAAATTGCGGTAAGATGTATCTTTATTGAAGAGAAAGCTAGCTTTGACTTTTGCAATTGTAGTAAGTATCCTACTATATCTTTGGCAGATGCGTGTAAGGGTTGAATTTGATTATTATGGCAGTAATAAACAAATCTTTTCCACTTATTTGCATAGCAGTGTCTAGTGGTAGGTTTCCTAGCTTGTCTTATGACCTCCATACATTCTTGTGTGAGGTCTAAGTGTCCGAATTCTAGGATTTCAGGAGCCAAATTGCTAGATTCAGCGATGCTGGATTTGGATGTCTGATCTGTTGTTTGTGTTGTGTTAACAGATCTGGTCTGTTTGGTAGTTTGACATGAGGTACTACTGAGAGGTTTAGTAGTGTTGTGTACCAAGGTTGTCTTGCCCATGTCAGTGCTATTAGTTTGAGTTTGTTTTGACTCAATTTGTTTACTAGATATGGAAGGAGTGGGAGAGGGGGAAAAGCGTAAGCTAATATCCCTGACCAGCTCATCCATAACGCATTGCCCTGAGACTGATCTTGTGGGTACCTGGATGCGAAGTTTTGGCATTTTGAGTTTTCCTTTGTTGCAAATAGATCTATTTGTGGTGTTCCCCACATTTGGAAGTAAGTGTTTAGTATTTGGGGGTGAATCTCCCATTCGTGGATCTGTTGGTGATCCTGAGAGAGATTGTCTGCTAACTGGTTCTGAATTCCTGGAATAAATTGTGCTATTAGGCGAATGTGGTTGTGAATCGCCCAATGCCATATTTTCTGTGTTAGGAGACACAACTGTGTTGAGTGTGTGCCTCCCTGTTTGTTTAGGTAATACATTGTTGTCATGTTGTCTGTTTTGACAAGAATGTGTTTGTGGCTTATTATGGGTTGAAATGCTTTGAGCGCTAGAAATACCGCTAACAGTTCTAAGTGATTTATGTGAAACTGTTTTTGCTGTATGTCCCATTGTGCTTGGATGCTGTGTTGATTGAGGTGTGCTCCCCACCCTATCATGGAAGCATCTGTTGTTATTACGTATTGTGGCACTGGGTCTTGGAAAGGCCGCCCTTGGTTTAAATTTATACTGTTCCACCATTGAAGCGAGATGTATGTTTGGCGGTCTATCAACACCAGATCTAGAAGCTGACCCTGTGCTTGTGACCATTGTGATGCTAGGCACTGTTGTAAGGGCCGAATGTGCAACCTTGCGTTTGGGACAATGGCTATGCATGAAGACATCATGCTTAGTAGTTTCATCACCAGTTTGACTTGTATCTTTTGATCTGGATACATGGTCTGTATCACATTGTGAAATGTGTGAACTCTTTGTGGACTTGGAGTGGCAATCCCTTTTGCTGTGTTGATTGTTGCTCCTAAGTATTGCTGTGTTTGACACGGCAGAAGGTGTGACTTTGTGTAGTTGATTGAGAAACCTAGTTTGTGGAGGATTTCTATGACATATTTTGTGTGTTGTGAACACCGTCTTAGCGTGTTGGTTTTGATTTACCAATCGTCTAGGTACGGGAACACATGTATTTGCTGCCTTCTGATATGTGCAGCTACTACTGCTAGGCATTTTGTAAAACTTCTTGGCGCAGTTGTTATTCCGAATGGCAACACTTTGAATTGGTAATGTATCCCTTGGAGTACAAACCTTAGGTACTTTCTGTGTGAAGGATGTATTGGTATATGGAAATATGCATCCTTTAGGTCTAGTGTTGTCATGTAGTCTTGTTGTTTGAGCAGTGGGATTACGTCTTGTAATGTAACCATGTGAAAGTGATCTGATTTGATGTAGGTATTTAATGTTCTGAGATCTAGTATAGGTCTCAGACTCTTGTCTTTTTTGGGTATCAGAAAGTACAGGGAGTAAACTCCTGTGTTTATTTGTTGTTTTGGTACTAACTCTATTGCTTCTTTCTGTAGCAATGCCTGAACTTCTAGTCCTAGAAGATCTATATGTTGTTTTGACATATTGTGTGTTTTCGGTGGGATGTTTGGAGGGAATTTGAGGAATTCTATGCAATAACCATGCTGGATAATTGCTAAGACCCAAGTGTCTGTTGTTATTTCCTCCCAATGTTTGTAAAACTTGGTTAGTCTCCCCCCCACAGGTGTTATGTGTTGGGGATTTGTGACCTTGAAGTCACTGCTTGTTTGGAGGAGTTTTGGGACTTTCCTCTATTCCTTTGAAATTGTCCCCCTCTATATTGTCCCCGAAAACCTCCCCGCTGATACTGGCTCTGGTAAGTGGGCTTTGTTTGTGAGGTTGTGGCTTCTGTGGTTTGCCCTCGAAACCCCCCTTGAAATTGTGTCTTTCGAAATGTGCCTCTGCTCTGTGGGGAGTAGAGTGCGCCCATGGCTTTGGCCGTGTCAGTGTCTTTCTTAAGTTTTTCGATCGCAGTGTCCACCTCCGGCCCAAACAACTGCTGTCCGTTGAATGGCATATTCAGCACAGCTTGCTGTATCTCTGGTTTAAATCCTGATGTACGCAGCCATGCATGTCTCCTTATTGTTACTGCTGTGTTGACAGTTCTAGCAGCTGTGTCTGCAGCATCCATTGCTGACCGTATCTGATTATTGGAGATACTCTGTCCTTCTTCTACTACTTGCTGCGCTCTTTTTTGGAACTCCTTGGGTAAATGTTCAATAAGGTGTTGCATCTCATCCCAATGGGCCCTATCATATCTGGCTAGCAAAGCTTGCGAATTTGCAATACGCCACTGGTTTGCTGCCTGTGCCGCCACCCTTTTGCCTGCAGCATCGAATTTTCGACTTTCTTTATCTGGAGGTGGTGCATCTCCTGAAGTATGAGAGTTGGCTCTTTTGCGCGCTCCTCCCACTACAACAGAGTCTGGTGTTAGTTGTTGTGTAATGTACACTGGGTCTGTTGGTGGCGGTTTATATTTTTTATCTACTCTTGGAGTAATGGCTCTCCCTTTAACAGGCTCCTCAAACACTTGTTTGGAGTGTTTTAGCATTCCGGGTAGCATAGGAAGACTCTGATATTGGCTGTGTGTGGACGACAGTGTATTAAAAAGAAAGTCGTCTTCAATGGGCTCTGAATGAAGGCTGACATTATGAAATGCCGCTGCTCTTGACACCACCTGTGCGTAGCTTGTACTATCCTCTGGTGGCGATGGTTTAGCTGGATAGCATTCTGGACTATTATCTGACACTGGTGCGTCATAAAGGTCCCATGCGTCAGGGTCATCTTGACTCATTCCTGTATGAGTTGGGGATTGCATCATTGGTGGAGTGGCTACCGGTGATGGTTGCGGAGAGTGATGTGGGGATGGTGGCGGTGTAACTTGTTTAGCCACCTTTGCGTGTGGCTGTTTGTCCTTGTCTTGGAAGGCAAGCTTGCGTTTCATTTTGACTGGAGGAAGAGTGCTGATCTTCCCTGTATCTTTTTGAATAAAGAGCCGTCTTTGTGTATGATCTGGCTCTATTGTCTCTAATTCCTGTCCAAATCTATGTGTCTTCATTTGTGTGGACAGTCCTTGTTCCTCAGTGTAGGAACTTGTTTTCGGTTCCGAGGCCGGATATTTCGGTACCGAAACCTTTTCGGCTGCTTTTTTCGGCTCCAACAAAACCTTCTTTACTTTCGGCGTCATGCTCTCTCGGTGCCGACCCGTTTCAGTGCCGCTGTCTCGGTGCCGAATCTTCTCTGAGCCACTATCTCGGGCCCGAGATTGCTGTGTGCCGGTATCTCGAAAGGAGTCGGATGACTTCAACACCAGCTCGCCCTTTTTCGGTGCCGATGAACGGTCACCTATTTTTCGGGTTAAGCCATGGCCTGTTGGCGGTGGCGTCCCCTGAGCTTTAGCGCTTTTCTCATGAGTTCTTGGTTTCTCCTCAGAGTCCGACTCCTGGGTGGAGAATGTTTCTTCCTCCTCCTCGAAACGCTCTTGTCCTGTCGGCGCCGACGCCATTTGCAGTCTTCTTGCTCTTCGGTCCCCGAGTGTCTTTCTGGACCGAAACGCTCGACAGGCCTCACAAGTATCCTCCTTGTGTTTTGGTGACAAACACAAGTTACAGACCAGATGTTGATCTGTATATGGATACTTGTTATGGCATTTTGGACAGAAGCGGAATGGGGTCCGTTCCATCAGCCTTGAAGAGACACGTGGCCGGGCCGACCAGGCCCCGA
This sequence comes from Pleurodeles waltl, assembly GCF_031143425.1. Classification (NCBI taxonomy): domain Eukaryota; kingdom Metazoa; phylum Chordata; class Amphibia; order Caudata; family Salamandridae; genus Pleurodeles; species Pleurodeles waltl. Next base: position 1,120,525,332 of record NC_090448.1, read on the forward strand.
CGGGGATGGAAAAAAAAAAACCCGAAGGGCCACCGGAGCTCTTCTTAATTCGGTGTCGATCTGTTGTAACTAACCCGATACCGAACGCAAACAATACCGACGATTTTTCCGAGATTCTAACTAACTTTCCGACCCGAAACACGGAGCGAAAAGGAACACGTCCGAACCCGATGGCGGAAAAAAAACAATCTAAGATGGAGTAGACGCCCATGCGCAATGGAGTCGAAATGGGAGGAGTCCCTCGGTCTCGTGACTCGAAAAAAGACTTCTTCGAAGAAAAACAACTTGTAACACTCCGAGCCCAACACCAGATGGCGGGATGTGCACAGCATGTGTATCTGCAGCTACACATGCCATCGAACATATATATATATTCAAAAACAAACAGTTGCAAGTAACTTCACCACCGCACTCCAGGAGGAGACTTTTTCCTTTTTCATTTTTATAGCAGTAAAAAAAAAAGTCACCATCCTTCACCACCGACGCGTTTCGACCTACTGGTCTTGATCACAGTAAATTAGTCCTATCTCAATGTCCCCTATTTATAGTGTCTCTCCTGTTAGCGGAGAAAGCTATTATCTGGTTAAGATTTATAGACGATCTATTTATCATCTGGAATGGGACAGAAAAGGAATTCCTGCAATATTTTGAAAAACAATCAAAATGATATGGGCTTCCAATTCACATACAATATGAGCAAAGAACGTGTCCAATTTTTGGACGTGATGGTATATGTAGAGAACAATCGGATTCAGACAACCCTATTTCGGAAGGAAACTTCGACTAACAATATTTTGCATGGAGATAGTTTCCATCCAATGTCATTGAAAAGAAGTATACCTTATGTAGAATTTGTCAGGATAAAACTAAATTGCTCCACGGAGAGAGAAATGGAACAAAAATTTACTGAGACGAGACAAAGATTTCTCCAAAGAAAATATAAATATAAAGACATTAGATCTGGGGAATTAAAAGCAAGCGCTCGAACCAGAGAGTAGATATTGAACAAATCTGTGATGGCGAAACCTCAGAAAGATTCCACTATCAGATTTGTAATGACTTATACTAAAGAGAGCCATCTGATCTTGAAAATTTTGAAAAAACATTGGGACGTCATAAGGAAGGACCCTGATGTGGGTAAGCTGGTGGGTGAAAAACCAATGGTTACCTATAAGAAAGTACCATCTCTACAGGACCTTCTGGTCAATAGCCACTTCCAGCTCAAAGAACAGTTGAATTGGCTCTCAAGGCAAACTATTGGTTTTGTGTGTTGTAAGAAGTGCAAAGCATGCCGCATTGTGATTAACGTGAAGGAGTTTGAGGACTCTGGTGGTAATAAGATGACTATCAACAGAAGGATCACGTGTAATTTCCAATTATGTGGTATATGTAATTCAATGTACATGTGGTTTGCGTTATGTGGGCAGCACAATTTGTCCTTTAAAGAAACTCATTTTAGAACATATTAGAGCTGTGCAAAGTAAGGACCCAACCTATGCTATTGCTAAACACTTAATGACTCATGATGGAGCTAAATGAACAGACATGAGATTCTTTTGTATTGCAATTGTAGATAGAAATGAGAGGGGAGGAGATAGAGAGTTACAACTGAGACGGCTCGAGTCACGGTTTATAATACAGCTCAAAACCAAGAGTCCGAGGGGCCTTAATGGGGATGAAGAATTACATTATCATCTGTAATTTGAGGAGTAATAACGTTCTTTTTAACAACTACTAGATAATATCTGATGATGCATAGATTGAGGGCATTCATAGGGAAACATCAATGAAACAGTGAGGTAGATTTATGATATATGTGATAATCTATGAAAAGAGAATAGTAAGTGCATTCATCTATTATTAGGAGTATAGAAATTATAGAAATAATTTCATGGAATAAAGATAGTAGTCCCCATAGGGTAGGCTTAGAAACGGACTTGGTTATCATTATGTGAACAGCGACATTCTTTGCACATATTAATTTATGTAATTTTTGGAATGGTGGGTAGTTTTGTGGTCAATGGGATCTTGGTTTTTAACTTATAACACTGATTTTATTTTTAACAGACTACATGTCCCATAATGCATTAGTAGGGGCAACAGGAGAGACACTATAAATAGGGGACATTGAGATAGGACTAATTTACTGTGATCAAGACCAGTAGGTCGAAACGCGTCGGTGGTGAAGGATGGTTACTTATTTTTGACTGCAATAAAAAGGAAAAAATCTCCTCCTGGAGTGAGGTGGTGAAGTTGCTTGCAACTGTTTGTTTTTGAATTTGTGGGAGGAAATGGTCCATTCCTCAGACCTGCACCAGCATGAAAGAGCGCGCCATAAGGAGGACCAGTTTGTTTGTTCATATAATAGCAGTCCAGGAGGAAGTGTGATGAGCCTCACATCAGTATTTTGTCTCTTTCCCTTAACCTTTTCAACTACGATTGGGCTGCTGAGATTTCTGTTACAATTAGAAGTCATGGTCTCTCTGCTGAGGTGAATAGGACTAGCTTTGTGGCACTCATGCAGATTGTTAAATCAAAGTCAGTAAGCCACGACAGAATGATGGAAATAAGGTTGGAGAAGGATGGATGGGTTATAGGAGAAAAGTAAAGCCGGATGGAGAGAAGGGTGGGTAGATGCCAAGAAAAAGGATGGATGGTTGAAGAGAAGAAGTTGTCAAATGTACCATATGCAACACTGATTTCAGAACTCTCCTGAGGAAGCAAGAGAGTGCTGGGCTCAACTGCCTCACTCACTCAGTGTCACCAGGGGTATAGTTCAAAGTGGGGGTATTTCATTTTTCTAGCTAATTCCTTGGTTACAAGGCAGCAAAGTACAAAATTGGCATTAGACAGCATTATGCATCATTGCAACATTACAGCAATATACGTAAAAGGTTATAGACAGTAATATTCATGTGTCCCCCCCCCCCCATACAGAAATATGCACCCATACTACTCAGAGCAGTATGCTTCATAGGACTGAGGCAGTAATATGAACTAATTCCCCCAGAAAATCAATATGCAACAACGACCCAGACAGTAATATGCTTCTAAAGCCCCAGACATATGTATGAATCAATGGCCCTAGGAAGCAACAGGCATGCATGGCCCAAGCAGTAGTATATAGTGTTGGAATGGCCCCCCTTTTAGCAGGGTTAACCCAAACTTTTTGACATCCTCCTCCTCTTTTTCTGACCTTGTTTTTGTTGGCTTTATGACTCTGAGCACCGTACCACTGCTAACCATTGCTAAAGTGTATGTACTCTCTTCTCTAAATATGGTAACACTGGAGCATACACAATTGGCATATTCAATTTACTTAGAAGTACCTTGTAAAGTGGTATACCATATACCCAGGGCCTGTAAATTAAATGCTACTGGTGAGCCTGCAGCACGGATTGTGCCACCAGCTTCAGTAGCCCTTAAACATGTCTCAGGCATGCCATGGCTCCCCTGGCTCTTCCGACATTCATGGTGTACTTTAGCGCTGGGATGCCCCCGGGTAGCCATGCGCTCTACAAATCTATAAACTAAACTACATCTATTGCTGAGCCTGGGTGTGTTGTTTCACTGCCCCTTCGACTTGGCTTTTAAAACCCTATAAAAGCCTTAAACTCCCCTTTTATTACATGTAACTCTCCCCTAAAGAAGACCCTAGGAAGCCCATAGAGTAGAGTGCATTGCAAGTAAAGGTAAGACATGCACCTTTGAGTTTTACATGTCCTGGTAGTGAAAAACTCTCAAATTAGTTTTGCACTACTGTGAGGGCTACTCCTCTCATATCCCAGCATTAGGAATTCCTTAATATACTTTAAAGCTCTAAGTAATGATCAGAAAGGAGTAGCTGCAGCATGTCTCATATCTTTTGAATGGTAATGATAAATCCTCTTTACTGGTAAAGTTGAATTTAACATTACTATTTTAGAAATGCCATTTAGAAAGTGAGCATTTCTCTACTTTTACTGCTCTGTGTGCCTTGCAGTCTGTCTCCAATACACACCTGGGTCAGTGACAGCTACACTTTGTGCATTCCCTCTAGAGAGCCATGAACACAGGGAGGGTGGGTGTGACAGAGAACTCATCTGTATTCCTATGCATTGTGACAGCTGTTCCTGGGCAGGAAGAGGATGGGGGAGCTAACACTTACACTTCAATATGCAGTGTCCTCTGTCCCACACAAAGGGCTGATTGCCCCCAACTGATAGCCTGGAGCCATGGCTGGGTTGAAAGGTGGACCCCTGCACTTCAATGAGCTGCTCTGAAGTCATCCCCACTTCAAAGCACATTTGGGTAGAAGTATTGGGGCTCTGACCCCACCAAATACGTACACTCCTGGACCTGGGAAGAACTCTACTGGAGTAAAATCTGCTGTGCTGTAAGGATTACCACTTTGCCTGAACTGACTGTTCTGAAGAACTGCTTGTCTGCTTTGCTGAGCCGCCCTGGTGCCTGCTGATCTCTGCCCTGCTGAGGACAAGGACTGGACCCATCTCACTTGAACCCAGAGAGACTCCAAGGGCCTGCTGGCTTGTCTCCTGTTTTCTGAAGTCTAAGGGACACAAAACATTTCCTGCAACTCTCCTGGTGCTACTGGCCTTTGCCTTCTGTGAGTTCTGTCCTTGCCTGCGGTGCCCTCTCCAGTTTTGGAGCTCAGAAGCAGGTTTTGCACCTGCTTTCTACAAAAACCAATGCATCGTCACCACTGGGCCAGTTAGAACCGACACATCAGCCCTTCGATGCCGACACAGAGGGTTATTCGATGACACCAGATCCAAAGCCTGCATGGCCAGATGAGAACACTGCGTGGCTCAGAGGCACCGCAGCACTTGTATCTCAACGGAGCTTGATGATTATTTAGTGACCCTACTGTGTGGAAAAGATCGACACATCCTACCCTTAGCATCAATGCCATACCCATCCAAGGTACTTTACCAGCGGACTCTGCGTGGTTTCTGTAACCAGCCTACTCTCCATTGTGGTCGGACTGAACTTTGGATTTGCATCGGATCCTCGCAACCTCATGTAACCTTTTGACCACTAGTGACTTAAAAACACTAGTTTTAGTTTATTCTTTAAAAAAAATTTCTCTACTTTTACTGGTTGGATTTTTGTAGAGAGAGGAAAAAGAGTGAGAGAGAGAGAGGGAGAAAGTTATTGCTGAAAGTTATGTTTTGCATAAATATTTTAACATACTGCATCTTAAGTTAGGCTTGCCTGTGACAAGCTACCAGGTGGTGAGCACAGGTTATCTCCAAGTGTTTATCAAGCTTGCCCAGCCCAGAGAGATGGTTTCTGCTTGTACAGGGTGAATACTCTGACAACCAGAAACCCCATTTCTAATATGTAGCAATGACACCAAAGAGTAATTCACGTCAATTGCACCTACAGGTTAATCAACAGCTCAGGCAGTAATACGCATCAATGATGCTTGGCAGTGCACCCTAAATGGAAATAGGAAGCAGTGGCTCCATTACATCCTGGACAGCAAAATGCTTCAAATCACCATAACAGTTCAACTATCAATGACCTCAGACACAGGTAAATATTAATGCCCACTTAGAGCAAAATAAATCCAATATTTTTTTGAGCGATTAAACAAAACGCCACATCAGCCCATGGAAATATGTACGCAAAATAGATCAGAAACTGTCACATAAGCCTGGTCTAGCAGTCTCAGTCATCATCTCCTAGCAGACTTTCAATGTTTCAGCCTGGCTGCCTCAAGGCTCCCCAGCAAAAATGATTCATGGCTGGGTGGACACACTTGTACAGGGTAGATCATCACTCTACTTCCTGTATGGGAGCCACAAGTGGGCTCCACTGATGCACCATAATGCTTTCAAACATGGATCATTGCTTGTCCATTACAGAAGCGCTCACACCAACATTGCAGCTGCTCTGCTGGGGTTATAGCCCACATCGACTTCACAAGCTCTGTCAAAGGCCCACCAATGTCAAGAACCACAGCCCTTCATCAGACCATGCATGCATGCAATGACAAAGAAGCGGAACTTGGACAGCCAGCACAAGCAGACACCACTACGTCTGCCTGGGCTGTTAAGTGTAACCTTCTTGTGCGCTACTGATGCAACAGAAAGCAGACTAACACACCTAATAGCCTAGCTAATGCGGAAAATGAAATGCTTCACTGGGTTTGAAGCATGGGTCAGTGATTAAATATGTAACTGACACTTCCTTCAAATATTGGTTGAAGTGACTGTTGGAAAGTGCCTCTTTTGGCATGGCTACCCCTGTAGCCCTCCTTCCCCATTTTTTGCCTGGTATTCATGCTAACTTCACTGAGTGTGTGCTGGGATCCTGCTAACCATTCCCCAGCACCAGTGTTATTTCCCTAAACTGTACCATTGTTTCCACAACTGGCATATCCCAGGTACACAGCTAAGTCCCTTGTAAAAGGTACCAGTGGTACCAAGGGAGGGTCACTAAAGGCTACAGCATGCATTGTGCCACCCTAAGGGACCCCTCACTAAACACATGCACACTGCCATTGCAGATTGTGTGTGCTAGTAGTGAGAAAAAGATAAAGTCGACAGGGTGCCATGCCCACAAACCACTGCCTGTGGCATAGGTAATTCACCCCTCTAGCAGGTCTTACAGTCCTAAGGCAGGGTGCACTATATCACAGGTGAGGGCATAGCTGCGTGAGCAATATGCCCCTACACCGTCTAAGTCCATTCTGGGACATTGTAAGTGCAGTGTGGCCATATTAAATACATGGGCTTGGAGTTTGTCATTATGAACCACACAGCTCCAGGATTGCTTCACTGAAGACAGGGCAGTTTGGTATCAAATCTCTCAGCACAAAAAAAAACACACTGATGCCAGTGTTGGATTTATTGTTAGAGATGCCCCCTCTATTGTATCCAACTTTTTACTGCAGGGCTGACCATTCTGTGACTGCCTGCCACTAACAGGCAAGTTTCTGACCCCATGGGTGAGATCCTTTATGCTCTCTGGGCTCAGAAACAAAGCCTCCTCTGAGTGGAGGTGCTTTAGACCTCCACCCTGCAGGAACTGTAACATTTGGCAGTGAGCCTCAAAAGTTCAGGCCTTCTGTTACAGTGCCCCAGAACCCCACTTTTAGCAGAAGGGCTGACAGGAAAATTAGGTAAAACAAGGAAGAGTGACCACTGCAGCTAGGACCACTCCTAAGATGTCCAGAGCTGAAGTGACCCCCTCCCCCCCACTTGCAGAATCCTCCATCTTGGTTTGAAGTAAGTAGAAGGACCAATAGGAATAGGAATGTCCCCCCTCCCCAAAGGGAGTGCCCTGTGAGCCCTGTAACGTCCCTAAATATAGAATTTAGGGGCATTCCTGAACCTTACTCACCAGATTTCTGGCGACGTCAAGAAAGAAGGACTGCTAAACTGACCCTAGAAGAGAAGACTCAAAACAACAACTGACTTGGCCCCAGCCCTACCGGCCTGTCTGCAGCTTCAAAGACTCCTGCTCCAAAAAGGCGACACATCCTGCAGGACCAGTGACCTCTACAAACTCCAGAGTACTGCCTTCCCAGCAGAGGACCCAGAACTCCAGAAGACAGCGGCCCCGTCCAGAAAAACCCTCAAAAAGGACTCCAGAACCGACCCGGATGACTGAGCCCTGTCCACTCTGCAACCGACTTCCACAGCCCGAATCCAGGTGGCCCACCGGTCCAGAGAAGGCGATTCCGACCTCGAGTCCACTCTGTGTTGACTTCTCCTGACACAACGACACCTGTAGCCTGAAACTGGAGAACCACATGACCGCCACCAGATCCGACGAAAATTCCCCGATGCCTAAGGAGACCCCTGCACCTACAGCCCTCTGGCCTTGGAGAATCCGACCGATGGTCCAGCAATGTCCAGAAGGCACTTCTCCTGCTTGTCCAGCATTTGGTTTCCTGGAACTGACCTCCTGGACTCAGCCTGAAATTGAGAAGTGTTCCTTACTTGCAAACTGCTTTATCTGCAAAAACTGAACAAAGTACTTTTGATACATATGCTTGATGCCTATCTACAACTGCACTTAACTGCAACAAAGATCTTCTGGTTCTAGCAATAAAGTACCAAAATATATTTTTGCTATATAAAAACAAATTGGCCTGAGTTAGTCGTTGAGTGTTTGCCTCATTTGTTCACTGTGTGTGTACAACAAATGCTTTGCACTACCCTCTGATAATCCTAACTGCTCGACAACACTACCACAAAAGAGAGCATTAGTATTTTCTACTTTGGCCTCTGTTAAGCCTCTAGGGAACCCCTGGACTCTGTACACAACACATTTCATTTTGGTATAGTATATACAGAGCCAGCTTCCTACATTGGCGGATCAGCGGTGGGGTCTACAACTTTGCATTTGCTGGACTACTCAGCCAATATCTGATCATATGACTAAGTTCCAAAATTGCCTTTAGATTCAATTGATTTTTGAATTGACATTTTTTTAACACATTTTTAGGCGTCCTGCTAGGGCCTTGGTTAAGGCTCCTTTAGCATTTCTTTTTTAGATTTAAAAGTTGCCATAGTTAGGGGTAAGTAGCTAGAGGTCGTTTTTAGTTCCTAAAAGAAATCCACAACCTTTTTAACAAAATGAGCAGCCCAGAGGACATGGTGTGGAGCTCAACCTCACCTCTTACCTCCATCTTGGGATGCAGACTGAAACAGATTAAAACTGGTGCCAACAATTCCAAGTTCAGGCTCCAGGAGTTCTTGGCATAGTATGCAAAAGAACACCCTACCGAGGAGGCAGACATCCCCTCAGATGGGGAAGAAGTTAGGTATCAGGAGGATGACCTCCCCCCCTCCTGACCTAACTAAGGAGGGCAGGGTCCAAATGCCACTGACTCCAAGGATAGTACTCACAGGATCTCGGTCTCTCACATGGGAGTCCAGTTCCTCTGGGAACACTGAGAGCAGCCTCAGTGAAGAGGACCTCCTTTTAGCAAGGATGGCCAAAAGATTAGCCTTGGAGAGACAGCTCCTGGCTATAGAAAGGGAGAGGTCAGAAATGGGCCTAGCACCCATTAATGCTGGCAGCAACTTAATTCTTATGGCCAGAGAGCACTCTGACACCCCTAAATCCCCAAAGGGATTGCCCCCATGTATGAGGAAAGTGATGACATCACCAAGTGGTTCACAGCCTTTGAGAGGGCCTATAGAACCATAAAATTGAAAAGGTCTCACTGAGGAGCTCTCCTTTGGGAACGGTTCACTGGTAAGTGTAGGGTAACACTCACTGGTGCAGATACTGAATCCTATGATCATATGAAGGCTACCCCGATTGAGGGCTTTGGATTCACCACTGAGGAGTATAGAATTAGTTTCAGTGGGGGCTCACAAAACCTTGAGCCAATCCTGGGTGGATTTTGTAGACTACTCAATGAAAACACTAGATGGTTGAATAACTGGAAGTGGAGTGCATGACTATGATGGGCTTTATAATTTGTTTATGAAAGAACATCTTTTAAGTAACTGCTTCGATGACAAGTTCCCTCAGTATCGGATAGCCCTAGGTCCCACGAACTGGGAATGAAGGCACACCACTGGGTCAAGACTAGGGTGACCAAGACTTCCACTGGGGGTGACTAAAAGAAAGGTACTACAAAGCTTTCCCAAAGGAAGGGTGGTGAGACACCTAAGGATACAAGTAAAGAGTCTTCTAAAGGACCCCAAAAATCTGAGCCCGAGCCTCTTCACAATCTTCACATGGGTAGAAGGATAAAAACTTTGATCCCAAAAAGGCCTGGTATTTCAACAGGCAGAATGGACATCAAACTGGAGACTTTGCCTGTCCCAAAACGAATCCCCCTAGTACTGCACCAGCTAGCACTGGTATAGCCAGTCTCCAGGTGGGATCAACAGTGTGCCCAGAGCAAATCAGGGCTCACACTGAAGCTATTTTAATTTCTGAGAGGTGGGTAGACGTTGCCACTCTTGCTGTCTGGCCCCCTAATATGAACAAATACAGACAGCACCCCTTGATTAATGGGACTAAAGTAGAAGCCCTGAGGCAGTGGTTCCCAACCTGTGTTCCGGGGACCCCTGGGGATCCGCAAAGCCTCCTCAGGGGGTCCGCGACTGCTTAGAAAATGTAATAATATTTACAGATTAAGTCCCCAGCTTTCAGTAATGATTCAGTGGGGGTCCCTGATTTCCAGTAATGATGAAGTGGGGGTCTACAGATCTCAAAGATTTGGGAACCACTTGTTTCCCGAGGACAGTATCTGGCTGGACAAACTTATCCAGTCAGCAATACGGACTATGTAACTAAGGCCCATCCCATGGCTATGGTGAACTTAGAATGGGGAGGGGGTTACTGGCCTGAACAGATAGTGGTCTCTTCCGCAATCCAAAGTTGAATGTCTGCTAGGGAATGACCTAGAGACCAGCAGAGGACCCAGAACTCCAGAGGACAGCAGCCCTGTCCATACGAAACCTACAAAAAGGACTCCAGAACTGCCCCGAATCCACAAGCCCTGTCCACTCTGCACCCGACGGCCATGGCCCGAGTCCAGGTGGCCCACTGGTCCAGAGATGGTCCCCAGGCAATTCCAACCTTGAGTCCACCCTGAATTGACTCCTCCTGGCCAACACAACGATGCCTGCAGCCTGAATCCAGCGGACCTCCCTAACCGCGACTGGATCCGATGAAAATTCCCAGCGCCTAAGAAGACCCCTGCACCCACATCCCCCTGGGTTTGGTGAATCTGACCAACAGTCGAACAACGTCTAGTGGGCGCCTCTCCTGCTTGTCCAGCCTTTGGTTTCCCAGAACAGACCCCCTGGACCCAGCCTGCAGCATCTTTTGTGACTTCCGGGGTCCCCCCATTGAAAAGCATTCAGCACCCAGCTCTGTTTGCACCCTGCACCCGGCCACTCTAGTTCTGCTGAGGGTGCTGACCTAATCCCCCCCAGGCCTGTGTCCTGGAACCGTGGGTACTTACCTCCAATCTGCTTTCTACCGAGCATCCCCAGTACTCATAGGGTTTCACTGAAAACACAAACTTTGACCTCTGCACCCAGCCGGATCTGTGTCACTGGTGGTGCCCATTTGGGGTCAGCCTAAACTTTGACCTGTGGACACCCTAACCCGCGAAGACTGGAATTGTAAGTAGTGCACTTACCTGTTAACTGTGCTAACATTCCCCCCTCCCCAGGACTCTATCGACTCCTATAAAAAACTGTGCTGTGTCAATTTTGGGAATTGAAAAGTGTTACTTGTGAACTGCTTTACCTGCAGAAACCAAAGTACTTTTGATACATATGATTGATGCCAATATACAACTGTACTTACCTGCAACAAAGATCTTCTAGTTCTAGCAATAAACTAACAAAATATATTTTTGCTAAATAAAAACAATTGGTCTGGAGTTGGTCATTGAGTTTGTGCCTCATTTCTTGACTGGGTGTGTACAACAAATGCTTTGCACTACCCTCTAATAAGCCTAACTGCTCGACCACACAAACACAAAAGAGAGCATTAGTATTATCTACTGTAGCCTCTATGGAACCCCTGAACTCTGTACACACCATACCCCATTTTGGTATAATACACACAGAGCCAGCTTCCTACAGGGACTCGTCCAAAATAACCAAAAGCCGAAGGGGGCTGACATAAGCCCCTTTCTATGTATACTTTTAGTGTTACTGACATAAGCATTAGCATGATACCTGCAGCCAGAACTGAACAGTCTTAATAAAAAGAAAAGCCCACAAAGAGACAGCGTTACATGCATATCATACCACACAGCAATGTGTGCCTCAAGCAATGTACTTGAGAATTGAAAACTACTTATTTACCTGGCTTTAAGCAGAGAATAAATGACTGTAAGGTCTATTTTGTTACCTAGATTTTCAGCTTCATTAACTGGGGCGCTGCTTTCTTCTATGTAGACTTTCTTCAAAAGGCACCACAACAGCTTCCAAAACTCAGCAGTCTAGGAAACATTAGAATAGGAATCCTTGAAATGATTAATGTTCAAGCATTTTAATAGCACTACAGGATTTGCGGCTTCATTAACTTTGAATGTGCAGTGAGGAACAGTCTCCATGGGTGGTAGACATAATGGATAGCCTTCCATTGAACAGAGAATGAGGGTAAATGTCTGATGGCAAATCAAGAGCAAGCAATGAATATTAAATGAGGAGTCAGTTTATGTAAAAATTAGAAACATACATTAACCTGCGATCATAAATTCTAGCAATGAAATGCATGCTAAGGTCTCTTGGATATGATGGCTATAGCATTTACTTAGGTGATCTCGAGTCACCCCAGTCTCACATTTAGGGACGTGTCTTTTTCTCACGTATAATTAAAGATTATTCCATTTGCAATGCATTAATCTAACTTTGCTACGTCTTCAGCAGGAAAAGCTTGTTCATATTGAAAGCATTTTTCTTCCACCCCTTCTGTTGCTTTATTACTTGAAATGATTTGTATAAGACACATTCAATAGCCTTTCTTTTGCCAATAATAAGTTGGATCTTCTGTCCATTAGTAGAAATGCATGACCCGGGAAATTCAGGATATTTCGGTCGCACGCTGAGGTCTTTTCTCTAGGTCTCCTGGGGGCTATAGCCCTGTTTCCTTGGTGGGTACTGGAGTTGGTCAATAACCACATTAAGAACCATTACACTGAAAAGGATAGGCAAGACTCCTTTTTATTTACCTATTTAGTCGCAGTAACATTTTGAGCAGAAGACTTTTCCAGAGGCAATGATAATACGCAGAGCCTTGGAAGTGAGCTGGTTAACTTAGAACAGAATACGCAGCAGTTTGCTATGGATAAATTGTTTCATGTATGGATAATTTTGAGGGGGACATACGCACTTGACATAATTACATTTTTATTTAACATCAGTGGCAGGGCAGTTACGATTGTTCACCTAAAAAAATACTTACAATCTTAGTGAACCACTAAAGTCACTAAATAAATCTACCTTTAACCCTCTGATAACCTGACACAAAGCAGTTAGGCTTAAGCTGGAGGCAATGTTTAAAGTATCTATTCAGCACTCAAACAGTAAGAACGTGAAAACACAACACAAGAAAACTCCCAAATCAGTTTTGGAAAAGGCATAATATTTTCATGAATTATATGGCAACAAAACAGCAAAAATCCAATAAGTAGAACCAGCAATACGTATTTTTAAAGTATGAATTAAAAACAACACCAAAAAGCACAAAACGCCAACCGCGTTATCTGATAGTGCTATACCGTGTCAAAATCTAAATTTAAAGCCCAACGCAATGGAGCGCACGTCAGATACAGGGACTATGTTTTCCCCGGTGGAAAGTTTACCTTGTGACAGAGAAATATATATGGAGAAAAAGTAGTCATCTACACTATGTTGGTGGGGAAGCTGCAAGCTGGATCCGAAGTGGGATCGGATGATTGCAGGTTGCTGAAGAGCAGGGTTTCCGTGCCGTTGTTGGCAAAGGCGAGAAAAGCTTTGAGTGGGCAAAGTAGGAAGTCTGCGCCCAGGAAGGCCTGGACATCAATGGGTTCCTGCCTGGCATTGGTTCTGATGAAGCCAGCTACCTTCATACTTAGAAACTTTCCTGGAAGTCAGATCTTCAGCTGGCAAACTAGCAAGCTGAGGCTGACCAGCAATTCAACGTCGCACCCTCCTCAACTCAATGGGTTTGGTGCCATCCTGACTAGAGAGGCAAAGTGGAGGCAGGCCCAGATGTGAGCTTCACCTGCCAGTGAGAAGGTAGGAATCCTTTGAAGCTCAAGAAGGGTCAAGATACAGCCCCTTAGGCCAACCTGTCAAGGAAAGAATCCCAATCCCCACTACCAGAGCCCTTTGTCCACTGCGTGGGAGCAATACACATCAGCCCAAAAGAGATCCATCAGGGTCCAGTTACAGCTGGACACTGGCAGGAAAACCTTTTAAATTACTAATAAAGTGATTTCTTGAACCATTTTTTCTATATTTGTATATTTACTCCCAAACTGAATTTAACACTTATTAAAGGTAATAGTGTAAACCAGTGTTACCCTATGGGAGAGCCAACCTTGCCACAGTGTAAAACAACTTTGGGGGGGGGGGGATTCACTGCCAGCACATCACAAAAATGTATGCACACATGACCTACATTTTAAATACCATGCACCCTGCCCAATGGGTTTTTAAGATCTACCTTAGGTCCAGCTTGTGAGTGCTTAAGTCCTATAGTAGCATTCAATTTGCAGGCCCCAGGTACAGGTGGTACCAAACACCAGGGACTTATGAGCAAATTAAATGTGCCAATCAGGTGTATACCAATTTTAACATGTTTACGAGTGGAAGCACTAGCACTTTACCTCTGGTTGGCAGAGGTAAAGTGCACAGAGTTCTACGGCCAACAAGGAAATGGGTTCAGCAAAGAAAGGCAAGAATCTGTGGTGAGCCTGCTGGGAGGGCAAATTCTATCAGCTACTGAATGAATAATTTTCCAACAATTGTATCACCTACTTAAGGACTGGTCTCAACCAAATCCAATCCAAGTAAAATCAAGTTGAACATTCACTAAGAATCTATATGTGGTTATTTTCCTCTGCATATATAAAGGTGTACTCTGTGTCAGGTGCGAATAATACAGAAAGAAGCTCATTCTAACAGTCCACTTTTTCCGGGAATAAATCCACACAATAATGATAACCTTTTCTTTTTAAACATAGGATTGAACACTTGCACACACCAACCAAGGCCACATAAGCAAATCAGTCCATCAGTATGAAAGGGCTCTAGTTACTGTAGTCACCACTCAGCCACAAATAGGCATCAAACAAAAAGTATTTATGATCCTATATGGAGGGCATCTTGTGCTGACAGTGTGGTTGGTGTAGGATAGTCATTGATTTGTCGGGCTCTTGTGGAGTCAGTTCACAAGACCATACCCAGTGCCCAGAAACAGCAATGACCGACCCTTGACATTATTGAAAAAAGAAACAGAATAAGTATACTAAAACATATATAACTATATACCGAGCACAGTGCACAGACATAAGCCAACATTGTGTGAAAAGCACTTCAAATCATGTGAAACACCACAATCACAATGGTCTCATTCAAAAGAGAATGATAACCTTCGAGGAAACAACCAATACTCTCCTGACACAGGGTACACCTTCACCTATGCAGAGGAAGATCATTAGGTATAATCAGAATTAGTCTGGTTTAGGGTCGCCAGACTGCACTGAAGTTACGTACAGCAGACCAACCCAACGCGGTCTGGGAGAATCATACCTGAAATGTATGTCAGGAGTCTCATGGACAAGATCTTCTCCAATATTTTGGAGCCAATATTGATAAGTGACAGAGGTCTGTATGTGCAACACGGAAGGAATGTTTACCACACTTCTGTAACGTGATTATAGCTACTTTACAAGGTAATGGAGGGAGGATGCCATCCTCTTGTGCTTCTTCCAACATAATCAAGAGGTGAGGAGCATGTTAATTGCAATATTCCTTATAAAACGCAACTGTCAACCCACTCTTTCTCCAGACTTTTCCTTTCATAGAAGATACTGTGTCCTCCTTTATTTTAGATTGAGTGTACAGGTAGCATCAGTGGTTGGCTCTCATGCTTTTCCAGACCCATTAGTGTAATTCTATCTAGGTACTTAGTGATGGATTATGCCAGTGCATCTACTCAGGGTGTGAACAGCTTCAAATAACACTTCAGGTTAGTTAGTGTCTTTCTTGGTCCTGTTCCTTCAGGTTCTCACCTTTCGAGGATTTCGTGGGTGGGTCCGTGTGGCGGCTTCAGCAGTTTAGCCAGTGTCCAGACTGGGCACTCGCCTTCTTCTCTGATAGCAATTTATCTAAGGCCTCAAATGTTGAAAGATTATGAGAGCTGAACTACTCCTCCAGTCTTCCAAGGTTCTCCATTTCGCCAGGGTTCCTGCTTGCTTGAAGATGAAAAGGCTTCTAGCACAGGCTTTGAATGCCTGCTACCCAACCCCGTAGCTGGGCATGGTACCCACCTTCAACTGAAAACATTTAATCATCGGCCATCAAACCTCCTCCTTGAACACTGCTTCAAGTTTGAATTCCAGCGTGGACGTTTGTAATTAGAGTACGTTTTGCTGTTGTTTACTTTAACAATCATATTGTGTTTACCACACTTCGATTGTTCTATGTTATGCTTGTATTTTATATAATATGTGCACGTGTTACCCTACATCTGATTGCTATGGCTTATGCCAAAACAAGAAAGCAATACAATACGCCGCGTTAAGTAGGGCGTCTGATGTTTCCACAGTTTCTGCTCCGGTGGGTGAGTGAAGGACCTCCAGGAAGAGAACTCACAGCGTGCAAGGAGGGACCTCCGCCTCGCGCACACGAGGGCTCACATCAGCAAGCCAGTAACTGATGAACGGTTCTGTACCATGTACCGGAGAGCAGATGGGTTGCTTTCTTCCCCAGGTGTCTGTGTCGCCAGACATCGAAAAGGGAATGCTGTTCGACAATATTGTTCGGTGTCCAGGATGCTTTAGCCAGAGGCCTGGGTGTTGAGGAGGACCGGTCTGGCGCAGTGCTTAATATCAATTCGGTTTCCATCACTGTGGATATTCACTCCCGGACCATCAATTTTCAGTCTCAATGTGGTAATGAACCTTATCACATTATTAAAAGCCCGCCCTCCGCGTCTAGTATCAGTATGTGTGAACGGTAGGTGCTTATGAACTAGTATAGCAACTCCTCTGGGATAAGTAGTGCACGGTGAGGCATGCACGTGTGTTCCCAAGCTCTTAGTGGTTATTGCTTGTTCCTGGCTCAGGTGGGTCTCCCGTGGAGAGGCCACCAATATATTCCGCCCGGTAAGTTATGCCATTACTTTGCAGTACTTTCCTGGGGTTGTTAAGCCCTCCGATGGTCCAGGACACAAAACATAACACAGGGTTCTTTCTGTTGGTGTTTAGTCATCTTTCGGTAGAATGTTATATATAATAATATAGAATGTCTTATTTTCAAGCCTCATCACTTTCAAGTAATAAAGTTATGTAGAAGTCATTTAAGATATCATACATTTTGCTTAATGTGCACGTTGCCATTTAGTCATTACCCCCCAAACATGCCACCACCCACTTTGAATGTCTCAAACTGCAGAGTGCAATAACTTTCCTATGATGCTCTTTAATCTCGTTTAAACAACGAATCTAAAATGTAGTGCGATACACGCGAGGATGCTCCAGTACTGGGCAGCCACTCCTCGCTCACCGGTGGCTAAGGGGCAGCCTGGCAGATTGATACTACAGCAACAGGGGACATACATTCTCACCAAGGCATTCGGTGGTATTGATGATAACCTACGGCCAACTACATACATGGCAGTTCTGATATGCATTTAAGTTTGACACTCCTATGGTCATGTGCCCAACACCTGGATATAATGTATAGAATGCCACAAGGCTATTCCAAGTATTTGGCATCCCATTCGGTGGCTACAAGTTTGATGTCAGAACATCACCCCTCCGTGGGTATAAAACATTAACAACGGTTTGTACAGTATTGGCCAGGATATCATATCTACAGCCAATAATAAAGGCATCAAGGCCACTCTGGCACAGTCTATTAACTTCCCCAGCCATAGCAGCCCTGCATTACCAGCTGCCATTATCCGAACCTATCTATGAACATTGAACTGAAAAACATGGCAGTCATAGGGCTAGTACCAGCTCAAGGGTAGATCTCACACGAAATCACCAGGAGCATTCGCCTCTGTAAAGTGAAGTTTTATCAAAGATCAACCATTTTTGTTGGCAGCAGAGGTTGGGTTGAGTGCTTCATCATATGTATTTGGCGAGTCTTCAGTTCTGTCTCAGAGCCTGAGGCACTTCATGGCCTTCTGTGGGCCTGCAAATAAGTGTACTTTAGACTTGTAGATAAAATGTATTGTTACTGGATACAGCATCGCTTGAGATATCGTTAGCTGTAGCTTTTTTCTTCTTTTCACCACAAGGAAAGTTTTCCTTGCAGTCTGCACCAATGCTGTAAAATAAGGAGAGATGGCAATGGCTATGCTTTCATACTGCAAATCATGTTTTTTTCCTGTGCCAGGCACAGAATCGTGCTGTCATCTCTACAATTCACCTTGGAGGAAAGAAGAGGCCATGGAGAATCTCCTGATAGCAGCCATGAGGCCAACGTTCTCTGGGCTCTTTCAGGTACATACACAGAGGAGGATTATGTTCTATCAAGCAGTTCAGTAAGCATGTTCTCGATGTAGAGCTAGATCTTTTCCACATTGGTTGACTTTTGTAAACCAGTGATGCATATGTTGGTCCAGTGGGAAAAAGTGTCTGGGTTCCTCATTAAGAGTCGGACGGAATTTGGTGAGGGCATAAAGAGGTGGGTTGGAGGGGGCAGCATCTTTAAATCCGGCCGGTATCTTTGCAACAAAGTCCAGGTATTCTGCCCAGATTAAGGAATTACACAGACCTAGAGCTATTGGGTCAATTGAAACTTGTTTTCCCCTGATTCTGGGGAGAAAACAACTGAAACTTTTGACCCCTTCAAAGCAGGTGGAAAATGTCATCAGGTGTGTCGGAATGGGGTGGTTAGGAGGTACAAGGGCATGGTGCAAAGCAGGCTTGAGCTTTTCCTTGGGGAGAACTGTCTGCTCACTGCAAGACTGCTGCAGGGGTGGGTGGGAGACAGGCAATGCTTCAGCATGTAGCCACTGCCCCTGAAGCATCTGAAAGCCTTCGGTGTCTCTCTCAATTCCAAATGTCTCCAGGTCTGTAAATATTATGTTCGGATTTTTTGGACCGTATAATTCTGGGCCCAGAGAAACTTGTAATTGGGAGTTACAGTATTTCATCAGGTGGTACTGCTCTCTCTGGAATACCACAGCTCATAATAATGGTCTAGATCTTAATTTTTGTCCTGTACAATATCCAGCCGCTTCTCCATCTTTGAAAGTTTCTCCCACATCACAAAAATGCATCGTCCCCTATGTCTGATACACACGTTTCAGCCACGTCACCCCACATATTTGTCTAGCCTTTCTTTCATACGTCAATTCGTAGCTTTAATAAGTCTATCTGAAGGCTTTTTTAACATTTCCATGTCTTTTGTTCCTGGATCTCCGCAGTTGTGTCCATCAGTTTAGTTATCCCCCTGGTGTCCACTGAGTGATGCCAAAGGGGGCGGTGGGTGGTGTTTGAGTGATGGGGTAGGATGCCCGTGTTTTTGGTGTCCAGGATGCATGGCATGCAGTAAAAGACAGTGACATGGTATATAAAAAAATGGGACTGGGTTTTAGCATGCTTGTTGAAATTCCACACTTATAGTGGTATTTACAGGTCATGTTTGCTACTTAGTATTTACCTTCAGTCACAGCAATTTGATATCATCCTCTCAAAGTCTGAAGAAGAAATGTCTAATTGAAGGATGCATTTTCTGATTCAACATTTTTGGTCATGGAAAATTTTAATCTATAAAGAGCATCAGAACAACTTGTCAAAGTTCTATGTGAGCAGTTTGAGGCATACCACATTTGAGACTCAGTGGCAATTTGCGAGCAACTACTCGCAATTCCAAAAAAAATAAAAAAAATGGGGCTCATTCTGGCTCAAGAGAATCAAGTTTGTCTAAATGGGCGAAATCCCAATAGTCACGCTCAGCCTACACATAGGTTTGGCAATGGCCTTGCTCCACCACTAAAGTGACAATGCAAAGAATGTCTTCAGGCCTGCCCCTACAGCCTGAGTGTACAGTTTTAAAACTGCAAATTTAACCTGGCAAAATGAACGCTTTTCCAGGCCTAAATCTTCCCATTTAATACTTTAAGTTATCCCTATTGTAGGTCCCAAAATACCCACAGGACAGTGTGTATGGTATTTAAAAGGTAGGACATGTAAAACGTAAGTACACATGTCCTAGCAGGTAAAAATCTCCAAAGTTCTTTTTTAACTGTGGCAAGGCGGGCTTCCCCATAGAGAAGCACTGTATTACATTATAATACCTTACAATGTGTAACTTCAGTTTGGGAACAGCTAGAACCATGATTCAAGGACTCAAATTAATAGGAATTTTAAATTCCAATCTGATGGTAAAGTCAATTTTAAATGACTATTCTTAAAATGACACTTTTAGAATGTTGGCATTTTCCTACCTAAACCCTCTAGTAGCCCATTCAGAGGTAATCCCGAACTGTCATCTGGCTGTATGCTAGGAGGTGCGACTTGCTCTCAGGAAAGGGAGTAAAAAGGTCCTTGGCTGGAAGAAGGTGTGACCTCCTCCTGACAGGGTGGAATGGGGGATGGGGCCACCAACTGTAAGAGCTTCAAAGGGGCAACACATTTCGCAGGCAGATGTAGCTCACACCTTGGCCTGCCCCACTATTGTTCAAGTAGCTACAGTGGTGCCAACCTGTCCGAGAATGGGTTTTGCAGCAGGGAGGGTCAGTTCCTGATGTCCTTAGACAAAACTCAGGGGTGTGCCCAGAGTTCTGACCAAGGAAAGAAAGATTCTGTTATGCTGGAGTAGGGCACTGTGGGATTGTTTAAGGCCAAACCGCCATGTAATGTTACATGGGTAGGGTTGCCCCTGAGAACTTTCCCCTATTGGTTAGGGAGTCACCCCCACCCGCAGGCTAGTGTCAGGCAGAAAAGTGGCACTCCTAGCACCTTCTTCAGAACACTGCTGAACCCCAATTTGAGAAAGAGGACTGCACCTCCTGTAACCCATGAAGAGAGACCCCAACAGCTAGACCTGCTCCCATGTGAACCCAGGTCAGAAGACTGAACTTCAATGGCTAGTTGGCTAGCCTCGTGTAAAGCTACAGGGCCACAAAAAGCTGCAAGAAGCCAGTCTTCCTGAAGAGCCCAGCTGACCAGTTCCAACTCGACTTGCCCTGGACAATGCTGGTGGCTTCCCCCTGGAATGATTACTGACCTCCAAATGGTGTCTCTAAGGCCGTGGGGCCCTTGGATAAATGTCAGAGTGTAATCCTCCTGCCTAACCCTAAAAACTGGGACTTAGAAACGTTTCCAAGGGTTTCAGCCACAAGACTAGAGGCTACCACTTGACCTCAGTCACCAACATTGCATAGACAGTCTGATTCAACTTGGTGATTTGGCCTGCTGAAAGAACTCCGACTTCCCAAAAAAAGTTTCTAAGTCAAAAGGTACAAATATTCACCCGCTGAAAATGTCCATCCGGCAAGGGACCTTCCCTGGGCGCAAAGTTTTCCCACTAAAATCTAATGGCTTCACTAAGACTTGATCAGATGGCTATATGCTCTAGTGGAACCCATCTCGGCCACAGCATGCTGTCTTGAGGATCTGTGAACTTAAAAAAAAAAAGTAAGGAGAAAAACTTTCCACCACGCCCAATCTGGTCCCCCTATCTGACCAGCGCTCTGGCACAGTAAGCCTTAACGTTTAACTGTCACCCAGTGTTGCATGACCAGATACCCACAGTTGGCACTTTTAGTGCTAGACACATCTAAAAAACGTTGAAAAAACATACATCCTGTTCTCTACATCTGATTTCTAACAGTATAGTGTATATATGCTCTTCAAAATGTTCTCTATTTTCATAAATTGGAGGAAGATTTTAATTTTATAGTGTTTTATACTTTAACGGTTTTGGTATTGATAGATGCTTTACACATTTCACCTAAGTTATGCCAGTCTGCTTAGCTACCAAGGGTTGAGCTCAGGTTTAGATTACTGAAACCTACAGGACCTAGTGAGGAATAGTGTAATTGTTATTTGCAGAGAACTACCATCCACTTCCTCAAATAATCCACTTTCTCATAATACCCACATAGAATTCAAACAAAGAATCCAAAGGCAAATCGTTATATTGACTGATTTTTGCTATCTGACTAAATTACTTTGATACAGACTATAACAATGAGACATAAAAACAAAGGTACATACATTGGTGGATTTAAAAATGATTGCTTTAATTTAAGGAAAAAGGTTTGGCAGAAGCAAAGGTCCTATAGCAGAAATAGAGATCTAAAACACCAGAAAGATTTCCAACCGCCTGTGGTGCATAGCGAAATGTAATCCAAATAAGACAAAAAATCTTTATTGTCCTGCTTTTGGGAAGAAAAAAGTAATGATGTATCTCAAAGGGAGTCTGTTTGGATGCTGGTCAATAAGAACACTAAATAAATGTCCATTCTCTGGAGTATGTTGCACTGGAATCAACTTCATTTCCCTACTTGTCAATTCAACATTGCAGGCCCAGTTGGAGACAGCAAAGATTATTTCTGACATAATATCAACAATGAAACTAAAACCATATAATCTCTCGTCTGTGGTCTTTACAGCTAATTTTCCATGGTGTATTTCAGCTTTGTGCCCTTCGTACCCATTTCTTTAGAAGCATAACATCTGAGGGCATAACTCCTGACATTTAAAGCTGCAATCATTAAGTGCATACACAAACAATTTGCTAGAGAAATCCCCTTTAATGACTGTATAATGTGATTAGTCATTACTTCATTTTTGTATTGTATTGCTTGGGTGAGCAATGAATTTAAGGTTGATTGTGATTTATGAAATATACAAATATAATTGATGTACAAACATGAAAGATGTCGTTTTTGAACAAATAAAAAATATGTCAATAAAATGTGAAATAAGACTGAATTGTATTACATTTGGGTCAGATAAATTATTAGCTTTCTTTCACGTTTTAATGTACATAGGTCAAGGGAATATTTATTTCTTTGTCTGATATTCTTGCAGAGAATGACTTAAAGCAGGGCTTGGGGGCTCAACACAAATGCTAGCCCAAGAAGGGCAAAAAGCATATTTAATCTCTGTTCTACTGATGGCTTTCTGGCTCTGAATTATTAAATGATGTATGAAGAACAAATTCACAATCCATGTGGCTAAACAAAGACATTGATATTCGTCAATGAACCAAAGAAACATTTGTGGTGGTTAGCAAATATCAAATTGAAGGAAGTGCAGTACTATAAATAAACCCATGTTCAGTAGTTACTTAAAACCAAAACAAAGGTAAAGAAAAGCAAACACTTTAAAAATACATTTGTGATATTACTAGATCATCTTCAAAGGGTTATGCACGTTTTCCAATCATTTCGGTATGCGCTCCATATAAGCGAGTTTTAAAACATAATGAGAAATTACTACTTAGGGCTTTGCTCGCTCCTTTGTGAGTAGAGCATCACTTAATACTATTAGAGTCCATTGTCACCGGGTGAGCTATCTTCCTGTGAGTCATAGGGAGGATGGTGCTATTTTGTTAAATGTTGCTTTTGCTCCACCAGCGATATAAATTTCACTAGAGCACAGTTCAGCTGCAGGTCCCCAGGTGCAAAGCACGCCATCACTGCTTGTCTTCGTGTCTGTATGCCTTTATAGTTGAATTTGTTCTTCAGTAAGGCTTTTCGTTTTAGTGCGAGTCGATTTCAAGAGCAGAGGACATGCAGAAGATCTTCCGTGTTCTCACCACACAGGCGGCAGATAGAGTTAGTTACGACCCTCAGCCATGGGGCTGCATTTAAAGCAAGTGGGAAGAACAAAGAAGATACTTCAAGAATTGCTCCTTTGTTCGTCTCGAGAAACCCTTGCCTAGATATGACTGTGGTGCCAGAGACGTGTAAGTGTGCAAAGTCATCCATGCACGAGACCTCCGTAAGAAGGCTGCTTTGTCCTCCAGTACTGACTGAAGCCTAATTGATTTCCCAACTGCTCTCTTAAAGGCGCTGTGCAGGATTGAGATCCTCCAAAGGTCAGTGAGCCCAGTCTTCTTAAGTGAATCGTCTAGGTGGATTCTGAATGGGGAGGTGTTCTTAAGTTCAAGCTCTTGCCACATATAAAAATCAAGAGAGTTCAGGCTTTGCTCCAGAAGTTTATTATGCACCGTGTCGGGCCTGGGATTGGTTCAGTCCGCCAAACTCCAGTCTGAGTTGGGCAGGAGAGGTGAAACTGGGGTGTTAAAGATCATCCGGTAAACTTTGCTCACTGCGTGGTTTAAGATGTCTAAATCCCTGTCTCTCTGTACTTCGCTCCCGTATGTTATTGCGGGCAGGAGCTTGGCTTTTAGCACTTTTAGGAGGGGGTGTAAGAAGGCCCATTCAGATACATTTTTTGTCTTTTTAAGGATAGTGCTCTGGCTAGGCTTTTTCCCATTAGGCTTTTTCTTTGATGCACGGAGTTCACTGATTTGTCAATGATGCCTCCAAGATATTTGTACTTGTCTGTTTGAAAAGGTCATATCTTACCCCAAAACCACGCTCTCGAGGGTGCATTAGATGTAATTGACAATGTAGGTGTTTTTCCAAAGTTTGCTGTCAAGGCGTTAGTGGCTGAGTAATGTTGAGTAGCGTTTAATAGTGTCTGAAGGCCTATTTCTGTATGACTGATCAGTACGAGATCATCAGCGTACATGAGGCAGGGTAGTTCCAAGTCCCTGATTTTTGGGGTGTGCGAGTTTGTGAGGCTGAGCGAGCCCGCTAAGTCTGCTAGATATAGATTGAATAGTGTGGGGGCCAACACACAACCCAGTTTTAAACCTTTAGTAGTGGGGATCCGCCTTGAAAGATGAGTGCCTGTACCCAATTTTATTTGGACCCATGTGTCCGAAGGAAGGGCTATTATCAGGCACAGAAGTGGATATGGAAGCCCCCAGGTTTCAAGCTTCTTCCACAACAGATTCCTGTCCATGTGGTCAAATGCGGGCTTGAAGTCAACAAAGCATGGATGGAGCTGACGTTTCAGTGTTATAGCTTTGTTGATTAAGAGGGCAATGGCCATGATGTTCGTGATGGGGCCGGTCTGTTTAGAAAAAACGGTTTGGATCTTGGGGATTATTCCCTTTTCAGCAGTCCATGCAACCAGATGATCCAATAACAGACCTGCAAAGTACTTTGTGTCATTGTCAATTAAGGCAATCAGATGATAGCTATTGGGGAGCGACCTGTCCCCAGTTTTGAAAATCGGGGAGTTTATGGACCCCTTCCAGGACTGTGGAATCGTTCCTGCAGACCTATTTCCAGGTATAGAGGTTCGAAAATCTTTTCCCAGAAGGGTTTGTTATGCTTGAAGACTGCAGACAGAAGTCCATTCAGGCCCGGAGCGCCCTCTCCCCTGCCCTTGGCTAATTGTTTTTTTTTATAGTAACAGAGTCAGTGAGTAGGGTAAGCATGGTCTTTATTGAGGGCCTGTGTGGGAGGAGAATTCCTGGAAAGTCGTGCTTTGTGAGGCCATGCTGAATGATGTCTGGCCGCTGAAATGGACTCCAAGATGTTGAGCCTAGACAGCTTCTGGTATATGAGATGTAATATCGCCATGATGTGGACATGTAAGATTGCATATTGTACGCCAGAAGCGTGCACTGTTGTTGCTCCTTGCATCCGAATGAAGCCTGGCCCACAAATCTTCACTGCAATTCCTATTGATTGCCCATTTAAGCTTGTTCAGTGACTGTTTGTGGTGCCTTAAGGTTGCCAGAAGGTGTGGATGCCAGTGCTGCCAAAGAGACGCCTTATACTGGAGTTAATGTTCCTCTTTGTGTCTCGTAATGCTGTCCTGTGGGCTTGTGCCAAGTGAGTTAAGGCTGAGGGAGGTGGCACTTGCCGGTTCGTGATTGGATCCGCAAAAATTCCACTAAGCCTGGTTGTGAGTTGTTCCCATTTCTGCACTTCACTCTCGTTTGTTTCTAATTCAAGTGCAAGATCAATTGCTGCTTCAGTGACAAGATCTATGTTTGATTGCCCACATTTGACCCGTTTGCAGTTTGTGATAAAAGTGGTGATATGTGCATTACTTGTTTTCTCCATTTTGGTTATCCCCAGGATGATGGATAATTCCTGTGGGCAGTGATCGCTCATGCTCCTGTTCCTTAGACGGTAAGAGGCTACTTGTTTGAATAGTGGAAGAGTGACAAACGTGTAGTCAATTGTGATAGAGGCTGTGGTGGAATAATATGTTGCTGCTGGAGGCGAGTCCTCAGTAAACCTGCCGTTCAGCGCTTTTAGCTGTAACAGTTTTAAGTCATTGAGAAAAGTCCTGCTGGTCTTTGTGGGATGGCAGTGTTAGTTGGCCCCCTGTGTAGGAAGGTCCCAGGCACTGGAAAGGGCAATTGAAGTTTCGTCTGCGGAGGATCCTAATAGATGCAAATTGAAGTCGCCTGAGACGATGATGTCAGCCGTGTCGGCTATGCCACCGCTGCTTATATAAATCTCGAGTACAGCCACTAGATTATGAGCATCACTGGATTTAAGTTTGGGGTGAAGGTGGGTGTTTACGAGGACTATCTCTGCTGTGGGTGCACTCGTCATAGCAGCAATTGTCACAATATTGGTAGAGGAGCAGGTGGAGAGCAAAGGGGTGGCTTTGACTGATAGTGCTAAAGAGACGTAAGTGGCCAGGCTACCTTGAGGGTGACCATACTTTGCCTTCCTGGTTGCTGGGGGAAGAAGCACATGTAGCCCTGTAAGTGGAATAGTTCATCCAGCCAAGTTTCCTGCATTAGTTTAATGATAAAAGAGCTGATGTATTGGATAAAATCATGGTCCAAACCTTTAGAAAGGAGGCCATTTGCATTCCAAGAACACAGGCAGAGGATCTTCTTTGAGGATGCAGGGCACCGCTTTTTGTCTGAGGTTTGTCACCCTTGCCTATTGCAGTTGTTGATTGTTTTTGAAAACCACCTTAAGTCATTGTTGTTTAAAGGAGAATTTGGCTGAGGTGAAGAGTGTTTGGGGCCAAGAATCGCCCCTCACAGTAGTGGAGGAACTATGGGACACAGGAGAGCAGCCCGGGCGCTCCTAAGTATGGAGCGTGTTTCCCTGCACTGGGGGCCTGATTTGAGGGCAGGATCAGGTGTTAGTAAAGGGGTTGGGTAGCAAACCTCAAAGTGCATGATGATACTAAAGCCCAAGCATTCGAAGGTTATGCTTTCTCCTAAGATTGTTGGGCGATTAGTCTTGTCTTCCATGTGGCCTTAGTAGCTTCAGGAGCAGTAGCGTTGGTTGGGTGGAGAAATTGTACTGCTAGGAGATCAGTTGTATTCAGGCCACTAGTAGAGGGAATATGTGAAAGTAGCCGAAGAACATTCCCCTGTTCAAAATATCACCAGTTTGCCCTGGATTTGTAGTGAGGTTGAAAAGTTATTGAATTGGTAGTTGAGGAATCTGATCGAGTTTCAAGATCCTGCAGCTGGTGCAGAGGGTTCCCTGGGGGGGGAATCCACTCCCAGATTCCAGCAGTTGTTGGACCTGTTGGTTGTAAAGTTCCCCCACTTGTGCATGATGTGTGGGGCTAGGAGGTATAATAATTGGTTCCTGGTCCTGTGGAGGAGGGGCCGTTAGCTAGGCAGGGGAGAGAATGGAGGAAGATGCTTGTGTAGATTGATTGTAACGTCCAGGAGATAAAGCCACAGCGATGCACTGGAGCTGCTGGGATTGCAGTACCCCAGCATTGTCTGCCCCTTCTGCAGGCTAAGGATGGTAATTTTTGGCTGCGTTCCTCTGCTTGGTAGCCAAATTTGAGGGTGGGTCCTCAGAAGTTGTTGCTGGAGATGGTGATCCGGAAGATGTAGCTTTATTGGAGGCCTAGATGTCGGGTATTTTTTATTTGGGGTCAGCTGCCAGGTTGTCTCCGTTCCCTGCGAATTCCTTCTTGCGGCCTTTCCTTTGCTGAGTGCGTCTCTGCTAGCCATTGGGTTTCGCCATGTTGTTGCCATGGTCAGTCAACTTGAGCTGGGCAAATCACGTTGTTGCCATAAAATGTAAATTTTTCGAAACTACTGATGCTCTCTGGCGATTTGGTATAACTTTTATGAGGTCTTTCGCCTGTCCCTTTACTGAAGACCCTTAATTGAAAGGTAATCAATCGGGCTTTAAAGGGAGCCAAACTTAGCACTGGATTCTCGAATTGACTGGCACAGCATAGAAAGCTGCTGTTTGAAAAAGATGTTTAATGTTCCAGCTGGCAACATGTTCAAGCACTCAGATTAGAGTTAACAAGCACTGTGTAATAACAACTGGTGAAAGCTTGGGGTCTGAGTTTTATATTTTTCCTGGCCAGTACTCTGGATTCAAAGATATGAGATTGCTTGAAAAAATATGGGAAGGTCATTTGCTACCCACCTGATCACTCTCATAAGTAAAATCTACACAATTCAAGTTGCCTCCCTGAGACGGATATCTCATCAAGTACTGCTTTTAAAGGAGTAACTACAGAACCGGATTAACGTTAAAAAACGATCTTCTATTTCTCTTCTTGGCCATAGCGATGTATTTCATTATTTAAAAGATTTACGTGACAAAGAAACCCTGACTGGCGGATTAAAGGATTAATGCCAGCGGTGAAGGGTAACTTCTGAAATAGTGTTTGTAACCTAATGAAATTTTAATTTGATGATGTTCATTTAGTCTTGAGGTGCTTTCTTTCTGTAATACAGCAAAAGCTAAAACTAAAAGCACGCATAAGAGGTATGGAATAGAAAATCGTGCTGATGCTTTATTGTTGATAACACAAATTGACTTGATGGATGTCACAAGTGCAATTGTCTGGTTTCTAGAAGTGATTTAGAAAAATGGCATATGAATCAGTTACCTAATTGAACTAAGAGTGTTTTAAAGTATATCACATTTAGTATTTTAAAGTTATTGAGCATATACTTATTTATAACATTTGATATTTGTATGAAGCATCACAACCAACATTCCTTTAGAGA
This sequence comes from Pleurodeles waltl, assembly GCF_031143425.1. NCBI lineage: Eukaryota > Metazoa > Chordata > Amphibia > Caudata > Salamandridae > Pleurodeles > Pleurodeles waltl. Next base: position 1,120,554,002 of record NC_090448.1, read on the forward strand.
ATACAAATTTTAACCGATTACACATTTTAGAATAGTTAATGTTGTACGTTTTCTTTTAGTTCAGTAGAACTTAGCCTTGGTGAGCTAATAAATAAACACGTATTTAACATTTATGTACATCATCTAGATAGATGCCTTGCAGAAATGTCAAAGATGTTAGTTAAATAGCCAAAAAGCAGACCATGTTTATGGGTAAACACGTGCACTAAGAAGATATTTGACTGCCCCCACTGCCCAGAAGCCAAAGACATCAGCTATCCAACAATGCAAGCAATCTTGGGAAAACACAGTGAAAAGCTGGATTTCATTCAAAGGTGTTCTCATGAATTTGAAACCAGTAAACAACGTTGGTTCTAGGAGGCTAGCACTTATCCTGAACTTGAAAAAGCCTGTGTGAAACTTGGGAACATTCAGCCTGATATGATCTTCACATTTAGGTATTCATCACAGCAATGCATATAAATATATATATATATATGTGTGTGTCTTTATAATAAATGAACAGCAGCCAGAATAATTTAATTGTAACGTGGAAATTCAGTTTGTTAAATATAATGTTAAATATTTGTTTCAGCATTATGCGATATCTTGATTTTCGAGTTATTTTTTCTAAATAGTAAACAAGGTTTAACTGGAACATTAATAGGTGAAAGGACATTAGAGCTACTACATTGATTGATGTGATAACATTCAATTAAGTCTTAAAATCAATTACAGAGGCTGCATTATTGGTTATTTAGAGAAGAATTTTCACTTCCAGGAAACAGCAATCTGCGTGTTACACAGCCCAAAGCTGTAACCACCTTTTCCTTTCTAAAGGCTTGTTTGGAGAAATCATAGCTGCTCAGAGCAGAAACAGCGGCCAGAACGGTCTTCTTGCAGAACAATCATTTTATTTTTCCTTTAAGGTATGTGGATCAGAGCTAGGCCATCCAAGAATCTCACACAAGCTCCTTTTCAGTGCTAAGATTAGCTTTGTTAGAGAGGGAAAGGAGTGGGTTGGAGAACCGTTGCAGAGATCTTACGGTTATGGTGTTGTAGTATATTGTACTTTTTGATCTATTAACAATTATTATTAACGTATCAGGTTTAATTTCATAGTAACAGTACATATTGTGCACCCTTGGATATTGTTTTTGTCCTCATTCACCTCAGATTCTTAACCCACTGCAAACTAGTATTCCGGTACATCAACGCAAACGTGGAGATGGCCAACACCAGGGTGCCAGAATCTCTCTCACTAGTATCCTGGAAGCAAGACCTGCCTCCAGAAAGGGGAGAGTAGAGTGGTGATTAATCATAGGACAGGTACACAAACCCAATAAACCACCACTATTCGTAGTTTACCCCTAAAAACTCCTCCATTCCAGCAGTGAAGACCATATTTTCCTCATCTTTTCCCTTGAAGTGCCCAGACGCACATCTAGTTTTGCCACTAGAACAAGCTCATTAAACCAGTGCTCATAGGAAGCGCGGACAACGGAAACCCACTGTCAACAGATTTCCCTCCTGGCCACAAGTATTGCGTAAAACAACACCAGCTTCGCTGTCTTGCTCTTTATATCACCATCTTCTGATAAACCAAAAATTAATAATGGGAGGGATACTGAGATTTCCTGCTTTAATATGCTTTACATCGTCTTGCAAACTTCCTCCCAGAAATGAAGAACAACTAGGCAGTCTAAAAACATATGGACATCAAATGCACTCGGCAAACCACATTTAGGACAGTATACCATACCCTCCATCCTCACCTTAGAAAGTGTAAAGGGGGAGTAGTAAGCTCTATGTAGTGTGAAGAGATGATTCCTTCTCAGCGCAGCAGGCCTTACTGTGCTAAGCAGCATACTCATAGATGACTGCCACAAATCTTGTAATTGCTCAGCTGGCAACACCATATCTCCTTTCCAAAGCTTTCCAGGTAGATTAGAGTCATTATCAGGTATCTCTAAGATTGACCAACTGGAGATCCTGTTGGCACCTACCCTGTCAATGATCAGCTTATCCTCCAGCAGGTTCCCTTGCCCCAACTTGCTTATCCCACACCTTTGTAACCAACTACTCAACTGAATATATTTCAATCTAGAAAGGTTCCCCCCGGTTATTACTGTAAATTCATCCCAGGAGAGTAGGGAACCGTCTCTGACCAGATCCCCCCAAAATTCAATCCCCGCCCTCCTAAAAGGCAACGCCAATAGATCGCCTAAACATTCAGGGATTCCCAGTGAGTCCCAGATCGGGCACCTTGACTATGGCCGGGGGGGACTTCTTCGAGGAGGAGCGGCTTGTGGTGCTCCGGGCCCGGCGCCGGGCGGCGGACTGTGCGGGGCATGTGAATCTGCAGGGACTAATGCCACGAACAGATGTACACTGGGTAAGTGACATTTTCAATATATATATATGTGTATGCATGTGTATATGTTGTTGCTGTGCCTGGCATGTTTGTGGATCATTGCATGGCTCCTGATATCTATGAATCTCTGCTCTCTTTTTATCACACTTATCTACCCATCACTCTTATGTCATGTCTCTATCAAACTATCCTCCATTCTCACTCGGACTCATCCCAAATCCCTTCGACCACTTTCATCTCCTAAATATCTCTGCCTAAGCTCTTCCCCTCCACCTCCACATCTAACTCACCAAACCTCACTCTACCTCTGTGACCTCCCACGCAACCCTACTAAATTCTCCTGCATTCTTCTCACCCTACTTCTATGCTCTCCCTAACCCATCCACATCCTCTTTCCCCTCCGCTCCCCTATTGTTCATCTCAAGCCTTTGGATTGAGTAAATGAAGGATAAACTCCCAATTAACACTTCTGGATTTCTTTCCTCCTCCACCCCTCCATTACTCCAGTCAATCTAACTAACAAACTCTCATATCTGCAACTCAAATTAACTCAAAATAATACTAAAACTGTACTCCTTATTAAATTATACTAATCCATCACTAATTCTTGTTGGGTACCGGAGTAGCGTGCTACTCATCGAAAAGCGCTTCGACGCCTCGTCAGGGGTAGTAAGCGCTATATAAATACGATTACAATTACAATTACAATTACAATAATACTCCATCTTTATTACTTGCCGAACTTTATACCGGGTCTTTACCCCATCCCATAATACTTTAAGTTTCACTTTTTTAAAGAATTTAGGATTGCCGAATTTATACAAAAAATGCTTTGCCGCACCTTTCAATGTACCTATCATGGCCTTAAACATGACTCCAATAGCTGACGCATCTGGAGAAGAGAATAACATCCTAGTATTCTTAAGATGAAATGCCCAAGCATAAGATTGTAAATGTGGTAGGGAAAAAAAAAATCTTTTCCCACCTTCTGCGCAACTTCTTCCAAGCGATTCTTGGGCCCTTATGAGCCCAAATGAAAGAGTTTATATCCTGTTGGAATTTGTCCAATAATCTTTTGTCCATTTGTAAAGGGATAGAGTTGCATATGAAATTCAGCATGGGTAAAATTATCATCTTGACCAGATTGACTCTACCAATAATTGTGAGGGAGAGATGCAGCCAGCCATGCATTAACCTACCGCACTCTGCCAATAGGGTTTCTAAATTAATCATAGCAATTTGTTCAGTTTCCTGCCCGATGATTATACCTAAATACCTAATTGACTTTATCTGCCACTGATCCCCTTTCAGATTCCATACCATGATCTCGGTTATCAGCATTAACATGAAAATCCGAAACCTTCCCAAAATCCTCTGCAATGCTCAACACAGCAGGAAAGGCCGTAGATAAATCAGATGTGTACACCAGCAAGTCATCGGCATACAAAGCAACTCGCTTCTCCCATCCCTTACAGCAGAAGGAAGAGATTGTAGAGCTTTTGTCGAATCTTTTCAGCGAGAGGTTCCACATATAAATCAAAAGCAGGGGAGGAGAGAGGGCAGCCCTGTCTTGTACCTCTAGTGATCTCAAAGGAGGCTGTTAATCTTCCATTCACCAATACCCTTGCAGAAGGAGAATGGTATATAGAAGAAACAGCCCAGTGGGATTTCACACCTAGTTTATATCCCTTAAGAATCGTATTAAGGTAGCTCCATCGAAAGCCTTCATAGCATCAAGAGCAATAACAGCTATGGGTTCCTGTATGTTGTAGCCACATCTATAACTCCTATCATGCTAAATGTTAATTCATGCAAATATCTGTTCCTAATAAACCCCCTCTGATCTGGATGTATCAAATCCCCTATTACGCCACTCAACCTATCCACTAGAATTTTTGCAAACAACTTATAATCACTATTTAGCAAGGAAATAGATCTATAGGACTCACATCGGCCTGGGCTTTTCCCTGATTTCAAAACGAGTGAGATTGATGCTTCATTCCATGAGGCAGGTAAAGGAATACCCTCATCAAAGATTTCTGAAAAAAGTTGCAACATAGCTGGAACGATAGATTCCCCCAAAGCTTTATACAAATCCACAGGAATACCATCCGGCCCGGCTGCTATACCCCCCTTACTCTCTTTCCACGCCATCCCTAACCTGAGAGATAGATTTATTCAAAACAGTCCACTTCACCTGTCCCAGGCTCGATAAGGAAACAGACCCCAGCCATTCCCCAATTGTCTCCTTACTCACCACCAAATCTTCAGTATAGAGAACAGAAAAAAGCTTCTGGAAAGTAGTTTCAATATCTTATAAGGAGGTCGACTTACCACCGACTGCTCCACTAATTGATCAACCTCGAACTCTTCAATATAGTTTCACACTCGCTCACCCTTTTGGATTTCCAGACTGGCAATTTCCTGGTTCCTTCCCCATACTCGAAGTGAGCAAGCCTACGTGCTTGCCATTTTTCAACAATCTTAGCTTGCATTATATTTCTCCATCTTCTGCTTTAACTGCTGTATTTTCTTATCTAATGCCTGCTTCTCCCCATCCATACTTCTCAAACTGTTACATAGCAACATCTCCTGTTCTATATGATTTAGCTCATCCCTATATAGCTTTGTTTCTGTGACTAGTGATGCTCACAATCCTCCCTCTAATTTCTGCTTTAAAAGTGTCCCAAACTATAATAGCGGGAGCGGACCCCGCATTAATCCTAAAGAAGTCCTCTGTTTCCTTTCAGAGTTGTTTTATAACCTCCACGTCTAGTAAAAGTGTACAATCGAAAGTCCACCTCCCTCCATCTACAACCTGAGGCAGACTAATCTTTAACATAACGCCTGTATGGTCTGATAAACGTGCTGCTGAGTACTTAATGTCACACACTAAACCACAAACTGCTTGATCTATTAAAAAATAGTCAATCCGAGAGGCATGGCCGTACTTCTTATTATAAAACGAGAAACCCTGTTTAACCCCAGCTCTCTGCCTCCACAGATTGCACAGTCCAAACTCATTCATCATCCCTTTGAGATATTGCTGGGATTTAAGGGTACCTACCGACCTATAGTTAGCCGATCCGTCCAATTTGTTATCTAAAACGACATTAAAGTCTCCAGCCATTATTACCGGGTTAGGGAACGCTAATAGATGAGTAAAGACCTGCCTGACTGGTTCTATATTGTCACAATTAGGCCCATAAAACCCTACTAATGTGAATCTCCTATTTTCAATTTGTAACTTAGCTATATCCCATCTACCATTTTTTATCGGAGTCCACCTCCAACAGGGTAGCATTGATCTGGTGTTTAACTAAGATCGCAACCCCTTTAGTATTAAAATTATGATCTGAACTGGCATAGCAGTGTATCCATTTCTCTGACCTAAACATGATTATATTTTCTTCCTTAGTTAAATGCGTCTCTTGCAAAATGATTATATGCGCTGGTGAATCTTTTAAAAACTACATAATCCTACAAGTCCTCCCTTTAGTCCGCAGGCCATTAACATTCCAAGTCAAAATTAAAGCTGGTCTACTTTTGTCTTGCTTTCCGACTCCCTGACTTCCTCCAAATTTATCCAGCTACAAACTAACGCTCCAAGGTGTATGAGGTATTTTTTTTCTCTTTTTCTCACATGCTTCCCATCCAGTAAGCACCTACTACCCTCCACCATGTGTTCTAGCACGATTTTCCCCTCCCAGGGGAACCCCCCTTCGTTTAATGGGCCCATCGGCCCAGATTTTAGAGTGCCTGTAGACCCCCCCCCAACCCGGTCGGGTAACTATAAATACCAGAAGAAAAGAGCATTCAATCTCCCACATTCCCCTTCTTAATGGCTGCCAACAACTCATCTGCTGCCATAGGATCTTTAACAGTATGCATTCTATTATGCAACACCCAGAGAAATACTGGGAATTTGAGCTGAGCTGTTGCACCTTGGGCTTTAAATTCCTCTAAGCGTTTCTCCAGCTCCCACTGCTTATTCAATGTTGTCCTAGACAGATTAGATCTGATTTCAAAAGAAAAATCTTCCACTCTCAGGGATTTCTATTTTAATGCACTTGTCAGAATATTTTCTTTCAAAAGAAAAGTGTAAAAAATCAGCAGCATTTTCTGTGGTTTCTAGTTGTTGGTATTCCCCCTAAAAGGGTCTCTGTGGATCCCTGCCAGCTCCTCCTTGCTTTTTTCCAAAGAAAGTGTCTTTTTAATCAGGGAAGCTATAAACATCCTAAGATCATCTCCCTCCACCCCTTCTGGCACATTCAAAATTCTCAAATTATTTATTCTCGAATTATATTACAATTGCTCCAATCTCCCCTGTAACTGTCTCTCACACTCTCTTAACTGACAAATTTCTTCCTTGTTTTTCGTCAACCCCTCCCTCATAACACCCACCGACTCCTCCAATGCTTGCATTCTAATTGTTAGGAGGTCGAATTTCTTTTCCAGAGAGTCGCAGGCCCCTCTTATTTCACTTTGATTTGCCTCAGAAACTGCAAAGCTCTTCTTGATATTTTCAGAAAGTGCCAAAATGATAGATTCCAAAGAGATGTTCGCGACTGGGGTGGTGGAGGACTGATTGATCGATTGGGCTAACAAGCCTGCCGAGGTTTCCGGTACCTCTAAGGTCTCAGGGGGTAAAGCCATGGAAATATCTGCCAAGATTTGGGTACCTTGACTACCTTCGCATGCACTGGCTCCCTTCTCCCCATCTTTCATACTCCCATCTTCCATACTTTGTGCAACAGGCATGCTCCCCTCTGGATATAGCTCCATTGAGTTTGTGGAGCAATTTCTCAAGACCAGTGGTAAAGCCTTAAAATATGCCCTGAGAGAGGGAGTGATGTTAGGGTGAGCTGTATTAGGCTTATGCTTTAATTTATTAGATTTTTTTAGTGCTCCACGCTTCCCCACTGCCCAAAGCCCCCGATAGTTTGTCCAGATTCTTCTGAGTTGTCCCTCCCCACACTTTATTATTAGAAATCCGGTTTTTCTGTCCACTTACTTTATTTTGATGTCCCCTTGGCTCCTGCTCCTTATCCAAAGGCCCTGGAGGCAGCCCCCTCAGCTTTTTCCTTACCACACTCTCCACAATGCCTCCCACCTCCTCTTGAACACACGTGGGTTCAGAAGCTTCCACCACAAGCAGCCTCTCTTTGCCAAGGTTCACTGCTGCTCTGCTCCCGCTTGTGCGGACTCTGCCCATGTTCCCCCAGAGGGGAACGCGTGAGGCTGCCCTGCGGCTCTTCCAGATGCTCTCCTAGGATAGGTTTTTGATTTAAATAAATCCATTAAAGTATTCCTAGTGTGAATTCTTAAGTGTTTATTAATGAAGAAGGGGGTAGTCGCGTATTGCCTAGTACGCAGCCTCCTTATGCAATGGTCAGTGGGTTGTGTGCGTTACAGTCTACCGTGTTCTCCAAAAATGGTATGATTGAGTAAGTTGTCCGTGTTTTGGAGAGGTTCCAAAAAAGAAAAAGAAAAAAAGAAAAAAGTATCAAGCCCTTGTGCATCTGTACATTCCAGGAGGCCAGCCAAACAGAGAGTATTTTTTGCCTGCTTTCCAAGCTTTCTAACCTGGAAGGAGGAAGAGGAGGTGGAGGTTTTAAGAAGACAACCAATTATAAGTGAGTTGTGTATTCATAACCCAAATATGTGCAGAGGCTATTGCTAGACAGAGTTTAGGCTGTATGAAGATTACAGTCCAATCAAGAGAGGTGAAAAACAACAAAGATGTCTCCAAGGCAAAGTGCTGAATCCAGGCGTAGCAACATACCACAGGAACTGGGGAACCACTATGTTATGTCACAGTCACTTTGTTCTTCCAAAAGATATCATGCTTAGACCATATATATATATATATATATATATATATATATATATATATATATATATATATAAAACTGAGAGGCGGTTGCCACTGGGTGGTTAGTTAGGTCTGCATTTTCATGGGAAATTAATACCTTTTTTTGTTTGCTCGTGCCCTAAAGTGACTATAAACTTCGGCATGCAAGGGCCGCGAATGGGCCCTTCCCATGCACGGCTAACATCATCACATATTACAACATTCATGACATTTTCAGTGACATCACTGATAGCATCAAAGAATAAAATGGAACTGACATCATTGATAACAACACTGTGCCTGGCGGTGCGAGTTATCATTACTTTAGGACACGAGTTTTAGTTAGTTGATATAACCCTGACTGGGGAATTTCTGTGTTTTTGTTTAAAACATTATGCTGTCCCTGAACTTATCACCTAATTATGTTACTTTAACCTTTCTTTTTGTGTGTGTATTATTATATACATACACAGACACACAAAAAAGATATACCACAAGACATATTTAACATACATATCACAAGACGCAACCTTTATTTTAAGGGAAAGTGAAGGAATAAGTAGAACAACCTATTCAAGACTGAACAGATTATAGTGAGGTACCCAGTGAATTCCAGTACAAAGACACCTACACATAACCATGAACTGCTGCAATCAGTGGTTATTCAATACACAGTCTGACAAGAAATGGCTTGCATAACTTGTGCTGCAGTCCACAGTTGACATTTAACTTTCTGAGGCATTTCGTGTATTTTTCTGTGCGATATACTATGCCCTTACAGAAAAGATAAATATGCTGTTTATGATGTCCAAAGGGTATTTGTTTGGGATTAGGGTGACTAGGTTTAAATTTTACTATGGTGGAATCATCAAATAACTATGAATAAGTGTATTATTGAATGCTTAAAAAAATCTTTTTTACACAAGAAGCATTTGAAACCCAAACAAATATGAAATGCTTCAGGTTGCGGCAGGATTTGGACATGGTTTACTCCTCATATGATCCAGAGGGCATTGCATCTGCTGTACAAGACATATGCATTAGATATAGGAACAGAAAATTAACATTTGAGTGACACCTACCCCAGAACTGCAGAAGCAGAACCTGATTTTCTGCTGCAGAAAGTTCCAGCAGTGACTTAGGAGCAAAGGCCGGATGCTTTGAGGCAAGAAGTAGGAGCTATCCAGACAGGATTAGAATTGAGACCCCAGGCAGCCAAAAGAAGAGGAAATAGTTTTAACTGATGCTGCTGCCAGCCTGGAGGCCGAGCTTATTATCATTGAAGTTAAGTAGGATGATAGGAAAATGGGAAGTTGTGCTTAAAGTTCCCACACTTGAAAAAGATGTATTCGTAAAACCAAACTTTAGAGGAGAGGACGAGATTAGGACCCAGCACAGTTTGGAGCAAGTGTTTCAGTATGGAGGAAAGTGGGGAGTTAGTACCTAGATACAGTCTGTAACCAGTGACCCCCAATCCACAGCAGACAGGAGGATAAACAGCTACCAAAGCGTAGCGTTTTTAGAAGGGTTACTCCAGGCACACAAAAGGGAGTCAACACTTCCATTTCACATAGAAGACAAAAGAAAGGGGATCTTTGCACCTCTCTGTTCTCTTGACTAGTGGTATCATTCACTTCAAACAGATATTTACCACCAGGCCATTCATTTATCAAATCAAAGCGCCTAGCCTTTGCACTATGCCAAAACTCAGAAGCGGTCACGTGTTATCTACAGCAGGAAGAGCAATACTTACAGACAATCAGTCCAGGAAAGGTGTTTTTCAATTCATTTTTAAACTTGAGAAAGGAGATAGCATACTGGAGGTCAAGACTTAATTCCACCTTTTATCCCCTGCAATTTACAAGTATTTCAGCATTTGCCTCCCCCTTAAGAGTCGCACAATTGATCCTGGGGTCTTCTACCCACTCTTTTCTCAGTAATCTCATGATACTTTTGAGCATGTGGGGTCGAAATCCAGTAAATCAAACAAGATGAATGGATTGTAAATCAAAGTGGTTCCAAACTGGATGTGCTTGGCTACTAGAAGAGAATGGAGTCTCTTTATAGGTGAACTTTGTGATTATAAAAAGGCCCGAGACAGGCCACCATACTCGCAGCATAGTTTTGGATCCTCTACAGGTGACACCCACAAAGGCTGAGTTACAGGAGTCGAGGTCCCCGGGCTAAAGTGGCCAGAATATCTTCTGATAGTCATGGCAGTAGGCAGATGTAAGAACATGAAGTTTTAGTTAGCCTATCTCTACAGGTTCATAAAGTCAAGAAAGCCCCCGCCCAAAAAATATTAACCTTCCAGGTGAGGCTAATAAGGGAACCACTCACGCTCCAATTACTGTAGGATTCATCAAGTTCAGTAAAGAAAGAGCAGGGGAACGACACAGCTATCCCGCTTCTACTCTAGATGCTCTCAAACAAGGTTGTCGAGATCATGGAGTAAACAGTAAATTCTCCACTCAATAGAAGAGGTAACTGTATGTCATTGGCATAGATATGAAACCCTATTCCCAAACCACGTAAATAATGGAAAGGTTTCATACACACAATGAACAGCACAAGGATAAAGTGAAGCCTTGGGTGTCTCCATATGTCAAAGTCATACAGGAGCAAATACATCATTCTTAACAACTTTGTGATTTTGTTTGACACGACAGGCTGCAAGCATTAAGGAGGAACAAGACACCACAGAAAGACATAATAAGCAACTGATATACCATAGTCCTTAGTATCAAATGCAGCCACAAGGGTTAGGAACACTTATTTGGCCAACCACTTATCTGCTAACTGGAGCAATGTGTGAAGGTACAGTGCACTGAAAATCGAGGAAAAGCAGGGTTCATTCCTTTTCATATAAACTAGAAGCCCGCTTGACATTCCCCAAAAAACACATTACTACACAAAATGGCTTGTACTAAAGGGATAGGGAACAGAGGATGGTATCACTATGAAAAACAAGATCAATAACCTAAAGGCATCAGATAGGTGCCTGCAGGGTGAGTACCTACTAAGGGGAGGTATCAAGCTCCCCAAGAACACAGAGAGGTTCTGAACACCCTGAAAAAATTGAGGGTTCTCAACAGGGTTACTGATTGTCGTGAAAAATGTAGGGAAATGTTTTGAATAAAATACACATTTTGAAGGAATGGTTTCCTACAAGAGATTAAACGAATGAGGAAATATGAGACAATACCCATCAAAACTTAAGACGGATAGAAATCAAAAGAAAAATATACACCAAGAACAAACGTGCTTTTGCACACCCAGATGAACTGCAAAGAAGTGCCCCTACAGCATTGTCTCCGGGGAGACAATAGAAACTGCTGTTTGATTTCAACACAAGGTCAAACACTAGACTGTTCGAGAGGCGTCAGTGGAACATGCCTATGAAAGTTTGAGAGGCATTCCTAAGAGTTCCTTCCAGAGACGGCTTTCTCCAAATCTCTACCAAAGATAGCACTTGTAGGGAACACTTCTAGACATAGTAACTTTAGGGATCTCTACTAAAATGACATTTTCTGCAAAATATATATGGTTCCATCCAGTCATGGCCTCTCTTGCACAGAAGCCAGACGTAGGAGACAGCATGTCTGGGAGATTTTTTCCAGAGATAGTAGATCTAGGGAACCTCAATATGTGGTATGTCTAGGACCCTTTGGAGACTGAGGGGGTCATTATGACTTCGGCAGACGGAAAAACCTGTCTGCTGAAGTCCCGATGGGCAGGTTGCTGCCAGTGCTGCTGCCTTCTCGCTGGGTCAGCTCCACCCGCTGACCCAGCGGACAACAGCCTACAGCATTGTCTCAGACTCATAATAGAGCCTGCGGTGATTCTGTAGTGCTTAGGGTGCACCAGCACACGTTGCGATGTTCACTGTCTGCAAAGCAGGGGACGACAGACACAAATATATATATTTTTTAAATTAAAACATTTCTAGAACACCATTACAATTAAAGGTTTTCTGGTTTACTAGTGTGGGTGAAGAGAGATCAAAGAGGTATATAATGGCATGCCAAGGAGGATTTTATATGACAGATGGAGGAGATCCTAGGTGGAAGCTGTAGCGGGTTCTCAGATGTCAGAAGAATGGTCCCTAAGAAAGGAGGTTGAATAGACTATGACACTCCAAATGAAAGGAAGCAAAGGAAGAGAACAGGGATGTCAGGGTGGGAAGGCCTGTTGCATACTGATGCGTATCATTCTACCATCCAGCACCATCTAATCTCACAGTCGTAAATGTAGTCTCACTTCCTTTTATGAGATGTCAAACATTGCAGGGACAGAATGTGATCCACAATGAGAGATTTGGGTCAGAGAGACCTTGAGCTTACATACAGATGTCATCACTCCTGGTGGGGCCTCTACATTATACACAACATATGATTCTTGTAAATGCAAACCTTTGCTTGTGTTGGAAATAGAATTCCTCATCTGTTAATCATGTAACCACCCAACGTTACAAACCCTAGGATAATGGGTTGGGTTTCTGCTATAAGGCTCCAAGAAGCTCTGAGCCAGATGATTTTATAGGATTTAACAGAGATGTTCAATCATAATACTGAAACTTTAGCATTGCCCTGCACTTACATTGACTCCATTATATTAGCTGTCAACATATAATCATGAAAAGACATGAGGTTGCGAATTGTCTTAACTTCCACACTCAACCTCCGATCAGCCGCCTCGCCCTAGCCACAGTCCCCCGCATCCAACGCACCACCACAGGAAGCAGGTCTTTCTCCTACCTCGCCCCCAAAACCTGGAACTCCCTCCCCACCGACCTCCGCAAAACCAAGGACCTTCTGGTCTTCAGAAAGAAGCTCAAGACATGGTTGTTCGATCAGTGACCCTCCCTCTACCCCACCCCCACCGGTTACCCCTCCCCCAGCGCCTTGAGACCATCACGGGTGAGTAGCACACTCTACAATTTTTTTTGATTGATTGATTGAATTGTAAATCTACACTTCCTTAACCTTGACAATAGATTTGTAGTCAATATTGTGGAGTTGATATATGTGCAGTTCGATATCATTGACATCAATATTGTGACAGACAAACCTCAAGTCTCACACCGCAAGAGTCTAAATGTCTATAGAGATAACGTGTGGGATCACATAGAAGGCAGGAATAAAGGCTCAATGTATGCAAAGAAAGGTGACATAAGAAGCAGGAAGCTTTAAAATGCAGTAGCAAGGAGCATCACAAAAATGATAGCTGGTTCAGTGACATCATATGTATAGTCTGGGAGTTCCTGTGATTGCATGTCTTGGAGAACCAAGGAAGAAATCTTTACTGACTGAAGAGACAAAGAGACAAGTGGCCCCAAAAAGGACAGATCTGAGGGCTTCAAACATTACTGATTTAGCATCGCAAAATAGCGAATCATGGGTCTCAAAGACCTTAAAGTGCAGAATGTTTCAAAGCCAACTAGTCAAAAGGTAAAGGGATGCCATAGATTACATATTTGAATGCCACAGAGATCACACATAACAGGACTAAGACACAAAGGGCTTTCAGACTCAAGAGATGACAAGCCCAGGTGCACATTAACAACAGAACCGAAATCAAATGCAGCAAGTCAAAGGGCTGGCGGTACAGTGCAAGTGGCCTGGAGACGAAAGTGCTGGTAGGCTGGGGCAATACAGTCAGGGACGACAGGGCATGGTATGATATCTAGAGGTCAGGGGTCTTGCGACAACAGGACCATAGGACAAGAGATGGCATGTAATACACTTATAGCTCAAATTGTCTGGGGCTCTTTGCGTTTACAAGTGTAGCTACCCAGAAATCGCTGGTTTCAGAGGCTAAGTGATCATACATCTGGGGTCTCCAGCTTTTCCCAATGTGGGATTCAAAGAACTAAAGGCTTAAGTACCAAGTACTGTCCCAAAGATGACAGATTCAGGGGTCCTCAAAGAAAGAACACCTAGGAGCTCTGAAGAGGTCAGATTCAGATGAAACTATGATGACAGCTCTAAAATCGATACCATGACAGGTCTAATGCCGGGGGTTTTGGAATAGCCGCCAAATTCCCTAGGTCCATATGTGACTAGTTAGTCCACTCGTTATTTTCTTAGAATTGTAATCCGGGTTTTATGCTGTGATAAACAAACCCCAGAAGCCTTAAAAGAAAAACAAACCTGGGCTACCTAGTCACACATGGGAAGGCCTGTAAGGTCCACAGGCAGGGTTGTCACTTAGATCTATGTCGTCAGAACACCGTGTTCGCAGTCATTGGCTTTTACGTCACTAATCATTATTAACAAGGGTATCAATGATTCAACAGAAGCAGCCTGTGACTTCATCTCCCAGAGTACATCAAGCTGTCACTAGAATTCCAGATCTGGGAAAATGATGACCTGAAGACTTAAAGGCGGATGGCAAACCTATTCAGGGAAGGCAACTGCAGAAGAGTCCATATGAGCCAGAAGCCTCAGGGATTAGAGGTCCGGGAGTTGACCGTGGGATATCATGTCCGGTATGCGATAGAAATACCAGTAAAACCCACCCCTAAACTGCTGAAAGGAGCAGCGATAACATATTGTGCGCTACACGAGTGACAATGTCCAGAAAGCTCATCACCCTTTCCCCCTCTCACCACTGAAGCTTGGTTAAACTTGGCCTGCCTGAAGGTTTCTGGGCTGGGTCCCCCGCCAGAGGGGCCCAGCACCCGGCACAACGTGTTGATAGCTTCCTTTAATCGACTGCTCGACCCCCGCTTCATACTTCGTCCCTTCCTGCAGTCCCGCCACACGGGTTTGATTCAGGGTTTCCGTCAGCCCGTTGGTTAGCAACAGAAGCGTCACCAAAATGACAGCTCTGAAACTACGGCGTGCAAGAGGGGACAAAACACTTCGAAATTAATGTTTGCGGTCCGTATTGATGCGATGTATTCCTTGTGATATTCAAAGGCAGCTTCTTTCGATCGCCGTATTGAGCGTTAAGTGGGTTTTGTTAAATGAAGATACTGGCTGCATATAGCTTCATTCTGTTTTTTAAAGATACCATTAATGTTTGAAGATAATAGCTGGTAATCACTTTGAACACGGTTTCGCATCTAGTCACTTTTAATAAATATATGGGTCGATTACTTGTTTTCTTCTGATAAGGAAGGGTGACCAAGTCATTCTAGGAAGTTAGCTATGATTTCACCGGAGGTATATGTCGAAACTTCATGCCCGATGCTTACTAACCAACCAGGCGGCCATATTAGCATTAACAAGTCCTTGTTCTCTATACGAAAAACCGAATCCGAAATTACAGTGCTTTCAAAATTGTCATTTTTGCAGCTACATTTATTTTATTTTGAAATTAAACATTAAACTGCTTTTTAGAAAAAAAAATGCAAACATAGTTATTTTAAAATTCTATTAGTGCAAATATCCTCAAATAGGAAATTAAGAAAATACGCAAGATATGGTGCAGTGGCAGTGTTTAGTTGCTAACGCAGTATTCGAGCATTTTTTGCAAATGTTTTCACACCTGCTTCAAGGAAGGTCTGGTTAACTGGATCTATACACACACAAGATGGCCGCTACTGTGTCGTCTTTTCGAAGAACGAACACAAAATCAACCATGGTGCTCATCTTATGCTGGTGCTTTGTTGAAATATAAAGATACGAATGATGTTGAGAAAGCTGTTCCAGTCTCCAGTTAGTTATAGTGGCTGTTTATTCTTAAGTCAGAAGAGGCATGTATTGTTACCCACATAACTGCCAAGTTTTCAAATTGTTTATGTGTTACATTTACATGGCTTCAGTGTACCTATACGCTGCCCTGCCAAGTTTCCCTGATTCATGTGTGATGTGCTGCGTCAGGCCAGGGTTTTTTTCTTTGAATTCTGGAACTTGTAGTCTTGTATATGCAATGATAAAACAGGACTACAAGTCCCAGAATTCAAAGAAAATAACTTAGACCGGAGCAACACATCACATTTTGTCCTGGGAAACTTGACACCAGTCGTGGCCCGCTTCAGTCAAAAGGAGTGGGCCAGGGCTGGTGCAGCGCGTGGGGGTGGGTGAGAAGGGGGTCTAAAATTTATTAAAATTACATTTAAAAAAAAACAAATAAACTCCTTTTCCACATCGTCCCAAGCCACACTCCTCTTCCCTGCTGGCTGCACGCAGGCACAGGCTCCCAGCCTAAAGCAGAGTCAGGATTGGCTGGGAGCGCCCTGGCTGGGCTCTCCCAGGCAGACTGGGAGCCTGTGGAGGCTCTCTCCAGTCCGGCAACTGTGTTGCTCATCTGGAGCATGTGTGTTTGGCTGGCCAGAGACAGCCGGCCAAACATACATGCGCAGTGAGGGGGAGTGCTGAGCACTCCCCCCATCGCTCGTCACCCCTGTGGCCCCGCTCCTTTCACAACGAGGAGATAATAAACTATGTTTATTATCTCCTTGTTGTGAAAGTTTTGCAGCTTCTGCTGCTGGCGAGGGGCAACACTCCTCTGCCCTAACGGAGGAGCTGCCCCTGCTTGAAACCTATCTATTTGTGACATTCAACTGCACATTGTGTGACATTTAGGGTGACACTTTCTCATGAGTAAAACTGAGCAATAAAGGGCATCGAAAGAGAAAGAGATCAGAAATTACACCCATGTGAGCACTAAGAATCTGTAAAAATATGTTCAAACAGATGCAAAACCAGTGAAAGGCATTTTTGTGCATATGAATTAATTATAAATTAACTTAGAAAAGCATGCCTCCTAGTTGCCAGTGTAACTTAATCTAACTGGAAGTCAGGGGTGTGGGGAAAACATGCTTCGTAGTTGCCAGTATAACTTAGTCTAACTTGAAGTCAGGAATGGGGGGAGGCAGAGTGGGTGGTCGGGGGGAGTTGGGCATTTAGTATGTTAATGCACATGCTGCAGAGAGATCAGATGATTGAAAGCAGTACTAATATAACAAGCATTTGTAATGCAATAGGTCTCGCATTTGTGAGAGCTAGAGGTATTCGCGTTGTAAATGATAGTGTCTTTTACTGGAGTGTAGTGGATATATGACAGGTGCCACAGCAACCCTCCCAGGCCCGCCGCTGCAGGGGAGAGGACACAACAAGACTAATATCTTGGGAGTGTTTTTGGCTCATCAGTACAGACTGGCTGTGATATCCTAGAGATGTAACCCTTTCTAGTTTGTTTACCTAAACTTTTATAGCACCAAACAAGCCACAAAGAGGCACCTTCGTGGCATTTAACCCGGAGAATGAGGGGGTCAAAAGAGTTAGGAGCAAAGAAAAGGGGGCAGCCCTGTATTTATGTGTGTTACACTTTTAAAAGAACTATTCCTCTACATTGGCAATACCTGCCTAATTTTTAAAATATTGACTGTATACAAAGAGTATAACAGAAAAGGCAGCTTAACTGCAAATTAATTGTGGACATTTTGTTAAGAATGGCACCTGCTTTGCAGCACTATGAAATGGCAGAATATGTATTACCAAGTGCTAT
Organism: Pleurodeles waltl; assembly: GCF_031143425.1. Taxonomy (NCBI): domain Eukaryota; kingdom Metazoa; phylum Chordata; class Amphibia; order Caudata; family Salamandridae; genus Pleurodeles; species Pleurodeles waltl. The sequence continues at coordinate 1,120,571,668 of NC_090448.1, forward strand.
AAAAAAAAAAAAGAGTTATTCCCCGACTGCCCCAACACACACAGGATGTGGCGTAAGGGCCAGAGCTGCTGACTTTGGAACTGGGGAACATGGCTCAAGTGTCAGTGCTGGCTCAACATCCTGTGATTCTGGGAAAATAATTTAATCTCCCCTTGCTACCGAAAATTAATGTGTTCTTGTGTAATGTAACCGTTGCTCATGTGAAGCACTTTAATACCTTTGTATCAAGTTCACACTAACTGAGCTCTATTTGAAAAGGCCCAATTTACATCCAAAGGCTTGAGGCCGTAAAGTGCTTGGGTTTGAAGTCACAAATCTTTTTCCACCATTGTGGAGACAACACTTTTTGCTATCTTTTTGCCTAGAACTCACCTATGTGCTTGGTTGGTGACCCTCCGGAGGTTATCAAGAGCACGTGCTATGGCCTAGTGTTAAGCTTTACTCAAGTCAGTTGGTTAATGTACCAACTGCAAAGGTCTTCACAGAAAGAGAATGTCATAGATTACAATCCTGGCATAGCTTTTTCACCTCTTCATCTCTGCAAGGTCGATGCAAATGAATTATAGCAATTTTGTTAAGAATGGCACCTGCTTTACAGCGCTATGAAATGGCAGAACCTGTATTACCAAGAGCTATATAAAAAAAATGTTATTCCCAGACTGCCCCAACATGCACCAGACAAAGAACCCTAGGGGAGAGGATGTAGCGTAAGGCCCAGAGCTGCTGACTTGGGAGCTGGGGAACACAGTCCAAGTCTCAGCGCCGGCTGAAAATCCTACGATTCTGGGCAAATCACTTAACTTCCCCTTGCTGCCCAAAATGTATGTGTTCCTGTGTAATTTAACCAGTGCTCAAGTAAAGCTCTGTAATACCTTTCCATTGAGTTTGCGCTATATAAAACGGCAAAAAAAAAAAAAAACGCTCTAATACCTTTGTGTCGAGTTCGCGTTCCATAAAACTGCAAAAAAATAAACAAAATTAAAAAGACAATGCAGACATCGCAAAGAAACCAAGGAAGATGAAGAAACAACATACCGCCAAGCTGGACAAACAAAAGCATTTACCAATGACATCAAGGGACTTTTGAAAGGCAGGCCCAGGAACAAATAAAAGTGATGGTCGTAGTTAAAGCCCACAGAATAGATTACAACACATCGAGAAGAGCAGTGCCTGCACGCTGCTATGCTCAACCTGAAACGTAGGAAACACAACTAATATAGAAAGTAGGAATCACACACTTTGAAAGACAAAAGTGGGAGATTTAAAAATAATATTCGGGAAACTGTATTTCCTGTGTTGACTTCTACTGAGGCAGAGGCAATTTCAGGCAGGAGACACCCAAAATAAAGTCATTTTGTGGTTTGAAAATTGTGAGTCTCACGCCTAGAACGGGTCTGTTGGCATGTATGGAATCATGCAGAAGAGCATTTCGATCTATCTGCACAGCAAAACGTAGTATACTTTGCATTAGGCAACTAAGATTTATTTATAAGGCATTTCACTAGCTTACTGATGGCACCACTGAGATAATTATAAACATGTTTACAGTTGAGTCACAATTTTGAAGAGATACAAATGAACCGTTTTGTGATATAGTAGGATACATTGTTATTACTATAAAGTTTAAACATACAGTCAAGTAATGTGATGTGGATGAAAAAGCAAGAACTGGTGAACATGGTATGTGTCCCACCTGATACAGAACTCTGAACATTCTCATCATTGCTCAGTGAGAATGCCTTCTAAGATTATTGATAAAATTGTCACAGTAAAGCACAGTGTCTGTATACTATTACTACTAACATTACTACAGTTCTGCAAAAGAGAGAGGCTGCTGGCTCACTAGACTAGGGTGCCAGTACAGAAGTGCCTAGGGAGCGTGCATGGGGAGTGTGTCTGCCAGGCTGAGCACTTTCATTAAGCATCTTCCAAATTCTTTGGCTGGGCTGAGTGGGGTCCACTGACCAGGGTGCAGCAGTAAGCTGCAGTTCATGAGGATAAGGCTGTCACAGATGCTGACAGTCAAGTCCTGAGCTGCGTCACAGCTTCTCATTCAGGTGTGTCTGGCTTGCCATCGCTGCTGGCGCTTTCAACGCTATGTGCCCTTTGCCTGGCCTCCTGTACCAGCAGAGAGACCGGAGATTAAAGAACCATTCCCTCCCACAACACCAATCACTCCCAGAAACCCCAGCCGCACATGTGTTAGCGCGTCCAGTTCTTATAAATAACTTATACTTGGACACGCCGGAGGTCGGTGAACCTTTTGACCGGGTTGAGTTCTCCTCATCCAAAGAATTGTCGGATCTCTCAAATCAATAATCAATAATCATTTATAATCAATAACCAATACTCAATTAGTAATCAAACAACAAATTAGATCAATAGAAAACAGTAATTTGACACACCATGACCTTTCAGTCATGAATAACCACACCAGTTTATTAAAAGTTAATGAGTTTATTTCCCTATATTAACAAAGCTAATACGATGTAAGTAAGTCTCAAAATCAAATGATATACGTATACGAACATTACTAGCTGTCCATAACGACAGAAGAAACGCAGTCTACGCAAAACTTGGATTATATTGCACTTGGTTATAGCAATGCAAATCACTAATAAAAGTAACTGAATTTGACTAATTGCATACATTGGTCAGCATAACAAGATTTCAATTCAGCATGGTGCATCAAGTGAATACCTCAACTAACCTCTGATTAGCATTGGCATGTGGGGATTCATGCAAAACGAATTTAGTCAACATAAATTTAGAAAACTTCTAGCTTGGGCTCTGTCAAAATAAGCAGTTGGTACCTAAGAAGGAAAATACAATAAATAATACATTTATCCTTTCATAATTACCAAATACAATCAGCATTCAAGATAAGTCTTCGTCCTTCAGGTCATGGGGCTTCTCCAAAGGAGGGGCAAAGTTAAAGGCAAGTTTTTGCAGCAGCAAGGAAAGCGGGGCAAAAGTTATCGTATGGGCAAAATGGGGTAAAGTTAAAGTTAAAGTCTCTAGGGTGAGAATTCTTTAAAGTCTCTCTGGGATAGAGAAAAAGCCTCAAAGTGTCATCAAAATGGCTTCTCAGATCTGATTTCAAAATGGCATCAAAGAAAATGGCTGGCTTCTCTTTGTCCGGTGGGTTTAAGTAAGAAAACGTTCCAAATTCTTCAGGGTCTTCCATTGGAGGGTCCATGGGGTGGTTTCTCTTTAACCAATGAATAGTGTCCTTTTTCTTAATGTTCATCTACGCATAGGTGTCCTTGGGGTTTTGGAACACAAGTAGCAACAAAGTTTGCCAATTATTTCTGTATCAGTGTCTTTATTGTCTGCACCTGCAGAAACTGACCTTGCTTCAAAAGGGATGAAGCTTGCCTAGCACGAAACCTTGAGATAAGTGTATTAGTCATTCTACTGGAAAAATACAGCTTTAAAATATAAGACATGTCTTTGTTAACACAAGTGAAAACTACGCAGTTAAAATTGAGACCGGGTGACTAGGCCAAAGCCTCTGCTAAATTTAAGCTAAGCACACAACAGTTTTAACGAGAAAATCATAAAATACATCTGTAATTATGACGGATTACTACATTATCGATTCTTCATGATTAATTAAGCTTGTTCATAATAATTGGCGAACTACTTCGTGGTCACATTTTCTACATACATTATTTTTCTTTGCTAAAATCTCATTGTCTTATACGATTTTGTTACATGATATATAAATGTTTGTTAGTCTTTCTTTTTCTGCTTCATCACATGTGCCAGCTACCATACTAAAGTTGCTGCTGAAAACATATGAAAACGTCTGGTGGCCGGGAGAGTAGAGAGCAGTGAGAAGTCTGAGAGATTACGTGACTCATCTGACTAGGCTAATGCAAAATACCATATCATTAAGACTTGGGCATACTAGTACAAGAGAAGGCCACCTGCACTATTACTGAGGATACAGCTACATATTTATTATCTTTTTTCAAAGTTTACAGTTCTTAAACAGCCAGTTTCCACAACAGTAAGTCACAAGACACTTGCGCTCCTCCTTCCCGAGTGCAGGCCCCCACTCTATTGGATGTAAGTTAGGCTGTATGTCAACCCTCATTGGCTAATAAACTTTATGTTTCCTGGTGCTTTGAACTCTGTTTAAAAGGAAAATTGATTTGAACTTGTGAACTTCCTGGTCATTGACAATAAAGCACACAAGTAGTTGATGTGATAATGAGTACAAAGCTGAGCACGCAGCTGGGCAGCACACCGCACTAGTTGCTTAAATGCATTACAGCCTGCCTCGTACTACAACTCGCCTTGGCTTGGCCACTGGGGCGCTATAAATGTGTGTCTCATGCATTTCAGTGGGGTAATGCAGACACCAGCATTAAATTGCGTTACTCTAACCCCTGATGCATGGTATTTGGCAGGGCTGTGCGCATGGTACCAAAATCATTCCACACAGATGAGTGAGAATACAGTTTCACTATGATGAATACTTCTAACCAGAGATTCCTCACCTTGTGGCTATCCCAGTCACTAAACTCTTGCAATAAGTCTTGCAAAACCGCTATATACGCTGGCGTGTGTCACCATTGGCCTCCATTACAACTAAGGTGATGCCAGCAGGCTCGTTTTTTTAACCGGCGTGACCAGAATTTGAATGTCAGTACAGACATTAGCATTAAAACGTGAATATATGGCCAGTATTTTTCCGTGGGAAAAGTGGAAACCGTAGCCACAATCCTGTCCTGCCTTCAAATACGATGACACTGAGCGGATACTAGGGCTAACGTGACCTGTTTTCTACCTGCACTGCAGATATTTTAATGGCCCAGCTGGTACAAAATAAGCAAAATCACCTAAGGCTAATATTTGTAGCCATTATCTGTACATACTTCAAGCACTGTATATAAATAGAAAGTATTTTTAAATGTGTTCTAGAGTTGTGTTAATAATCTCTGACTAATAATTAAAGGAAACAAAGGCAGAAAAGTAATGTATCAAATACAATTATACAATTTTGTTTAAAGTCATATTTAGTAGCATTTCCAGGCCTTTGCAGATTCTTAAAAAACAAAATGTGGCCATTATTTTTCTCTTGCAAAGGTGGCAACACTACCGGGTACACATACTACCTTGCTCCCTGACTTCACCTCCTCTGTTTCTGCATCCTCTGTCTCTGATTAGGAGCTCTAGCTTCACATTTTTTTTTTTTTTTACCAAACGCCTGTTTTCCAAAACTTTTGGCAATGTGCAGGGTTGTCACCCCTGAAGATGTCAGGCTTTGAACCATGTCACAAACAGCTATCAGTAATATTTCTTCAGCACGTTTGTCTTGTAGTGTTTTAGTTCCAAGCAAAACTCCAAGCCCTGAAGCAAATGCTCCTTGATAGTCCCGGCGTCCATCAGGGAACGAGATGAATCAGTGTACTTGTAAAGCATGGCTAATCACCCATTAGCGTCTCAAGAGGGGGATGTTGCAGTTCAGTCGAAGAGCCAGATCTTGAGGTCCTTCTTGAATTGAGGCAGTGAGGGTATGTAAAAGGACAGACGGTGGTTGAGGTATGCGTGTCCAATGTTATGGAGGGCCTTGTAGGTGTGCGTGAGGAGCTTGAAGGTGATTCTTTTGTTGATAGGAAGCCAGTGAAGGTCTCTGAGGTGACCGGTAATGTGGCTGTGGCGTGGGATGTTCAGGATGAGTCCGGCCGAGGCGTTCTGAATTCTCTGCAATTTATTTTGGAGATTTTGGGTGGTGCCGGCGTAGAGTGAGTTGCCATAGTCAAGTATGCTGCTGACGAACACCTGGGTAACCACTCTCCTGGACTCAGTGGGGATCCATTTGAAAATCTTTTGAAGCAGGCGGAGCGTGTTTGAAGCAGGAGGATGAGACGGCGTTGGTTGGAGGTTCATTGAGAGTGAGCATTCGAGGATGATGCCAAGGTTATGTACGTGGTCGGTGGGTGTGGGGTAGGTTCCGAGCACTGCAGGCCACCAGGAGTTGTCCCAGGCAGAGGAGGTGGAGCCCAGGATGAGGACTTTGGTTTTGTCGGAGTTGAGTTTGAGGCAGCTGTCCTTCATCCAGGCAGCGACTGCCTTCACCCCATTGTGAAAGTTGTTCTTAGCGGCTGTAGGTCCGTTGGTGAGGAAGAGGATCAGCTGGGTGTCGTAGACGTTGGAGACGATGTTGAGTCCGTGATACTTGATGATGTTTGCAGGAGGGGCCATGTAGATGTTGAAGAGGGTGGGGCTCAGAGAAGAGCCCTGAGGAACTCCACAGCTGATCTCCATAGGTTTTGAGGAGAATGGTGGGAGCCCGACTTCCTGAGTTCCGCTGGTGAGGAAGGAGAGGATCCACTCCGATGCTTTGCCATGGATGCAAGTGTCGTGGAGCCTAGTGCATAGGGTGTGGTGGGAGACGGGATGGTAAACTCTTCATAGCTGAACACAAGAAATTATGTTGTTGTCTATCAAGTTAGCTCCTGTCAGTTAATTTGAAGTTAAAGTGGAAGGACAGGCTGAAGAAAAGGCTTAAAATGCACAAACATAACTCTTCAACATTCAAACTGTCTTGCTCCAGGTAGTGGCCAAACAGTTGGCATTCAAGGAACCTGACTCTGGCTTGGCCTTTCTTTCCAGTGCCCTTTCTGGAGACGCTGCTTCCAGATTTCCCTGTGTCATCGTGGCTGCAAATCAAATAGTGACTGTTAGACTTTTCATCCTCGGCATGGTCTCCCTTAACCTTTTGCCTCTGTTCCCCAGGTTGTTGATGTGTGCTGTACTCTGATTTTGTTGTTTTTGTTACTCTGGGCACTTTACCACTGCTAACCAGTGCTAAAGTGCAGGTGTTCCTTTACAAAATGTGTATGTAATTGGCTTATCCATGATTGGCATATTTGGTTTACTATTAAGTCCCTAGTAAAGTGCATTAGAGGTGCCAGGGCCTGTACATCAAATGCTACTGGTGGGCCTGCAGCACTGGTTGTGCCACCCACATAAGTAGCTCTGTAATCATGTCTCAGACCTGCCATTGCAGTGTCTGTGTGTGCAGTTTTAACTGTAAATTCGACTTGGCAAGTGTACCCACTTGCCAGGCCTAAACCTTCCCCTTTCTTACATTTCAGACACCCCTAAGGTAGGCCCTAGGTAGCCCCAAGGGCAGGGTGCAGTGTATGGTTAAGGTAGGAAATATAGCAATGTGTTTTATATGTCCTGACAGTGAAATAGTGCTAAATTTGTTTTTCACTGTTGCAAGGCCTGTCCCTTTCATAGGTTAACATGGGGGCTGCCTTTAAATCTGATTAAAGTGTAGATTCCCTTTGGGAGCGATTGGACAGAAGGAGTTTGGGGTCTCTGAGCTCACAATTTAAAAATAAATATTTTAGTAAAGTTGTTTTTATGATTGTGTGTTTGAAAATGCCACTTTTAGAAAGTGATCATTTTCTTGCTTATACCATTTCTGTGACTCTGCCTGTTTGTGGATTCCCTGTCTGGGTCAGTTCGACAGTTGGGCTGGTTGCACCTCACACTAGACAGTGACACAAAGGAGCTGGGGTATAGTCTGCATTTCCTGATGAGCCATCTGTGCTAGGAGGGGGGGGAGGAGTGGTCACTCACACCTGAAAAGGCTGTGCCTGCCCTCACACAATGCAGTCTCCAACCCCCTGGTGAGCGTCTGGGGCCTGGCCTGGGCAAGGCAGGATTTCATATTCAAAAGAGACTTTACTTTGAAGTAGGGCTACTTCAAAGGAGAAATTGGGTATAAGAAGGGCACCCAAAACCACAGACTTTAGAAACACTTCTGGAAACAAGAGGAACCTCTGCCTGGAGAAGAGCTGAAGAGCTGAGGAAGAAGAGCTGCCCTGCCTGTGACTGTGCTTTGTGGAGCTATCCTGCAGTTGCTGCTTCTGCCAGAGTAAGAGGGCAAAGACTGGATTTTGTGTGCCTTCCATCTTGAGAAGAACTCTCCAAGGGCTTGATTTAGAGCTTGCCTCCTGTTGTTTGAAGTCTCAGGGACAGCAAAGACCTCTCTCTGCCAGCACCTGGAGTCTCTGGCGAGACTCCTACTCTGCCCTGTGGTGCCCATCCAGTTCCTGGGACCCTGAAAGGAGAAGCTGGCAGCATAAGAGGAAGAAATCCACGCACAGAATGCCGTGCAGGGAAAAGATCGACGCGACTCCGATCTGCGGCTGGAAAATCGACGTACCACCGGCTTCGCGGCTGAAAATTGACGCTCGCCTGAAACGCGACTGAAGAATCAACGCACGGAGCTGGAGAAATGATGGGCAGCATCGCTGACGGAGGCTGGGAGATCGCAACCCATGCTGTGTGGTTTTTTAATCATCGTGCGGCTGGATTTCCGACGCAAGTACCGCTGGGTGTGTAAAAACAACGCAAAGCCTGCCCGGACCTAAGAGTGCTGAATGGATCGACGCATCGCTCTCCTGTCTCCCCGACCCGATGAAAGGAGAAACGACGGAAGGTCTTGCTCGTGAGTGAAATTGACGCATCGCAAGCCCTTTTTGACACACACTCGCCCGTGCAGGGTTATTTTTTACGTACCCAAGGTACATTTTCACACTAACAGTGTTAGTGTGTGTTTTAAACTACATTAAGACTCTTTTTGCTTTTTAATTGATAACTTGACTTGTGTATTGTGGATTTTTGTCGTTTTGGTCTTGTTTTGTTTAGATAAATATTTCCTATTTTTCTAAACCTGTGTTGTGTCATTTTGTAGTGTTTTCATTAAGTTACTGTGTGTGTTGGTACAAATAATTTACACCTAGCACTCTGAAGTTAAGCCTACTGCTCTGCCAAGCTACCAAGGGGGTAAGCAGGGGTTAGCTGAAGGTGATTCTCTTTTACCCTGACTAGAGTGAGGGTCCTTGCTTGAACAGAGGGTAACCTGACTGTCAACCAAAGACCCCATTTCTAACAGTGACGTTTAAGGAGGCCATGCTGCAGATATTCAAATTTGTTCCACCTTCATCTAGGCCAGGTCCCAGTTTCCTTTATGCTGTCTGGACAACCCTTATGTTCACTGACCCTGTGATAAATCAGTCCAGTCTGCCATTGGTGCCTGGCTGTGCCTCAACTCTTCTTCCACAAGCCCATCCTGCTTTTTATTTCCACTGGCGCCACTGACAGCTTGAGTGATGTTGGTTCCATTGTCCGCACTGGCTCTGATTCAAATCTGTCTTTTGCAACAGTTTGCCCAGTGGTGCCCAACACCATCACACAAACTCATCTGCAATTCCCCTCTGGTTTCTCTTTCAGTAAGGCCATCATGATGCGGAACACATTAACTGCTTCTTTGACATTATACAGATGTTATTCAATACTTTGATTTACAAAATGCTTGTGGCCTTTGATAGCAGACTATATAAGGATCATGCTTGCACCGCGCAAACATGGCACAAACTCGAATCTCCACTATGTCCACTGGGATGGACCTTTATTTTGAATGAGGTTAAAATCATAAATTCACCATTATATCAGTGACAGTGAAGCAGATTGTGCCATACAGGAACAACTGAGGAAAGTACTTTTGCAAACCAAGAAGGTTTATTAACAAGCACAAATCAGTAATTACCTGAATACTGCATGTGTGAGGGAATGGGTTGTATTATATGGTGTGGTTTTGCAACCTCGCCGTATAATACACCCATCAGCTCCTTTAGGTCCATTAGGTTTTATTTGTCAAACCCTTAGTTCAACCCTGAGAAGCTGTGGCTCTGAGCAACTAGGCTTGCACAAAGGAACATGTTTAAAGCTTTTAAACAACACCAAACAATTGTAGAAGATACACACGAGACATCCAAGAAATCCAACTCAATTTATAAAAATACATTGTATTTTTATGTTATTTTTTAGATCAAAATTGAAATGATCCACCTGAGGTTTCTGGAGATACTGAATTTACAAGGTGCAGTAAATATGCACCTTTTACTTAACCACGAACCAGCATTGGCAAATTCAATAAATTTGACACAGAAACCTTTTGATGAAAATCTTTGTCAATGTTACTTAAAGTCACTTTGGGCAACCAACTCCAGCAGGGAGACAGTCACAGGGACCGACAAGGTCATCAGAAACAGTTATGCTGAAGGCAGAAGCAGTCTTCAGTCAGCTCCAGGCACTTTATCTCCTTGCCATTAACTCCTATGGAAGTGGTCCTGAAGCAAGGGATACATGATGATGAGGATGCTAAAGGACGCTGTGGATGCGATGCAGTCAATGCAGTCCACAGGGGTCTTCCTGTGGCTAGTTCTTAGTCCATGACAATACTCCCCACAGTGGTTCAATGTCCCTCTAACTCCTTCCAGCCTTGGTAGAAGTCCAGTCGTCATGGGCTACCAGTCACCCAATATTGTGATCACAGGCAAATCCTTCCTTGGGGAGTAAATCACCTTCCAGGTGACCAAGCTGCCCTCAAAAGACTCCCCCAGGTACAGCAGACTCAGGTGCAACTTTGAGTGTCAGTTTCTGGGTGCTGCACAGCGGTATGTGAAGATCTGGGCTACTAACTTGTCCCAGCAGGCATGCCCAGCTTTTGTGGCCCTGTGCTGCGAACAGGAGGCCAGTCAACTTACAATGAAGTCTCTTGCTTCATCTGGGACCTGGAAACAATCTCTTCACAAGTAGGACACATCAGTCACAGTCCTTTCTCTTTTGCTAGCCGCCAGGTGCAGCAGGTGCAATCCACGTCAATGCCAACTCTCTCCGGCAGCAACTTGGCGCAGCAGGCCAGTCCTTCTTTAGTTCTTTTCTCCATTTTCTGGGTGCTGAGGCGTGCTTATATATACCTAGAAAATGCCCTCCCTCATGGTAGGTTGCGGTTAGTAGCCACTGGGCTACCAGACTCCCTCCCTCTTGATGACCACTTCCTACAAAGTGTGACAATGGGCTATCCCAGAAATCTCCATCATACCCACTTCCAACATGGCAGAACCCTTCTTTTGGTGTGTAGGGCTAACACCCTCGTGGCTTCCTGCCAGGGAGAGGTAAAACCTCTCTCCTGTGCAGGTTTCTCTTGTCTCCTATCCTGGGAGTTGTTTGCACATCACCCCAGGAGGACGGAAAGCTGTCTTAGAGACATACCCTGTGTGCATCCGAGAGTGGGCAGAGGGGATTTAGAGCAACAAAGTGGCAACGTTGTAAAAGTTGCACCCTGCAACAAGTTACATTGATTTCAACTTGACCATCAAGTCAGGCATAAGCTAATGAGCTGTTTGATACCTTACAGTATCAACTTCTGTAGTCACAGTCAGAAGTTAATGGGGCTGGGTTGGCAGCCTTCAACTCCGCACTTGCTAATGGGGCGACTAGCCTTTTTTACAGTAAAAATGACATTTCTGTGTTTTTACTATTGGGACATGTCAAAATACATATTCCACTTTTTAATACACAACACCCTGCCTTAGGGCTCACTGGTCTTCCTTATGAGTGACTCACACATAATAAAAAGGGAGGACTTCGCTTTGCCATTACTTCAAACGGCAAAGTCGAGGTAGCAGTTTTAAAATTGCCCTTCCAGTATGAAGTGGCAAACTAGGAGCCATGCTTTACTTTTGTCATGCCCAATGGGCACAACCAGTGCTGCAGTCTCTGGGGTGTCTCTCTAACTTACCAGCCCTGGGTACCTGGGTATCATGTACTAGGAGTTTGAGTTGGTTCTTTCTGCAGCATCATTCCCAAATCTATTGCGTTCACTCTTCTGTTTTCTGAGCTCGGTTTTAATGGCTTTGAGGATTCTTCACCCTTTATCATCAGTGCCAAAGTGCTTGTACTGTTTTTGTTAAGCATGGTAGAATTGGCTTAAACATTTAGTTTACTTGTAAGTCCCTAGTAAAGTGGCACAACATGTACCCAAGTGCTGTAAATTAAATGATACTAGCGGGCCTGCACTACTTGTGCCACCCACTTAAGAAGCTTTTTAAACATGTCTCAGGCCTACCATTGCAGCCTAGATGTGCAGTTTTGAATTGCCATTTCAGCCAGGCAAAATAAACCTTTTCCATGCCTAAACCTCCTTCTTTAATACATATAAGTCACCCCTAGGGTAGGCCCTAATAGCTCATAGGGCAGGGTGCACTGTATTAAAAAAATTAGACATATGCTTTTACGTTTTATATGTCCTGGTAGTGTCACATTCCTAAATTAATTTTTCACTACTACAAGGCACTTAATCAGAATTAAGAAAGAACCACAGCACCTAAACAGCACTCATTGAGGCCACCAACGGCATTTGAATCATCCCGGACTGAGGAGAAACAGCAGTCCTCATCCTGCTGGACCTCTCTGTGGCCTTTGACACTGTCTCCCACAAAACTTTCATCAGAATATTCCACGAGATTGGCATACAAGGATCCGCTCTCAAATGGATCTGTTACTTCTTCATAGTAAAAACCTGCCACCCTTCACATCAGAGACCAAGAAACTGATACGCGGAGTCCCTCAGTGATCATCCTTCAGCTCCACACTTTTCAACGTATACATGACACCGCTCACCAACATCATTTTATCACAGCACATCACCATCCTCTCATATGCCGATGACACCCAACTCATCCTCTCCCTGAGAAACAAGGCGACCACCACCAGAACCAACTTCACCAACTGCATGACCATTATAGTAGACTAGATGTGAACCAAATGCCTGAAGCTAAACTCTGACAAGACGGAAGTACCGGTCTGTGTCAACAAAACCTACCCATGGGACTCCACCTGGTGGCCACCAGAGCTAGGACCAACACCCAGAGATCATGCAAGAAATCTAGGGATCACGTGAGATGACAAGTTCAACATGTGAATCAAGTCAACGCAGTGTGCACATCCTGCTTTCACATCCTATGCATGCTGCAAAAGGTCTTCAAATGGTTGCCTAAGAACACCAGGCAGATAGTCACGCAAACACTCATCACCAGCAGGCTGGTTTAGGGCTACACTCTCTACACCAGAATCTCCAAACAGCTCCTAAACAGACAGCCGCCCATTCAGTAAACCGCCACAAATCTCATACTCGACCTCCCATGCCACACTTACATCAAACCGCAAGTCATGAATCTTCACTGGGTACCCAGTCATAAGTGCAGTCAATTCATAGTTCTCACACACACATACAAAGCCCTACACAACACAGGACCAGAATACCTGAACAGACCGAGACACTTACACCAACCCACCAGACACCTGCAATCTGCCTGACTCACACACACTCCCCGCATCCACAAAAGCAAAACGGAAGGTCGCTAATTTTCCTACACTGCATCTAGGACATGGAACAACCTCCTGCAACACATCAGACCCTCACCCACACTTCTTGAGTTCCACAAGAAGCTGAAGATCTGGCTCTTTGTATAAGCACCTTGTTGACTACACATTTACACACCTACCCAAGTACCTGGATCCCTTCTCAGATGATTAATGCACTATACAAAAAACATAACGTAACATAACAACAGGACATCCTGCTGCACTGCTGCTTGAGGCCTGCCCTGCTTGCTGACAAAGAGGACTGTACCTGCATCCTTCATCCCAGGCCGAAGTGAATCAAAGGCCAGCAGACTGGCCTGTTCTGAGCTACAGGGGCATACAAAGCTCCAGGGACCTCCATACATCTGTCTAGCTGACCTGCTGCCTGAACCTGCAACTGCACTGGCAACTGGACTTGCCTGAGCCCTGCTGGCCTCTGCTGGAGTGAGTTCCTGATCCCCAAGGGGTGACCCTCTGGTGATGGACCCTTGGTGTACAATCAGTGGAGCTCCTCCTCAAAAAAAAAGGAGAAATCCTGATGTTTTGGACTCTTCGTGACTGCCAACACAACTGTTTGCACCAAGATCATGCTGCCTGTACCAGCCACCAATGCGAACCTTCAATGAACCTGACTCGTCATGCTACAGTGACCACCAGCAATGAACTGCAATGTGAGATTGTCACTTCGCTCTACAACATTCACATCCCGAGGTGACCTCCAACGTGAATCTCCAGCAACGACTGTCCGTCTGTGACACCTTGCCTTCTCTGTGTGCTATATTGACGACCACCCACAATCCTCTTCTTGCCCCTCACAGCCCTTTCCACCTTGAACTGGACACTTTGTACTAGACTTTGAAGGTAACTCTTTCAGCAAGGCTAACCTGCTCCCTGCATCCAGACCACGCTCCATCAGGGCTGGCCTGAACTTAGGACTTTCACCCAGTCTCACACGACCAGATAGCCACAAGTCGAACTTTGTGCTTTTAGGCACTATTTTTTACCTAAATCTTTAAAATTATGCTTGTCCAGTCCTACCAATTGGCTTTTTGTTGCTTTTGCTTCAAGTAATTTATTACATTTGACTCTGTTTTTCTAAATTGGTGTAGCATTTTTTGTGTGTTGTGTTTTCACTTTATAACTGTTTGAAGTGCTGCAAAAATATGTGCCCATCTACCAGAGGGGTAAACAAAGGTTACTTTGAATTTTGCTTGTGTTTCACCCTCACAAGACTGTGGTTGCCCCTTGAGTAGGGTTTCACCCCCCAACCAGTAACCCAAATTCCTACAATAGGGATTTTTAATAAAGCTACTTTATGTAAATTTTGTAAATGCCAATTCAGCATACACCCTTTCAGGTCAGGGCACAGGCACTGAGGCGTAGGCCTCAGTGCACTCTCAAGGTCGAGAAACCAGCATCACCAGTCCATACAAATAGAGGCATTTTGTTACAGCATGTAGGATTATAATCCAGGGTATTCAATTCAACAAATACATGTGCACATTATTAAAGGCAGTATATACAAAGTAAGATACAATCCAGTTCCCATAAAGGGAAATTCCCTAATGCTAAGCTAAGGTTGTGGGAAAGTTGGAAAAGTTTGAAACAGCTGGTGTCAGAAAATATAGCATTAAAAGCAGAACAAAATGAAGGTTCCAATCACAAGAAGGAGAAATGTACTTACTCTAGAAAGTAAGTCTATAAGTAGAAATATAAGGAGCATTGGGTCTCAAGAGAAAGATAAAGAGACGTCTGCTTGCAAAAGTGGACGGGGCGAATCTTCCAGGACTTGTCAATCATTTATGCTTCCCTGTTATTCTGTAGACATTAAATTGATGTATCTTATACACTTTTACAGCCTTTAAAAAGTCACAAGAGTGACGAAACTCTTGTCTGCTGTAGCACAAAGAATGTTTGTAATATGAAGATGAGATTCTTCCACGTGGCAATAAATGAATGAAACTTTACATGTTTTCTCTGCATCCTTATTTTTTGGAATCAACGCTGAAGATGGACTGAATTTGATTGCTCTTGGTATTTATTGAAGAGGGGTGAATCTCTTGACAAACTAAAAAGCTTCACACAGCTAAAACATGAAAATACGTCTAAGATATATTCCACTTGTTCCCACCAAGCAAGAACCAATCAAAAATCAATGTTCTGCTTCAGATTAATCTCTGGGACCTCTGACCAATGAATATACTTTGTTTGCTGTTGTGTTTATGAGAGCAACAGAGACCAAAACTAACAATTTGACAGAGATACTTCAACCCGGTCTTTCTACTCTGGGGCCTTTTTTACTATTAAGCAAGACTTTACCTGACCTGATGTTGGCAACATGTTCAAAACCCTTTTTAGTCAATCAAACTCCCTTTCCAGCACTTCATCAGAATGATAGTCTAAAGGTATTGATGCAATGAGCAAGAAAGTGTTGTCTTCAGGCAACCACTATGCTTTTTGAACAAGTTGTGCCTTCTAGCCTGCGATCTCCACACTCTTTGGGTCATGGCATGTGAGGCTTTGCCTGCAAAGCCAGATGACTTTCACAACTCCTTTACTCAGACTGCTCAGGATGGCCAGGATGCAGCTAGGCAGATCTTGCCCTTGCCATGGGAACAAGCATGATCCTAAAATGGCACACCTAGATGTGCTCCACTGGAGTTTTCAGAGATGATCAAGCAGCCTTAATGGACATGCCCTTTAATGGACTGAGGCTTTTCAGAGAGAAAGCTGATGCAAACACTAGAACATTTTAAGTATAGCAGGTTAATGGTATGCTAGTTAGGCTTGTACTTCATAGCCCACCAATTCCAGTACTGGAAGTTCTGCTACTCTGGGTGCTTCATCTTTTGTCAGCATCAGCCTTTGCAGCTTACCCAGCAGACTTTTTGTGGTGCTAGTGGCAGAGGAGGGACCAAGGGGCTGAGACAACAACAGCAGCATCAGTTCTCCTGCTCTTCTTCTCCAGACAGCACATCAAAACCATGTTAGTTTGACATTGAATGACCCACTCACAGACTCAGTAGTTGGAGGCTAAATTCAAGATTGCCTACTGTACTAGTGCTTGATCATTTTGGTCCAATACTTCCTTCTAATTGTCTTTGGACTCACCCCTTTACATTCCCCCACTTTATACTTAGACTTTCACAAATCACTGCTGTTTCCTCTCCAAGCAGGTGCTGATATTGGGAACAATCAAACTAATGCCCAAAACGTGTTTCTCAGAAAGGAGAAGTTGAAAAATTATAACACTTTTGGAAGTCTTGTGGCCTTGGATTGTGAGGATTGAATGTTGCACTTTGGCCTGTAGAAGCATACTTTCATGTGACAGTCCTGCAGTTCCACAGGAAATATCTCCAGTATGTAATGAGAACCAAACACTTTCTGTTCACTTTATTTCCTTTTGGCCTTACTTCGTCCTGCCAGATCTTTATGTAGGTCATGTTGTTGGTCACAGACCACCTTCACATATTCCTGCACCTTGCCAACTATCTGCTGAAAATGAGCTTGCTTCATCTAGTGTGGATCACCTGCAGAGAAAAGTGCTGCTGTCCATTATGGAGATATCCATCAAGAAAGGCAACTCTCATCTATAACCATCCCAGAGTTGGAAGTCCTTTCATCAAGTCCATATGCTCAGGCTGAAGGACTACATTTGTCACCTGGTGAGAGGGAAAGCAGATTGATCTCTTACAGACAAACTTGTCTGATGGTCTTTTGTTTGTGTTGTCTTTATCCTAGCAGGCCTTTTCAATGGGCACGTTTAAAGGTTATTTAGTCACCCTTCTCTTTCTTTGCTTGCATGTTCAGCTTTCGATATTAAATGGCCTGTGGTGATGTGTTTCTTAAAAGAGGCTTTGCATATATTTCCTCTAGCCCCTTTATTCTGCTGCAGTGTGATGTTAATTTGGTCTGAACCTTCCTGATATGTGTTCCTTTTGAGCCACTTCACATCTCTCCTCTGTGACTGTTGACTCTGAGAACTATTTTTATCACGTCGATGAGCATCAGGCTGTAACATTTCAGCCTGTATGTTCCTGACAGGCTGGTACTTATGACCCTTGCATCCTCTCGCCTGAAATTGATTGTCATCCTCTTTTGTGTGGGGAATTAATTGCACTCCCGAAGTCCTTTTCCCCACCTCATCCATCTAAGAAGGAGGAGAGATTACCCTGTTCAGACCTAAGCCATGCCCTTAGCTTCTTAGGACTAAAGAACACCCTGTTGATGATGTGATGTTTATGGGTTTCAGTGATGCAAAGAAGTGAATGGTGGTTCAGAAAGGAACCTTAATCTAGTGATTGTCTTTTGCATAAAACTGTGTTATGACCCGTCCAACAGTAATACACTGTGTGGCCTATTCCACTAAGGTGAAGATGGCAACTGCAAGCCAAGCTCAGGGTGTCCCTGTTCTGGACATCTACCAGGCAGTCATCTGAGCTTCTATTCTTACTTTCACCAGACACAACTGTATTCATTTGCAAGTCCACAGGGAGTGTGATTACACCCATTCAGTCCTACAGGTCTTCTTAGTGAAAGTCCACTCCTAAGACTCACCTCCTTAGAGGATGCATTGTTTCCGTTCTGATTCACAAGGTGCGGAATCTGCGGTTAGAAGTAGCAATCAGAAGAATAACGTATTCACTTTTGGTAACTCTCTTTCAAGTGGATGTTCTAACCACAGATTCCTCACAACCTACCTCTCAGTTCTGTGGAGTGAACTTTTGGGAGTTAATACGACCTGAGTCAATGTTTGCGCTCTTCTAGTACAAGTTTAATCTTGTTAGCCACGCTTGCATCTGAAGGCATGCTAGAAATAGGAATCAACTGTACTTTTAGGAGCTAGGGCTTCTCATTGTAAAGTATTCTAAAACAATGAGCCTGTAGCCCCATCCCTATAATTTAAAATGCAAAATGCCAGAGCAGCTCTTCCCAATCTTGCTGATCTTACAATATCCACTGGACATCAATGCCAAAAGCCATTTCTCACGATAAATTCTTGCTTATATTGGAGGACTTCCTGTAATTACTCTGGGCTGGAGCCTTCTGTCTATGCCTAGCTGCAATTGCTTGGCATGACTTTGAGTGTTCCCCAGGAGCCAGGCAGGTCTATTATGCGTGCTATATACATTTGTCATTAACATCAATTCTTCATCCTCTTTTTCCCCTACAACATCTCATGTTGGGAGAAACTCGAGGCACCTTTGTGACGGAGAACGTGAATGATGCAAGCTAAAGACCATAAAACTTACAAATAGAACCTTCCTATTAAACTTCAAAATGGCGCTGCTGCTCCAGTAGCTTCTCTGGCGAAGAGTGTGGGGCTGATTCAATATGTATTTTTTCTCAACAGTGCAGTGATCAGACGGCTGGGAGCATCCAGGTGCTGCAGGATAAGATGGAGGTACATTGTCTGAGTTGAAAGTGTGTCCCTGTAGGGGAATGCGAGGGGATGCAGAGGGCTGGATTTACTGGCAACTCTGAAAGTGGGCATCTGTGCTGTGTGACTAGCAGTGGTGATGCACATCCTGATGAGTGAGTGTGTCCATGGACAGGCACAGCAGTTACACTTGGGGTCTGGACTGAGGTGCTCTGGGGGATGCAAGTGTGTTCCATGTACTTAGATACAGTGGGTCAGGCACTTGCCAAGCTCAGAGGAGGTCCTAATGAATGAACAGCAAGTAATGCTGCCTGCAAGGATGCAGTGCACTGGCAAAGCTGTGAGTGGGTCCCAGCACAGGGACTGCAAGATGTGGAAGTCAGGAGTGAGGTACATTGCCAGCCCCGTCTTTCCGTCCCAGTACTAGAACAACAGGAAGGGACGAGGTGCACTGGCAGAGCTGAGTGGGTCTCAGTACAGGAATAGTGGTGATCGGTGCTGCTAAGGGGTGCGTTATGAGAGCTGAGTCCCTGACAATGACTGAATCGATCTTGGGGCTTTCTCTCACCTCTCTGACCTTTCTCCTCCTTACTTTGGTGGCAGCCTGAACAGTGCAACTCTTTATGTCCTCTTGCAAGTTCTGCCACAAACTCTACCAGTGTCCTTTTTATTGCTGATTTTTAAGAACAACCCCACTTTAAAATTCACAGCAGCTACTGCTCCACGCTCCCATCACTAAGAGCCTAATTAAGAGTTTGGAAGACAGGAAAGCCTGTCTGCCAAACTCTCGACAGGGTGGCCGATGCCTTCGGGGCGACCACCCCGCTGGAGTTATTAAGAGTTTCTCGCTAGGTTGGCAGGCGGAAACCTCATTTTCCGCCCGCCGGCCTAGCAGGAAACAGGCTACATCATTGTCTCTGGCTCGTAATACAGCCACCGGCAATGCTGTAGCCAGTAGGGTGCACCAGCACCCTTGTAATGCTCACTGCCTGCAGAGCAGACAGTGAACGTTGTGACGGTGCTGGACAGGGGCCCCTGCACTGCCCATGCCAAGTGCATAGGCAGTGCAGGAGCCCCTTTGTGGCTTCCTGCACCTGTTCTCCGCCAGCCTTTTCATGGTGGTGTTACCGCCATGAAAAGGTTGGAGGAGAACAAGGTCGTAATCCGCAGGGCAGTGCTGCATGCAGCGCTGCCCTGGCGGATTACGATCTCCGCCTTTGGTTGTAATGGCCCTTTCAGCATTAAAGCACTTTTAGCAGCCTTCGATGACTGACAATGTTGGAAGTTCCAAAGAGGTCCAGCAATTTCAGAAGACAACAATCCCTCCATCAATGATATGGTAGATGCTATCAAATACTTACATGAAGTCATCACTCTCCTGAACACTGCCCTGAACGTGGACCTGTAGAAAGTGAGAAGTTTGATGTTGTTGACACTTTTGGTTAGTGTAGGAGGCTGGCCTGGCTTGTAGTGGGTACCAAGGGGTACTTACACTCTGTACCAGGTCCAGTTATCCCTTATTAGTGTAGAAGAGGTGTTTCTAGCAGCTTAGGCTGATAGAAGGTAGCTATAGCAGAGCAGCTTAGGCTAAACTAGGAGACATGCAAAGCTCCTACTATACCACTGGTGTCATATGCACAATATCATAAGAAAACACAATACACAGATATACTAAAAATAAAGGTACTTTATTTTTATGACAATATGCCAAAAGTATCTCAGTGAGTACCCTCAGTATGAGGATGCCAAATATATACAAGATATATGTACACAATACCAAAAATGTGCAGTAATAGCAAAAGGAAGTAATGCAAGCAATGTAAAGTTACAGTAGATTGCAATAGGAGCACATAGGTATAGTGGCAACACAAACCATATACTCCAAAAGTGGAATGCGAACCACGAATGGACCCCAAACCTATGTGAGCTTGTAGAGGGTCGCTGGGACTGTAAGAAAACAGTGAGGGTTAGAAAAATAGCCCACCCCAAGACCCTGTAAGGTAGGTGTAAAGTGCACCTACAACCCCCAAAGAGCACAGAAGTCGTGATTGGGGGATTCTGCAAGGAAGACCAACACCAGCAAAGCAACAACAGTGGATTTCCGGACCTGAGTACCTGTAAGACAAGGGGACCAAGTCCAAGAGTCGCAACAGTGTCGAGAGTGGGCAGATGCCCAGGAAATGCCAGCTGAGGGTGCAAGGAAGCTGCCACCAGATGGAAGAAGCTTGGTGTTCTGCAAGAACGAAGAGGACTAGGAACTTCCCCTTTGGAGGATGGATGTCCCACGTCGTGAAGAAGCTTGCAGAGGTGTTCCCACGCAGAAAGACCGCAAACAAGCCTTGCTAGCTGCAAGGTCGCGGTTAGGGTTTTTGGATGCTGCTGTGGCCCAGGAGGGACCAGGATGTCACCACTTGAATGAGGAGACAGAGGGGGCGCCCAGCAAGTCAGGGAGCCCTCACAAAAGCAGACAGCACCTGCAAAAGTACCGGAACAGGCACTTGGAAGAGGAGTGAACGAGAGTCCACCCAAAGTCAGAAAAGGGAGTCCCACAACGCCAGAGGACAACTCAAAAGGTTGTGCACTACAGGTTAGAGGGTCGGGGACCCAGGCTTGGCTGTGCACAAAGGAAATCCTGGAAGAGTGCACAGGAGCTGGAGCAGCTGCAAATCACGTGGTACCCAGCAATGCAGTCTAACGTGGGGAGGCAAGGACTTACCTCCACCAAACCTGGACTGAAGAGTCACTGGACTGTGGGAGTCACTTGGACAGAGTTGCTGAGTTCCAGGGACCACGCTCGTCGTGCTGAGAGGGGACCCAGAGGACCGGTGATGCAGTCTTTTGTTGCCTGCGGTTGCAGGGGGAAGATTCCGTCGACCCACGGGAGATTTCTTCAGAGCTCCTGGTGCAAGAAGGAGGCAGGCTACCCCCAGAGCATGCACCACCAGGAAACAGGCGAGAAAGCCGGCAGGATGAAGCGATACAAGGTTGCAGTAGTCGTCTTTGCTACTTTGTTGCGGTTTTGCAGGCGTCCTGAGCAGTCAGCGGTCAATCCTTTGGCAGATGGTGAAGAGAGAAATGCAGAGGAACTCTGGTGAGCTCTTGTATTCGGTATCTGAAGAATTCCCCAAAGCAGAGACCCTAAATAGCCAGAAAAGGAGGTTTGGCTACCTAGGAAGGAGGATAGGTGAGTAAGACAGGTAAGAGCCTATCAGAAGGAGTCTCTGACATCACCTGCTGGCCATGGCCACTCAGAGCAGTCCAGTGTGTCAGCACACCTCTGAATCCAAGATGGCAGAGGTCTGGGGCACGCTGGAGGAGTTCTGGGCACCTCCCCTGGGAGGTGCAGGTCAGGGGAGTGGTCACTCGCCTTTCCTTTGTCCAGTTTCACGCCAGAGCAGGGCTGGGGGATCCCTGAACCAGTGTAGACTGGCTTATGCAGAGATGGGCACCATCTGTGCCTATCAAAGCATTTCCAGAGGCTGGGGGAGGCTACTCCTCCCCAGCCCTGACACCTATTTCCAAAGGGAGAGGGTGTAACACCCTCTCTTTGAGGAAGTCCTTTGTTCTGCCTTCCTGGGCCAGGCCTGGCTGGACCCCAGGAGGGCAGAAACCTGTCTGAGGGGTTGACAGCAGCAGCAGCTGCAGTGAAACCCCGGGAAAGGCAGTTTGGCAGTACCCGGGTTCTGTGCTAGAGACCCGAGGGATCATGGAATTGTCCCCCCAATGCCAGAATGGCATTGGGGGGACAATTCCATGATCCTAGACATATTACATGGCCATGTTCGGAGTTACCATTGTGACGCTGTACATAGGTAGAGACCTATGTACAGTGCACGCGTGTAATGGTGTCCCCGCACTCACAAAGTCTGCGGAATTTGCCCTGAACGATGTGGGGGCACCTTGGCTAGTGCCAGGGTGCCCTCACACTAAGTAACTTTGCACCCAACCTTCACCAGGTGAAGGTTAGACATATAGGTGACTTATAAGTTACTTAAGTGCAGTGGTAAATGGCTGTGAAATAACGTGGACGTTATTTCACTCAGGCTGCACTGGCAGGCCTGTGTAAGAATTGTCAGATCTCCCTATGGGTGGCAAAAGAAATGCTGCAGCCCATAGGGATCTCCTGGAACCCCAATACCCTGGGTACCTCAGTACCACATACTAGGGAATTATAAGGGTGTTCCAGTATGCCAATGTGAATTGGTGAAATTGGTCACTAGCCTGTTAGTGACAATTTGGAAAGCAGAGAGAGCATAACCACTGAGGTTCTGGTTAGCCGAGCCTCAGTGAGACAGTTAGTCATCACACAGGGAACACATACAGGGCACACTTATGAGCACTGGGGCCCTGGCTGGCAGGGTCCCAGTGACACATACACTAAAACAACATATATACAGTGAAATATGGGGGTAACATGTCAGGCAAGATGGTGCTTTCCTACAGTTAGTTGTTTGAACACATAGCATTCAGTATCTTTGCTGAGCCACAGTAGGCTTTTGACTAACCTGTACTTTCCAAGGTTACTTAGGTCTAGATTAGCTTTTTTAGTGAGTTAAGAAGATGATCTGTGAGAGAAATGTATTAATTATCAAGAGCAAGACTTATTCGAAAATGTTCTGGTCTGATCCACAATTCTGTTTGCCATTGTTAACTCTATGGAGTATTTGAAACTGACAACAGCTGGCTGTGTACCCTCTACCACAAGGGACTGGACTAAAAGGTTAGGGCTAAAAACCTTTTCAACGAATAACTGGCCTTGATCAAGTGCCACCAAGGTGGTTACAAAACATGGTGACTTCATGAAAGGATCAGTGGATAGCATTCCTGGAGCCCTTCTTCTTAGTGGCCAGATTGCACAACCGCAGTTCCAGTTTACTAAGTATGGGCCAGTGCCATTCATATGAATGGGAGCGGTTTGTGTTGTCTAATAGGAATATTACTTGTTGAACCCAGTCAGCAAAGGCAACAGTGTCCATAATGTTCTGCTATTTTTGGCTACGGGAGCCATGTGCAGGATTTTGGTTTGCAAGACATATAGGAGGTCATTCCGACCCTGGCGGGCGGCGGGCGCCGCCCGCCGGGCGGAAACCGCCCAAAGACCGCACCGCGGTCAAATGACCGCGGGGGTCATTTCAACATTCCCGCTGGGCCGGCGGGCGATCTCCAAAAGATCGCCCGCCGGCCCAGCGGGAAAGCCCCTGCAAAGAGGAAGAGGATTTGCAGGGGTGCGACGGGTGCAGTGGCACCCGTCGCGATTTTCACTGTCTGCTAAGCAGACAGTGAAAATCTTTGTGGGGCCCTGTTAGGGGGCCTCTGCACTGCCCATGCCAGTGGCATGGGCAGTGCAGGGGCCCCCAGGGGCCCCACGACACCTGTTCCCACCAGCCTCTTCCTGGCGGTGTAAACCGCCAGGAACAGGCTGGCGGGAAGGGGGTCGGAATCCCCATAGCAGAGGATTCCCTGGGCCAGGGGAAAACCGGCGGGAAACCGCCGCTTCCCCTTTTCTGACTGCGGCTTTACCGCCGCGGTCAGAATGGCCCGGGAAGCACCGCCAGCCTGTTGGCGGTGCTTCCTCTGCCCTCCACCCTGGCGGTTTGAAACCACCAGGGTCGGAATGAGGGCCATAAAGCCAAAGGTTTTATTTTTACTTTTTGCCTAGCCATGTCCAGTCCCTTTTTGGGGTCCATCACATGATTTGACATGACTTGGATATTCTGGGGTTCCCCTTAGATATGGAAGCTACTCTGCTGCTACTGAAGCCTAGAACAGTCAGCTCTGAGGCAACTTCTAACTTCCTTGTCTATGGCCTTTCTT
This sequence comes from Pleurodeles waltl, assembly GCF_031143425.1. Lineage (NCBI taxonomy): Eukaryota > Metazoa > Chordata > Amphibia > Caudata > Salamandridae > Pleurodeles > Pleurodeles waltl. Next base: position 1,120,596,104 of record NC_090448.1, read on the forward strand.
AGCCTTGTTTGGACATAAACACCATCTAAGGAATAGTGTTGAGTTGTACGACCTTGGGTATACTATGTCCCCCAGATCAATTACTCCTTCCTTTAGTATTCTCACTGAAACTGCAGACTTGTACCTGTCATTCCCATCCTCCAAGTTCTGTTCATTCCTACATGCCCTCTTCCACTGGAGACAGGTTTTACTTAGGTCAGGGGATTTCTTGGAGCAACTCTTGCTCATCTTAAGGGAGTAGCAAGGCATGAATCTTGTTTTAGCCAAGAACTCATCTTTCAACTTCCAAAAGGCATCCTTAGGAGAGGACCTATTAGTCTTGATTTTCTCCATAGTGAAAGAGGGGCTTTCCTGAGTTTCACTGTCATTGGTAAATAATCCTTTTACCTTTTTTCACTCCAGTGTGGCATGGGGTGTCTTATTTGATGACTATGGCCCTCATTACGACTTCGGCGGTTTTACTAGAAGACCGCCGAGGCCGCGGGCGCCACTATACCGCCAGTGCTGGCGGTATATGTGGCTCCCTATTATGACTTTTCCGCTGGGCCAGCGGACAGAAACAGCGTTTCCGTCTCCTGGCCCAGCGGAAAAGTCACATCAACATCGCAGCCAGCTCATAATAGAGCCGGCGGCAATGTTGATGTACAGCAGGTCCAGCAGCACCCGTCGCACATTTCACTGCCCGAAATTCGGGCAGTGGAATGCGCCATGGGGCTGTGCCAAGGGCATGGGCAATGCAGGGGCCCCCAGGGGCACCCGAGTCCCCCTTACCGCCAGCCTTTCCATGGTGGTATGGCTGGCGGTTGGGGACTCATAAGTGCTTGCACCGCTGCCCTGGGGATTATGACCGCCAGGCGGAAGCCTGGCGGTATGTTGGAGGGGCTGGCAGTATGGCTGTGGCTTATGCGCCACGGTCATATTACGCTGGCGGGACACCGCCAGCCTGTTGGCGATGTTACCGCCAGCTTACCGCCGGCTGCCAGGGCTGTAATGAGGCCCTATATTTTGATATTTCTGACTGAACAATGTATTTTGGTATTATTGACTGACAAAATGTATAATGGGGCTGCTGCTACTTTCCCATTATTGATTTGATGTTGACGGAGAATATGAAACTCTTCTAATGCTTGTGTACTCAGAAGAGGGTGAATGAGAAGGGTTTGGATGCCACTCACCACTCAAATGTTCACTGACAACCCCTAAACCATATGCCATGTGTCCATCACGACTCATCCGAAATGTTGACATCCGAGCTGCCCACCACCTCGTCAACTTTGCTGTCAACGCGTCTGGTGAGGACTGCTAGCGGTGTCTTCCTGGGGGTTTGCACCATCAGCATATGGTACAGAGCCACCTCCAGGTCCAAGATCCAGTCAATGGTGAGCTGTAGGATCTACTCCTTGATGAGTGGCCCCTCAGACTTTAGGAGGCTTCTCCATGGGACTTGAGGCAATGAACGTAGACTGCTGCTGAATGCTTCAATGCTTTCTGGATTTTGGAATGCAGTTATGCAAGTAAAGCTTTGTGGTGCTCGGTGCTGGAGGGCACCAAAGATGTTGCTCTAGTGCTGATGCCACTTTGTCACCCAGAGGTGTGTTTGCGTGGACTAAGAATTGTCTCTGATTGGTTCCAGCTTAAGGCAGCAGAACTCTTGGGCACCTGCCAGTACCGACATCCCCTGTCATAGAGTTACTGACCTTGCATGACCTTGACATTTGCTCACGCGCATCCCCATTTAGCCCTCACCAAGTCGAAACACCAGTTGCTGTTGGTACCTTGCTCCCCCCACAAGGCATGCTATTGTTGCCCTTTTTTGTGTTGTAGATAGGGAGTACACAGCAATCTTCTCACTGCCTCTGAAAATGGTTGTTGGGTCATCGTGTTGATGCAGATGAATGGCACTGCTAAGTCAGAGAAGGACTACTTTTCACATGTAAATATCCATGACATGCCCTGTGTGAATACAAAATATGAAAGGCGCATCAGACAATGTTTGAAGAGAGTTCACCCAAACAAGCCAAAGGTTGAAGGATGCTGCCCAACGCCCACACTCTGTATTGTAATTTGTTTGCTATGTGCTGTACTTTGCTTTGTGACAAGTTGTCATTTCAGACACAAAAGTGGTGTTGCCTTCCTAATGGAGTATGCAAGATAATTGCCAGAAGGAATTGCCTTTCACTTTTGAGCAGTGATCCAGTGACAAAATGCCCATGAAACAGGAGCAAGGGCACAGTTTGGACCACAAATTCCCTGCAATTACAGCACAAAAATACGTATGGTCATCAGCATACAAACATGCTTCAATCCTGTACCAACCAACAATAAAAAAGCAAAGGCCAAAACATGGTGCATAACACCAAAATACTGTATTCCAACAAATGAATCAAAGGCAAAACCTTTAAAATGGCCAACTGGAGAACAAACGCTACATGTACATAGAGACTTACATGCAGATACTGGGAAAGTCCAGGGCTGGCAGAGAGGGGCACCGTTACATTAAATTCAGAAGAGCACGCAGATCACCCCCACCCACACACAAGCGAACACTATAAAGTGCATAGAAAACACAACTAAGATACATCTGCCAAATGGAGACTAAACTAAAGTGAAGAAGTCAGTCAGAAATCAAGAATCAACCTAAACATCATTCAGTGACAGGCTAAAAAAAGGAACGGCACTGTCAGCCACAGGGCACAGTGAAGCCAGTGCTCTTGCTAACATTTGATGAAGAAGTTGCAAAATACCTGTATAACTTGTCTCTTGAATTGTAACAAAATGCACAAGTCACAACTACAGGACACAAGGAAAATGTAATCTTCGGATTGATGTGAACGGCCCAGAATCCATTAAACAAGGTAGAGCTTGATGTGATTCTTGTCCTCACATCACTCATAACTCAGCATTTAGCAATGCTATGCCAAGCACAACAGCAGGACCATAGAAGACACTCACTGTAACACAGACTCTAACAGCAGCTACCAACAAGCTTCTGACCTTAAACGCTGTGGTAGAAAGGGCCAAGTATATACCAGCATGATACCGGATTTTACCACATTCAAAATGTCCATCAGTACAAATGAGTTACGGCCATACTTGTAAGAAATTGGGTTACTGATTGAGGGGAGTCAAACCCTACTCAAGCAACAACCACAATTCCTGTCAGGGTGAAGTCTGAAGAAAGCTCCAAATTAACCATTGCCTCAGCCTCTGGTAACTTGGCACAAAGCAGTAAGACACCTTAGAGACAATGTGTAAAATATATATGCAGCACTTCAATGAGTAATAAAGTGAAAACACAACATAAAAAAATCTCACACCAGCTTAGAAAAAAAGAGTGAGGTTTACAGAATAATTTGACACCAAAACAACAAAAATACAATTAGTACATCAGGAGATATACACTTTTAAAGATTTAAGTGAAAACAGTGCCTAAAAGCATACACTGGAAGCTGTGGTTATCTGGGCCCGTTGGACCAGGACAAATACACGAATGCAGGCCAACCGTGGTGGAGCATGGTCCAAATATAAGGAGCAAGTTAGGCCCGCTGAGCAAAGTAGCTTGAATCCTGGTTGCAGAGCATTGTGAGATCCCGCATGGAGGATGCATTGCGCAGCAGCAGTTCTTAGGGGCTGCAGGCTCTGATGCAAGTTCCTGCATTGATTGGCATTGTGCAGTGAAGGTACCAAAGAGAGTGGGGTCCTGCATCAGAGAAAGTGTGGCTCAGAGAAGTTCTTTAAGCCCAAGATGTGAGGCAATGCATAGCACTGCGTCGGTTCTGCTTGGATCACAGCTGGGCTGGCAGAGCACCTTCAGGGCCACTTCCAAGCTACCAGGACTGGGGTGGCACCCCTTGGGGACAAGACTCATAGCAGGCAGAGTCCAGGTGTTGGGTTCAAGGTGGATGGAGGTTTTTCTGTCCCTGTGGCTCTGATCAGGAGGTCAGCCAACTAGCCCTTGGAGTCACTCTGGTGGTCCTGGGTTCAAGATTCAGTCCTGCTCACTCAGGCAGCGGGGCAGCAGAGTAGCAGTCCTTCTTGCAGAGCAGCACAGCAGTCCTTCTGAGCCTTTCACAGGCCCAGAGGTGTGCTGAAGATTTTGGTCTGAGGATCCATTATTTATACCTGGTGCCCACTTTAAAGTAGGAGAAGGTTTTAGCGGCTTCAACCCCTAGAGGTGCTTGGAATTTCCTGCCTCCTTGCTGTAGCCCCAGCTTTTCTGGGGTCACAAAGGATTGATGTCAAACCCTGTGTGAGTGTTCTCTGGCAGAGCCTTTGTGCAATTGTGGTAGGTGACAACTCCTCCCTCTCATCAAGTCAGAGATGGCCGATCCTGCCAATGCCTAGTCCCTTTTGCCTCGTTGTCTGGGAGCAATACAGAAGGACCAACTGCCAGCTACACCTAGTCATATTACCCAGGCACCAAATGGTTAGGACAAGAAAATACCAACTTTCTACAAGTGCCATTTCAGAATTATGACTTAAAATCCAACGTTACCATTATAGAGGGTTTTAAATTACAATTCTTTAGGCACCAAAGTCATCATTCCTACTTGTTCCCAATTAAAAGTTAGCACTTATCAGACATAATAAGATAACCCAATGTTATCATGCGGGAGAGGTGGGTCATACAGTAACGAAAAACAAATTTACGAGTTTTCCCTACCAGGACATGTAAAAGTTAAAAGTTATGTCCAACCTTTTAAATACACTGCACTGTGCCCCCTGGGCTGCATCTGGCCTATCCTAGAGGTGTATTATGTGTATTAAAAAGGACGGTTTAGGCCGGCAAAAGGTTTATTTTGTCAGGTTGAAATGGTAGTCTAAAACTGCAAACACAAGCTGCAATAGCAAGCCTGAGACATCTTTAAAAGGCCACTTAAGTAGATGGCACAATCAGTGCTACTTGGCAACTAGTTGTATTTAATTACCAGCCCTGGATACATCTAGTAGCAGTTTACCGCTGACTTACAAGTAAATGAAATATGCCAATTGAGTGTAAGCCAATTTTACCATGTTTAAAGGAGAAAGCACAAGCACTTTAGCACTGGTTAGCAATGGTAAAGTGCTAAAAGACCACAAAAAAGAAATCAGGAAGGTGAAGATAAAACGTTTGCGGATGACCCTGCAGAAAGGGCTAAGTCTAACGTACCAGTTTGGAAAATCACAGAGAACCGTGCAAAAATCCCAATGGAACTCCATCTCCAAGGAGCCACATCCTACAACAGTTCATAATCAATTATCGGCAAATGCATACATGCCAATTGACCTGATTGTGACGAAAGACTTACTATTTCTTTAAGCAAACAAAGGCTTTCCTTTGGCTGCCTGCTACCCAAAATCGCCTTTGCTTTAATAGAAGCCAATGGTGAAAATGCATTCTCTTTTTTTCTTTTTTAATCTCCATCTTTCTTCTTCTAAAATGTTGGCCGGTATGCAAATAAGACTGCAAGTACAGAGATGGTCTTGAAAGTCAGTGACTTGGACTGAACGCCATGCTTTCAGACAATATAGAAGGTAGTAGTGGCCATGGACCCATGAGAGCTCTTGCTGGAGACAGAGCTGTCAGAAGCAGGGACAGAGGAGGAATCATATTTATACTTTTTTAGTGCTGAATTTGCGCCGCTTTTTGACGCAAAAGCGGCGCAAACTTACAAAATACAATGATCCATAGTTATACTTTTTGACTGCTGCATTTGCGTCATTGTTTGACGCAAAAGCGGCGCAAACTTACAAAATACAATTATAATTATAAATATGGCCCTTGGTTTTAAAAGTCCTTCACTTGTGCCCTCACATTTATTTACACATCTAATCACAAGCCTGCACTGTTTATTATTGTCAAGGTAGCTAAAATGAACACTAGATGGTACAAGATGCTGGATCTACCTTGTTTTCTTTTAGCATGTAAAACATTTTGTAGGTCTAGCCTAGATAATGTTTTAATTCTTTGACATCCTCATGTAATTAAAAAAAGAACAATTTTCTTTCACCCACTAATATATGCAGCATGAGGCAATGGGTCAGCCCACATCAACCACTGACTAACTTCACTGTGAGTGGGAGCATTCTGCCCTTTCACAAGGATTACAGAGAACCTTTGAGAACCAGAGACTCCTATGGCAATGTGTGCTTTTTAAGACAAAAAAAATGAGTTTTGCTTTTCTTCAATGTTTTTCAATAATGTGAAGTAGTCGCAGGTACATTTATCTATCTGTATATCTTTCCATCTTTCTTCATTGTAAGTGATGGCACTCTCGCCACTCACAAAGAGGAAATTGCACACAATGTATTTGAGTTCAGTGCCAAAGACTAGTACAACGGTTGATTTCTGTGACACTTCATTTTTTTAAAATATTGGCAAGGCCCCTACCTTTCTCACAACAATATGTGATAAAAACCATGGCAAAACAAAACAAGATTTGACAAAGCCAAGAATCTGGTAGCCAATTGCCTTTGCCAGTGCTTGCTTTACTTCACATCAAAACAAATATCCAGAGGCTTTATATGCAGTTGGTTTCACCGATTTTAAGAATAAGCAAAGTTATTTTGTCCCATTATGTTGAATAAATAAAAAAAATTCTATTACTGTTTTTATCTTTCATAATTGGGCTAGATTCAGTGGTTGAAGTGGAGGAGACCTGAGGGGCCCAACATGTTTATACTTTTTTTAATTTAAGGAAAACAGTTCCCCTAGTTTTTGTGAAAAGACACCCATCCCAGGAAGGTTAATCCCAGCTCCTAAAATGTTTCAGCTGAAGTTTAAGCAGGGAGTCTCCCTTGTTGTGAAACTGAGGAAGGGTAAGACATCTAAACAAGAAAGAAGGCTTCTTTCCAGGGTGCCTGGTTGCCTGAAAACTGTAGATATTCACAAATGGTTATGCTGCAAACTTAAAGAGTGCTTGGAAGCAGAGATCACCTTTCATAGATGGAATCTCTTGAAGCTTCCTGATTACATGACATGTTCTTTTCGAGTGGTATTGCAAGGGAGTTACCAGCTGAGCTGAAAAGTGCTTGCTTTTAATGGAGATTTTTAAAAAGAAAGTGTACTATGTACAGTCAGTGTATTACTAAAATCTATATTTTGGAAGCACTTTTTTTTATCTTAAATCTTTTTGTGCATTTTGTAGTAGCACATTTAATACTGTGTGTAACGCAAGACTCAAATAATGACTTGGACATTGAAAGTGCTTTCTGTCTTGGGCTGTGTCCTCGTAGCACTAAAAATATAGAAGTCACTATTCTCTACTTCCCAAAAAAGGATTACATTTTGTGGCTGTCTGGTTACACATACAGACCCCCTGTCATGCATTAACTAATAGAGGTTTCATACTGTACAATAATGCATTTCTCACTGATTATCATATATTTATTTTTCAATTAAGCTGTGTGTGTTTTTAGATTTAGTTACCTGATGGAGAAAGACCAAATAAAGTTATGGAATATTTTTTAAGCAATGCCTTTGCCCACAGCCCCACACTCACTGATCCCGCCCCCATTGCATGCACCATCACAGTTCCCATACTTGCTTTATGCACTTTGGCTGCTGGCTGGATTACAGAGATTGCACTGGGTTTGTAACGGTGTTGGCTATTTTTGCACAGATGCAGATGCAGTTTGAAACACCAAGAGCAGCTGTGCAAAGTACCACACAACACAAGTTAAACTAATCCACTTGGAATAAATCCCTGCATCACCGCAGGGTACTTAATTAGTCACTCATATCAGCGGCGTGGTCTCTTAATTACAAAGAACATTCGTAGCAATGATTGGCCCTCGCTTCCTGGATTGGAGTGTCAGCCCTAGAGGGTGTTTCAGAGTGTGTACACATCTGCATGTACATTGTCTGCCTGGCATGCACCGTGCTATCTATTCTGCTGTGCACGTGAACAGAAAGAGAGCAGTAGCACTTTCAAGGCCTGCAGTGAGCCCGGAAGCACACAGTACTGGTCAGCCCCCACCCGTGCCCCTGTGCTCTTAAGCATCCATATACACAGCCGAGCTAGGCTGGTCCCTGCAGGCTTTCATTCACAGCAGCATTCCCATTATTCCAGCAAAGAGCTCAGCTCTGATAAATGATGCGCTTGCACAAACTAAAGTGATGCTCTGCTGGTTCAGAGCATCCTTCATGTATTACCTTGCATATGCACCTCCCGATTGTTTGAACTGTTTTAATGTCCACTCAAAGCTACTACAAAGCACAAAGGAAGTCATTTTTTGAATTAGTCTCTTTACTTTACAATAATTGTTTTGTTCCCCTCACAATAAAGTTCCACTCAAAATGACACACTTAACATGTTGAAATGCACACCTAAGCACACTACCAACATTGAAATGTCCCACATAAGCAAACTGAAAAATTGGCAACTAAGCAAAGGCAGGTGCAAAATTATGTTTTCCCTGCCTGGCCTTTGCAAAAACACATTTTCCGTCATTTAGTGCAAATTTTATTTTTATATCTTTTGGTCAGTGCAAAAGTCTGGCCTCATCAAGGTACCGAGTGTTCATGTGCTCATCTTCAACTTCCCTTCATATCGTCTGTAGAAGCTTTTTTGGTAATATTTGGGAACATTTTATAAATCCTCACTCCCAACGTAATATCTAAAATTCAGTGGCACGTAATTCTGGGGCGTAGCTGTCATACAGCAGCAGGTTTAGTCGTTCCTGATTTGTGAGAGCCTGACTTTTTTCTGTTGAGGAACAAGGTTGCATTAGAGCCCGTAGACCCTTTGCTAAGCTACGGCACAGATGTTCATGCCACGTTTTGTAATCCTACCTAGCCATTTTTTTACAGTCTTTTAAGGTTTAATGTTAGGTGGTAAAACCCTAAACTGACTCCCGCGCGCCTTTTAATTGCTTGTATTTTTCATCATGAACATTACTGGAACCGTCAGTAAATATGAATATTGTACAGTAGGTGGCAGTAGACGCATATGGTTTAAGTTTAAGGTAGTTAAATAGTGGTTTGAAAAAAACGTTTATCCTTCGTCACGACTTTAAATGGGATGAAAAGTGTGTGTGGGGGGAAGGAGGGGGTTGAGGTGGGGGTCCATGATAGGGACAGGGGCTATATAATTAACGGATGTGGCTTAAACATATACAATAAAAATTGCATAGGGTGCCATCCTACCTATCCATGTTCATCGACTCACCATTTTAACTTCCATAGGTGTCCACCGGTCTGTGCGCTTTGGAGAGAGGCCAAGGATTGAATGACCTTGTATTTAGAACAGCTTTTAGCCCTGTCAAGCATTAAGAGAAACTCCCTCCGCCTTCAGCCACAAGTCAATTGTGCCCTGTTATTGAGGCTGTATTATACGTTGTGCCCTAGGGGGTGCAATACACCTGTGCACCCGTGGAGCACAATGGTATTATACAGTAGGGACCACAGACACTTGTGCATCCTCTTCTGTATTACTTACAGCCCTGGCTCACATGAGAGGGCCTTCAATAGTTTCATGGAGAGGTGATCCCCATGCAAATGATGGAATCACTTTGCCTCTGAGCCTGCAACGCATTAATGACACGAGAGCAGAAGCAGACATGCCTTTTAGGAGGTGCACTGAAAAGTGCACCACAAAAAGGTGGCGCACTTTTAATGCACCTCTCAAAGGCAGCCCTCTGAGACAGGGGGTCCCATAGACATCCCAGACATCCCCCTACAGGGGTGTGCTGTCGCTCACTGCACCCACCTGCAAGGGGATCTCTCTCCCCTCCTGAAAGTGCATGCTGCTTGCACTGGGAAATACCGAGCAGCTCTGAAGCAGCCGCCCAACATTACACTTGACTGTGTGGGATCTCTACTGCGATTGGAAGCAGCTGCTCCATATTACACCAAGGGAAGCCATCAAGGGACAACAAGGGGAAGGTATCATAAGTTTGAATGGAGATGCGAAACATCACCTTAGCAGGGGAATAATGGATAGTGGTAATTGAAAGTGAATTAACATCGGGCATCCTCCCACAGGAGATGAAGACAAGAAGCATAGTCAACCTCAGGAAGAGTGGTTCGAGTGCGAGGCCATGGTTGGCAGATTCCCTTGTCCAGAGACATAGGGTGGAAGTGACATCCCAGGTGGAAATGTGAGAATTTCAAGGTGAATCTTGCAATGGAGAGCCTTCATTGTCGGCTCTCCAGGATGGACATTAAGTTCCAAAGGTGAAGATGGGAGGTGGTCACAGATTGGTAAACTTTAATGGATCTATGCAACAAATTCTTGGTTAAGAGTCCTGAAAGGAAGTTCACAAGAGGAGTCGGAGAGGATGAAATGGGATCCATACCGCGCTCCATGTCACATTAAATTGAAATCATCAAGGCTGCCTGCTTCTTGAGTGTTCAACCAGTTCTGGTTCCATGCATGCAGTGAAAAGGAGCTCTTGTTAAGTACCGTTTAGCTTTCCCATCCTCTTTCATCATGGACCCCTCTTTTTTTTTTTTTAAATAAATGCTGGTAGGAAAGGGAATCACTGTATGGGGACATGGTTGCATAGGGAGGCGAAATGTCCCGTAAAAGTCTTCTGTAAGCTGTGCCACACTTTCCCCTCCTTTCTTGTGGCTCTTTCTTTTTAGATTTATCTTCAGAGTCTTTTGTGGGAGCGCTTGTCATCCATACATGAAAAAGAAGTACAGAAGTATATAGTAAGAGTGTGCGGCCCCATTCAGCCACTAGTTTTAATGTGTTTTTCATGGTTTGCCATGGCTTGAGGGGGATGTTAAGCTAACAGCATTTAGAAGATGACCACATTGTCCCATTTGTGTTCTCATTGGATTTTGGTGATGGGATCACAAAGGGCCTGAATTAGAGTTTGGTGGACGGGTTAATCAGACACAAATGTGATGAATCTCCCATCTGCCGTATTCAAAGTGCATTATACCCTGTGGTGCTTGTAATACGGCGGATAGAATATCTGCCATGTTTGTGATGGAGTAACCTGTTCACTGAACTCTAAATCAGGCCCATAGTTCTTTTCTTCAACTTCAAATAGCATAATTTGTCAATCAATCAATCAGGAATTTGTAAAGCGCTCTACTCACCCGTGAGGGCCTCAAGGTGCTGGGTGGTGTGGGGGGGGTGGGAGGTAGAAGGGTGGAGGTGCTGTTCCTGCTCGAACAGCCAGGTCTTGAGAAGTTTATTGAAGGTAAGGAGGTCTCTGGTCTGGCGCAGGTGGGTGGGAAGAGTGTTCCACGTTTTGGCGGCGACGTGTGAGAATGATCCACCTCCGGTTGTAGTTCTGTGGACGCGTAGGACGGTTGCGAGGGCGAGGTCGGCGGAGATGCCGGGTTGGGGTGTAGAAGGAGAGCCGTCTGTTGAGGTATTCTGGTCCGGTTGTGCAGTGCTTTGTGAGCGTGGGTGAGAGTTTGAAGGTGATTCTCTTGTTGACAGTAGCTTCAAATTGGCACATAGGCCCTCATTCTGACCCTGGCGGTCGGCGGAGAGGCGGCGGTCGGACCGCGAACAGACCGGCGGTATTAAAAATGGCATTCTGACCCTGGCGGGAACCGCCAACACAGCCCGCCAACTTAACACTCCGACCGCCACAGCGGTACAAACAAACAGCGCGGCGGTTCCCGCCAACAGCCCGGCGGCAGACAAAGTACCGCCCACCCTATTACGACCCACCAATCTGCCACCTTTTCTGGGGCGGGAGCACCGCCGATAAGAACACGGCGGAAACAGACTACGAACGGGAAAACGCTCACCTCTACGCACTCCACGGGAGATTCCGGCAGTATGGAGCCAGAGTTGCAGGTCATCCCCGCACTCCTATTCCTCCTCATATACCAGGAGCACGCCCGGCGGCGCGGAAGACATCGGTGAGTACTGCACCTACGACACAGGGGAGGGAAAAGATTACCGGCACACACCCACCCACCCACACCCACTACAACACACACATCAATGCATTCCCACAGATCACTGTCACAACCCACAAACCACCCCCCTCCGAAATAATGCAAAGACCAAAAGAAGAGATCATAAACGGCCAGATATATTGAAATAAACTATGTACAAAATATATACAGCTACTAAATGTAGTCCAACCACTGTCCGTGGATCACAGGGGTCCTGTGCAAAGGGGCAAGGCCCAGTCCCACGACAAGAACTCCACGGAGAGAACACTGCAGGGGCATCAGAAAGAAAATAGGACAGGCACCTCAGGGGGAAGGGAAGGGGGGGCACCTCAGCCACTTGAGTACACGACGCCAGATCCACGAGGGGACTCCATGACCACTGGGCCATCCTGGGGAGAGCAAAGCCACAGTCCATACAGTCCATACAGTGGGTGGCCTGCCCACTGGGCCATCCTGGGGAGAGCAAAGCCACAGTCCATACAGTCCATACAGTGGGTGGCCTGCCCACTGGGCCATCCTGGGGAGAGCAAAGCCACAGTCCAAACAGTCCATACAGTGGGTGGCCTGCCCACTGGGCCATCCTGGGGAGAGCAAAGCCACAGTCCATACAGTCCATACAGTGGGTGGCCTGCCCACTGGGCCATCCTGGGGAGAGCAAAGCCACAGTCCATACAGTCCATACAGTGGGTGGCCTGCCCACTGGGCCATCCTGGGGAGAGCAAAGCCACAGTCCATACAGTCCATACAGTGGGTGGCCTGCCCACTGGGCCATCCTGGGGAGAGCAAAGCCACAGTCCAAACAGTCCATACAGTGGGTGGCCTGCCCACTGGGCCATCCTGGGGAGAGCAAAGCCACAGTCCATACAGTCCATACAGTGGGTGGCCTGCCCACTGGGCCATCCTGGGGAGAGCAAAGCCACAGTCCATACAGTCCATACAGTGGGTGGCCTGCCCACTGGGCCATCCTGGGGAGAGCAAAGCCACAGTCCATACAGTCCATACAGTGGGTGGCCTGCCCACTGGGCCATCCTGGGGAGAGCAAAGCCACAGTCCATACAGTCCATACAGTGGGTGGCCTGCCCACTGGGCCATCCTGGGGAGAGCAAAGCCACAGTCCAAACAGTCCATACAGTGGGTGGCCTGCCCACTGGGCCATCCTGGGGAGAGCAAAGCCACAGTCCATACAGTCCATACAGTGGGTGGCCTGCCCACTGGGCCATCCTGGGGAGAGCAAAGCCACAGTCCATACAGTCCATACAGTGGGTGGCCTGCCCACTGGGCCATCCTGGGGAGAGCAAAGCCACAGTCCAAACAGTCCATAACAGACCCCACTGCCACTGGAGGAGGCAAGTTGGCCAGAGGACATCCTGCAGCCCTGCCCGAGATAGATCCTGCCCTGCCACGTCTGCCAAAGGGCCAGCGGTTCTTGCCTTGAAGGGCCCAGTCCAGCGGTTCTTGAGACGGCGGGGCCCAGTTCAGCGGTTCTTGAGACGGCGGGGCCCAGTTCAGCGGTTCTTGAGACGGCGGGGCCCAGTTCAGCGGTTCTTGCCTTGAAGGGCCCAGTCCAGCGGTTCTTGAGACGGCGGGGCCCAGTTCAGCGGTTCTTGCCTTGAAGGGCCCAGTCCAGCGGTTCTTGAGACGGCGGGGCCCAGTTCAGCGGTTCTTGCCTTGAAGGGCCCAGTCCAGCGGTTCTTGAGACGGCGGGGCCCAGTTCAGCGGTTCTTGCCTTGAAGGGCCCAGTTCAGCGGTTCTTGAGACGGCGGGGCCCAGTTCAGCGGTTCTTGAGACGGCGGGGCCCAGTTCAGCGGTTCTTGAGACGGCGGGGCCCAGTTCAGCGGTTCCTGAGACGGCGGGGCCCAGTTCAGCGGTTCTTGAGACGGCGGGGCCCAGTTCAGCGGTTCTTGCCTTGAAGGGCCCAGTCCAGCGGTTCTTGAGACGGCGGGGCCCAGTTCAGCGGTTCTTGCCTTGAAGGGCCCAGTTCAGCGGTTCTTGAGACGGCGGGGCCCAGTTCAGCGGTTCTTGAGACGGCGGGGCCCAGTTCAGCGGTTCTTGAGACGGCGGGGCCCAGTTCAGCGGTTCTTGCCTTGAAGGGCCCAGTCCAGCGGTTCTTGAGACGGCGGGGCCCAGTTCAGCGGTTCTTGCCTTGAAGGGCCCAGTTCAGCGGTTCTTGAGACGGCGGGGCCCAGTTCAGCGGTTCTTGAGACGGCGGGGCCCAGTTCAGCGGTTCTTGAGACGGCGGGGCCCAGTTCAGCGGTTCTTGAGACGGCGGGGCCCAGTTCAGCGGTTCTTGAGACGGCGGGGCCCAGTTCAGCGGTTCTTGAGACGGCGGGGCCCAGTTCAGCGGTTATTGAGACGGCGGGGCCCAGTTCAGCGGTTCTTGAGACGGCGGGGCCCAGTTCAGCGGTTCTTGAGACGGCGGACGGTCTATGGCCAACTGCTAATTGCATGGTGGTGCCCTCCTGGGCAGCGGGGATGGTGCTCCTTCACTGCCCACCTGGGCTGTGGGTGGTGGGGCCCTCCTGGCCAGCTGGGCTGGGTCCTCCCTGGGCAGCGGCTATGGGGGTGGTGGGCTCTCCCGGGGCAGCGGCTATGGGGGTTGTGGGCTCCTCCTGGGCAGCAGGCCTGCTGCCTGACCTCTCCAACTTGCTGCCCTTGCCCTCCTTAGTCGTCGGCCTGTGGCCCTTGCCTCCCTTTGGAGCTGTGGCTGGTGACTGTCTCTGGGTGGTGTCCGGGGGGGATGTAGAAGGCGGGCTCCTGCGGCGCCCCTTCCGCCTTCTGCTCCTCTTCCCAGGGGGTGGGCTGGCTGTCCCCTTGCTGCTGGGTGAAGATCCAGACATGCGGGCTGGCGGGCTCCAATACCCCTGCACCCTTGTCAAGGGGGCTGCAGGGCTGGTGGTGGCTGAGGTGCTCTTCTTACCCCGACGAGAAGGAGGGGGGGGCTCAGGGTCAGGAAAGAAGTTAGTAGTGGCGAGGAAGAGCTTCTTGGGACAATGGAGAGTGGTAGGTACAGTGGGAATGGGAGTGGAGGGAGAGGATGTGGTTGTAGGTGAGTCACGTTTGCTGTCTTTGGGTGCAGGTGCAGGAGGGATAGGCTGTCGTGAGGTGGATGGCTGTTGGGTGGGTGGGTGGCTGCGTTTGTGTGGTGTGGAAGAGGGGGTGACAGACACAGTGGGAGAGGACACAGGGGACGTGTAAATGGCAGTGGGGGTGGTGACTGCACGTGTGCGGACTGGAGTGGAGGGTGTGCTGGTGATGGAAACACTGGCTGATGGTGAGGTGAATGGAGGTGTGAGTGTAGACGTCACAGGGAGGGAGACGAGGAGGTGGGGGTCACAGAGGTGGTAGTGACTGTTGGCATGTCTGCATCGGAATGTTGCGTGTGTGAATGTCTGCGTGATCTGTGGTGCTTATGTTTGGATGAGCTTCTCTTGGGTGTTGAGGTGTGTGCAGGCTGGTCTGATGGTGTGGGTGGGACAGGCAGAGGAACAGGAGACTGGGAGGAGGGAGTTAGTAGAGGCAGGCAGGAGACAGGGACAATGGCTGCCGTCAGTGCTGAGGCCAGAGCCTGGAACGATCGCTGATGGGCAGCCTGACCCGAATGAATGCCCTCCAGGTACGCATTGCTGCGATGAACCTCCCTCTCCACCCCCTGGATGGCATTCAAAAGGGTAGTCTGCCCAACAATGAGCGTTCGGAGGAGGTCAATGACCTCCTCACTGAGGGCAGCGGGGGTAACAGGGGCAGGGCCTGAGGTGCCTGGGGCGAAGGAGATGCCCGGCTTCCTGGCAGAGCGGGCACGGGGCGAACGCGGAGGGGCTGCTGGGAGGGCGGAGATGGTGCGCTGGGTGGCGGCTGTACCTGTAATGGCGGGGGGCACGGATGGTGCCACCCCCGCAAGGGAGCCCCCTTCCGAGGACGTGTCCGTGTCGCTGCAGGCTCCAGTCGTCCCCGTCGTGGAGCTCCCCTCGCCCTCCGTCTCACTGGTCCAGTCTGACTCTGTGGCATGGCCCTCCTGGGCCATGTGAGATGCAGCTCCCTCCTGCCCCGATGCCACTTCTCCTCCGCCTGATGATGCTGATGCACACAAGCACAGAAAGACAAACAAAAAGGGGGGGGGAGAGAGAAATAAAGGGATATTGAGTACATGGATCTCCGGTACAGTTAGCGGACATGACAGACACAGATGCCCCCTGCACTAAGTTGCGCACTTGGGGTCCGCTACGCATTCCGTGGAACATGCCCTACACGCCTAGAGTTGTCAACTGCACCCATGGATGACACGGCCCAGGGATGGCTGTACTGACACACTACTGAGGGTGGTGGCTGGGGACACAGGGGCTTACGGGGGTGCCCAGCCTACAGATATCGCCCTGGCCTAGGGGGACCCACAGCCCTCCTCCCCCACCCAGACACCTCCACTGCACGACAACAGAGTAGATGATGCTTCTACTCACCCCCTTGTGTCTGCTGTGCTGCCCTCACGCGCCCATCCAAATCAGGGTAGGCCACCGCCAGGATCCGGAACATCAGGGGGCTCAGTTGACGGCAGGCACCCCGCCTACGTTGGGAGGCCATCCCCAGCAGAGACTCGGTGGTCTTCTTGGTCCCGCGGCGGATGTCCTCCCACCTCTTGCGGCAGTGGGTGCCCCGTCGATGGTGGACCCCCAGGCCCCGGACTTCCTTGGCGATGGCACGCCAAATCCCAATCTTCTCATGGGCGCGGACCTATGTGACACGTACAGGGAGGGAGAAATACCACGTTCAAGTTACTCAGCATTTTCCTTTCCAGTGGCCCAACGCCCCCCATCCCCGCCAGGCCCCCCGCCAGGCCCCCCGCCATGCCCAACATGCCCCCCATCCCCGCCAGCCCCAACATGCCCCCCATCCCCGCCAGGCCCCCGCCAGGCCCCCCGCCATGCCCAACATGCACCCCATCCCCGCCAGGCCCCCCGCCAGGCCCCCCGCCATGCCCAACATGCCCCCCATCCCCGCCAGGCCCCCCGCCAGGCCCCCCGCCATGCCCAACATGCCCCCCATCCCCGCCAGGCCCCCCGCCATGCCCAACATGCCCCCCATCCCCGCCAGGCCCCCGCCAGGCCCCCCGCCATGCCCAACATGCACCCCATCCCCGCCAGGCCCCCCGCCAGGCCCCCCGCCATGCCCAACATGCCCCCCATCCCCGCCAGGCCCCCCGCCAGGCCCCCCGCCATGCCCAACATGCCCCCCATCCCCGCCAGGCCCCCCGCCATGCCCAACATGCCCCCCATCCCCGCCAGGCCCCCCGCCAGGCCCCCCGCCATGCCCAACATGCCCCCCATCCCCGCCAGGCCCCCGCCAGGCCCCCCGCCAGCCCCAACATGCACCCCATCCCCGCCAGGCCCCCCGCCAGCCCCAACATGCCCCCCATCCCCGCCAGGCCCCCCTCCAGCCCCAACATGCACCCCATCCCCGCCAGGCCCCCCGCCAGCCCCAACATGCACCCCATCCCCGCCAGGCCCCCAAGCCAGCCAGTGGCCCCAAATCCAGATAGAATTAAACTCACTTGTTGGTCTGGAGGACCGTAGAGTTGCGCATACTGGGGGAGGACCCCATCCACAAGTTTCTCCAACTCCTCTCCAGTGAAGGCAGGGGCCCTTTCCCCAGTCGCAGCAGCCATTGTCCCTTCCAGACCGAGGTCACAGCAACACTTGCAGTATAGGTCCTCTCCTGTGAAAGTTCAAGTCGCAAGTGGATAAGTAGATAGAAAATGGCGGTCACGTCCGCGGCGGTGCGTACCGCGGCGGTGCGTCCCGCCACCGCCGGCGCCCTTCGCCATTGGCTCCTGAAACCCATAGGCTTCAATGTTAACCAATGCGGCTTCGCGCCGCGGTCTTGGCCCGCCGCCCGCCGCGGTGTGCCACGCCAGCGCATTGACCTCACATCCCATTGTCACACTTCACAGGTCAGGCAGCCGCCATTTCCAGGGCCCACATGGCTCAATTTCAACTGCGTCACACAGGCCTAGGCCTTGCATAGCCACTCATACACGCCATTCACTGCATAGAGAATCGTATACTGTGCTAGCTGTGAGTACGTACCTGTGGGTTGCCTGACTGTGTGCTCCATGTTGTCCTTCCTAGGCACCGTCCGCTGGGTTGGGCGAGGAGACGGATGAATCCTCCCGTGTACCGACCGCTGGTGGACCTGTCGACAATGGAAGAACGCCACATTATCCTGACCTACCGTCTTAACCGTGCCACTATCCATGAACTGTGTGCCCGGCTGGAGCCCGACCTGATGTCCCCCATCCGCCAACCCACAGGGATTCCCCCTCTGGTGCAGGTCATGTCAGTACTCCATTTCTTGGCAAGTGGGTCATTTCAGACAACAGTGGGAATTGCTTCTGGGATGTCTCAGCCCATGTTTTCAAAGGTGTTATCCAGAGTGTTGTCTGCCCTGATGAAATCCGTGAGGAACTACATCATTTTCCCTGAGGTGGGCGAACTGGCTACAGTGAAGGGTGATTTCTACGCCCTTGGACATATTCCCAACGTAATTGGTGCCATTGATGGGACCCATGTGGCTTTGGTTCCCCCAAGAGACAGGGAGCAGGTGTACAGGAACAGAAAAAGTTACCATTCAATGAACATCCAGGTGGTGTGTTTGGCTGACCAGTACATCTCGCATGTAAATGCCAAATTCCCAGGGTCAGTGCATGACGCCTACATCATGCGGAATAGCAGCATCCCTTACGTGATGGAACAGCTACAGAGACACCGTGTATGGCTAGTGGGGGACTCTGGGTACCCCAACCTGTCGTGGCTACTGACCCCAGTAAGGAATCCCCGGACCAGGGCAGAGGAACGGTACAATGAGGCCCATGGGCGTACTAGGAGGGTGATCGAACGCACCTTTGGCCTCCTAAAGGCCAGGTTTCGCTGCCTGCATATGACCGGGGGATCCCTAATGTACTCACCTAAGAAGGTGTGTCACATCATCGTGGCCTGCTGCATGCTTCACAACCTGGCTTTGCGCCGCCAGGTGCCTTTCCTGCAGGAGGATGGTCGAGACGGTGGTGTTGTGGCAGCGGTGGAACCTGAGGAGAGTGACGAGGAGGAAGACGACGGGGCTGAAACAGACAACAGGGACAGAATCATTGAACAGTACTTCCAATAGGACACAGGTAACATTTCAAAGATAATTTAGTAAAAGTTAACTACTCTGCAGCATCTCTGCTGCCTGTCTATTTGCCCCAGTGTATGATGACTGAGTTTTGGCTTTTCCCTCCCTATTTCAGATCTGGGGTCCCCACTACGAGTCCTGTGCTTCGTTTCCCCATGGACTACAGCTTTGTGGCAGCTGTTTGTTGACTTCACCATGTACAAGGACATATTTGCACTGTCATGTCAATTACAATCTATTGAAATCACAGCCAGACTCCTGATATTTTGGTGCAAAATAGGTGTTTATTGAAGTGCTCAAAATGGGATGGGTGGTTTCAAGTGGGTGGGGGCTATGGTGAAGGAATGTCCATGGCAGAGTCCAGAGTAACAGTCACACAGGTGCATTGTCCAGAGGCCTGTGGAGAGATGGAGCATGGGCAGTTCGAGGATGGACAGGGTGACAATGTGGGACAGTGGGATGACATCAGGTGGTATCCATTGCTGGCGGGGGTCTTGACATCCTACTCTGTCTTGCGAGATCTCAGGGCCCTCTTGCGGGGTGGTTCTTCTCCTGCAGGAGGTGGGGGTCTGGTGGGCTGCTGCTGTGCGGGGGCCAACTGTCCACTAGCGCCGGCGGAGGTGGATGGCTGTTCTTGGTCCCGGCTAGTGGCAGGGGCCCTTGGGTGTTGTTCAGTGTCCGCCCTGCTGTTTACGAGGTCCTGCAGCAGCCCTACCATGGTAACCAGGGTGGTGTTGATGGCTCGGATGTCCTCCCTGTACCCCCGATAGTGTTCCTCCTGCAGCACCTGGATCTCCTGGAACCGGGCCAGTACCGTCGCCATCGTCTCCTGGGAGCGGTTGTATGCTCCCATGATGGTGGTGAGGACCTCGTGGAGAGTGGGTTCCCTGGGCCTCTCCTCCCCCCCCTGTCGCACAGCTGCCCGCCGAGTTGCCCTGTTTCCCTGGGCCTCTGCCCCCTGGCCGGTGTGCCCACTACCACTGCCCCCAGGTCCCTGTTGTTGTTGGGGTGGTGGGTTATCCTGGGTGCCCTGTAGTGGTAGACACACCGCAGATTGACGCGCCCTGGAGACAGAGGCATGGGCCCGCTGGGTGGGAGCTGTGCTGGTGTTCCCAGAGGGGTTAGGGTCTATAGTGGCCTGTGCCTGTGTGAGGGGAACCGACTGTCCAGAGGTCCCCGATGGTCCGGGCTGGTCATCGGTGTCCAGATCGACAGAGCTGCTGTCATCGCTGACGGCCTCTTGGGTGGGGGGTGTGGATAATTCTGGCCCCTCCGCCGCGGTGTGTTGACGGTCGGGTCCTGCAGGGGTATAGAGGTATGGTTATAGTTTCAATGTGTGGCATATGGGTGTATCTGTGGGTTCCCGTGTCCCCAAGTGCTGGCATTCGTGTGTGGGGGCTTTGGTGAGGGTGGCTTGTGGGGGGGATGTGTATATGCATTGGGCATGCTTTGGTGATGGGTGTCCATGCTTAGTGGACGCATGCAGGCCTAGGTTTTGGGATGTGTGGGTTGTGATGGTGAGACATTGGCGGGGAATAGGTGTGCTGGGGGTGGGGGTGAGGATGGTGGTGGGGGTGAGGATGGTGGTGGGGGTGAGGGTGGGGGTGAGGATGGTGGTGGGGGTGAGGGTGGGGGTGAGGATGGGGGTGGGGGTGAGGGTGGGGTTCGAGGATGGGGGTGAGGGTTGGGGTCTGATTTGGCATGCAGGTGGGGGGGAAGCAGTATTGAAGCTTCAACTTACCAGTATCCATTCCTCCGCCGACTCCTGCGAGGCCGTCAGGATGCAGGATGTTCAAGACTTCCTCCTCCCATGATGTGAATTGTGGGGGTTGAGGTGGGGGTCCTCCGCCAGTCTTCTGCACGGCGATGTTGTGCCTGGATACCATGGAACGCACCTTCCCCCGTAGGTCGTTCCATCGCTTCCTGATGTCTTCCCGATTTCTGGGGTGCTGTCCCACTGCGTTCACCCTGTCGACAATCCTCTGCCATAGCTCCGTCCTCCGGGCAATGCTGGTGTATTGGACCTGTGTGCCGAACAGCTGGGGCTCTACACGAACGATTTCCTCCACCATAACCCTGAGTTCTTCGTCTGTGAAGCGGGGTTGTCTTTGGGGTGCCATGGGGTGGTGTGTATGATGTGTGGGGTGGAGTATGTGTATTTAAGTGAGTTGAGTGTGGTGGTGTGTGTTGTTTTGTGTGTGGATAGTGTGTGGGTGATGGTGTTGAGTGGCTGTGGCTGTTATGTTTTGGATGCTGGTGTCTCTCTCTTGCCTTCTTTACGATTTTGTAAGCGTAGGGGTTTGTGGGTGATGTGGGTGGGTGTTTTATATTGTATTGTGTGTGTGGGAGTGGTGTGTGTATGTGTATCAGGTGTGTGGGATTCAAATCGTCCAATGTGGGTGAGTTTTGTTCGTTGGTGGGTATTCTGACCGCGCCGGTGTGTCCCGCCAATGGAATACCGCGTTTGAATGACCGCTGCGTGGATTCGTGGGTCGTAATGGGATGGGCGTATTTCTGTTGGCGTGGCGGTGGAGGTTTGGTCACCTCCACCTTTCCGCCGACCGCTGGTCTGGCGGTCTGTTGTGGTGGTCGGATTTTCGGAGGTTTGCCTTCTGCGGGTCAGAATGACCGTGGCGGGTTTCCGCGACCGCGGCGGGATTATGGAGGATTTCTGACCGGCGGTAGGCGCCTTTTACCGCCGAGGTCAGAATGACCCCCATAGTGTGTGCTTTTTTAAGTATGAACACTTCTTGAACTCCATTTTAATTTCTAATTCATTGCATGCTCTTTTGATGCTCAAACCGGTCATATAGATGCACAGTGTTATGCACTGATCAGGCTTGAGTCTTCATTTGCTTTACATTGCTATCACTGTCATACTCTTAGGTTTACAGTGGTTTTTTTTCACGAAGTAAAGGTATACATAAACATACATCACAGCCATATACAATGGTCAGACTGGTCCTGATCAGAAGCAGACTCAGTGTTGGCAACACACTCTACATAGGAGTAACATAAAATTCCTATACCTGCTCCAGACAATACAAAACTCTGCAGCAAAACTCATTCTCAACCTACATCGTCATATTCACATCATCCCACACCTCAGAGAACTGCACTCGCTGACTCCCAATCCACAAACGCTTTCAATTGAAACTTCTCATGCACACATTCAAGCACTATACAACACCGGCCCTGCATACTTTAACAGACACATATACTTCTACACTCCTCTCAGGCACCTCCGCTTAGCCGGACTGTCACTGGCACACATACCTTGCCTCTTCAAAACCACAGCCAGAGGATGTGCCTTTTCATACTTCTCCCCCAGAGCTTGGAACGACCTCCCTCACCACATCAGCACCTCCTCCTCGCTTCTCAAGTTCCGCAAGAAGCTGAAGACCTGGCTCTTCGATCAACTTCACCAGGAGACAGCTGCCCATCACCTGCGAAGCACCTGGATGCCCTCATGGGTGATTAGTGCACCGTACAAATAAACATAATATCACATTCCATAACATAACATGACATAACATGACATAACATAACAGAACTATCATAACACAACACAACATACAACTAAAAGTTGCAAGAAAAATATCGTCAAAAGTATCTGCAGTGCAATATTTTGCTGTGTTTGCCTTTTATGATTGCCACTTGCTAAACATTCTTCATCTTCTGACTCGTATTCATAGCACTCTTTTTGAGGGTGTGAGTTAACTCTGGAGATGCAAGCTGTTCAGGAGAAGGGCCCTTTGCTATTATTACAGAGGAAAAGCACACATTTGCAATTTTACCAATAAACTGTTCTTTTTGTTCTTCTACATGACTGGATATTTGATTGTTTGTGCTGCAAAGTCTTTGCAGTGATCTTTAACAATTTATAGTAGGAAATATAACAAACCATCTATGAGTAAAAATGTTTACTTTAATAATAAAAGTACATGATTGTTTTTCTCATTAACATTCCTATGGTGTGCAAGTAAGCAGGCTGGACAATGTTTTAATAAAGCAGACTTTTAAAAATCAGCTAAAACTGTTGTTATGTCCTACTCTACCTGCCTACAATACCATACCTCATCTACCATACGTAAACCATCCTGCCTGCCATAGAGAAGCTACCTACCATATCTTAAAATCACTCTCACCGATCAGTCATACCTACCAAACCAGTCTGCATTACCAGTTGATAGGAGCCACTTGTCAGATATGCCATTGCGGTTACATTTCTTGGCATTTGTCTTGCTCATGTACTTTCAGTGAAGCCCTTTCAAATTCAGAACAACAAATATCAAAGTAGATAAGTTCCCATACTTTACATTGCCTGGTTTGGAGATCCCTGGGAGCCATAATACAGAACACTGGCAATTAAATTGATTGATTGTACAAAACATAATATAAGCAGTGGCATCATTTTGCTCCATCTCAGATATGACTTGTTTATTCTGTTATTTCTTTGCCTTCTGTGAATCATAGTTTTACTCTTTCTTGTTATAGATATGGAATAGCATGCATTACAATGCAAAGAAATAGTCAGGTCTAAATTAAACACTTGCACTGGGCAAAAGGCGACTTGTATTGGCCGTAAAATACCATCCTATATATATTTTTGAGCTCAGAGGTCCACTCGCTACGAACTCCTGGCCTCCAGTCAGTTTTCTAGGCATAGTTGTATGCAGACTCGTAGCCCCTCATTACGACCCTGGTGGTACTAAGGACACCAGGGCCGCAGTGGCGGTTGGACCGCCGCCAATGTGGTGGTCCGACAGCCACATTATGACTGTGGCAGTTGGCCACGGTCGGACTGCTAGCACCGCCACTAGTCCTCCACTGGAGGGGCTGGCAGCTCCTTCTCCACTGGCAATTACATCTTGGTAGCACCGCCATGGAAAGGCTGGCGGAGACGAGGTGCAGGGGGCCCCATGATGGTGCCTGCACTGCCCAAACACTTGGCATGGGCAGTGCTGGGGCCCCCATGGCCAGCCCCATCGCGCTTTTTACTGTCTGCTTTACAGACAGTGAAAAGCACAACAGGTGCTGGTGCACCCTATGCACCGCAACATTGCTGCGGCTGTATTATGAACCTGTGTCAATGGTGTTGGCTTTTTCATAATAGGGGCCGGGGGGAGGGGACCGCACTGGTGGTAACCCGACCACGGGACTTTGGCAGACAGCCTTTTCCATCCACCAAAGTCATAATCGGGGGAGTAAGTCTACTATTACATGGTATGATAAAGCACGCAGCATATGGCTGGTCACTTGGGCTCCAGAATGCAGAATGCAGATTGTATCTGTCCCACTTTCATTTCTGCATTAGTCACAGATGCCCCAGTGTGCCTCATAAATAGCATAGGGTGTTCTCAATGTTTTGAATAGAATGAATATCAGCAAACTGAATTATTTGGTACCTACAATGGGTGACAGTATAACTGATAACCAGGCCTTTAATAATACGTGTGTGCTTTCCTGCTTTTGGGCCATCCTGGTAACCCATTTACATTACTCTCAATTCAAATCAAATTGTCTCTGCTTCACCTAAGTTACATCTGGGAATAGGCAACGACATTCTTTCCAAATACTCACTAAGTACCATTATGGACAGAACAACGCCAACTCTGCACTGTGGGTGTACACTATTACAATTTTAATGAACTTTGAACAAGGCCATGCCATGAATGGCACTCAGCTAAAGAGACAATCCTATAACTTTTCAGCATACTGAACAAGACTTACCTCTGAGGCTAGGCTATTTCAGTTCTATACACTGAGTCCCGTACACACAGTAATTCTTAGCTGTATAAGATTGTAAGGTTTTACTACCACATGTTTAAAACAATGCAAGGATTTATGGAATAATGTGAATAGCTGCATCATGTATGATGTTTTCATCGATGTTATCCTGATGTCATCAATAATGTAATTTGTGCTGTCATAAGTGATGTAATCAATTATGTCATTTAATATATCACGAGTGTTGGACTTGCAGGATCACCACCAAACCATTTCTCTTTAACCCTTCTGTTTTCTGAACCTGTGTCTGTTGTTTTTTAGGACTTTGTGGAGTTTACCGCTGCTAGCCAGTGAAGAAGTGCTTGTATTCTCTCCTCTAAACATGGTGCAATTGGCTTATACCCATTGGGCACATTAAGTTTATGTGAAATCCCTAGTAAAGTGGTACTAAAAGTACCCAGGACTTGTAAATTAAATGCTACTAGTGGGCCTGCAGCACTGCTTGTGCTACTCACTTAAGTAGTATTTTAAAGAATGTCCCATGCCCATTCCTGTATGTGCAGTTTTAACCTGTCATTTCAGCCTGGGAAAATAAACCTTTTGTCAGGCCTAAACCTTCCTTTTTAATACATATAGGTCACCCATAGGGTAGTCCGTAAACCACACATAGGGCAGGGGGCATTGTATTGAAAAAGTTGGACATATACTTTCATATCCTGTTAGTGAAACAGTCCAAAATTAATTTTTCACTACTGCACGGCCTATCTCTCCTACAGGGTAGCATTGGGTTACCCTATTACATTTAATAAGTGATAACTTTTTTTTGAGAGCTGGTAGGAAAGTGATATTTGGTGTACTTGTGACTAAGGTAACTATAACTCGCGCCCCCCCATGCACAGTTTTGTCATCAATAATTTGACAGTTAATACTACATTGATATTTTGAATTATGTTATAAAAGATGCCATGAGTGCTGAAATATCTGGGGTAATTAGGGGAAACATCCTTTTTTACGACTTTTTTTTTACGAAAGTCGTGGTTAACGAAAGCGCAACAACGCTTTTTTTAACCATGACTCCGTTTTTTTGTGCCTTAAATACGTATGTTCTGAACAACGAACATGCGTGGTTAAGGTACAAAGAAGGGAGTTGGCGAAGGTAAGTGGTGGGTTTAGGTTTTGGGGAGGGGGTGGGGGTCAGGGGGTTTTAGGTTTTAGGGTGGGGTTGGGGCGTTCTTGGTTTTGGGGAGTGGGTAGGGGGTCAGGGGGTTTTAGGCTTTAGGGTGGGGTTGGGGGGTGGGGCGTTTTTGGTTTTGGGGAGTGGGAGGGGGGTCAGGGGGTTTTAGGGTGGGTTTGGGGGGGTGGGGCGTTTTTGGTTTTGGGGAGTGGGTGGGGGGTCAGGGGGTTTTAGGTTTTAGGGTGGGGTTGGGGGGTGGGGCGTTTTTGGTTTTGGGGAGTGGGTGGGGGTCAGGGGGTTTTAGGTTTTGGGGTGGGGTTGGGGGGGGTGGGGCGTTTTTGGTTTTGGGGAGTGGGTAGGGGGTCAGGGGGTTTTAGGTTTTGGGGTGGGGTTGGGGGGTGGGGCGTTTTTGATTTTGGGGAGTGGGTGGGGGGTCAGGGGGTTTTAGGTTTTGGGGTGGGGTTGGGGGGGTGGGGTGAGGGATGTAGGGTGAATGGTGCCTATTGCTAATGATTTTATCAGGAATGCCTTTACAACGAAATATCGTTGTTAAGGCATTCGTGGTAAAATCATTAGTAGTAGCAACGAGGTCGGTGTTCCGACCTCGTTGTTAAGGCAGTAGTTGTTTTTGAAGTCGTTGTTTCGCCGTACAATCGTAATTAGCAGTGCATGGCGAGGGCACCAGTTATAGTTACTTCAGGGCGCAAGTTATAGTTACTTGAGATAACTATAACTGCTGAATTTCTATGGTTTTGTGTGAGTAAATTCATAACCTAACTATAACGTCCCTCTAACCTTTCGTTGTTTAAATGAATTTCTATGTTTTTTAAAATTATATTTCCTAACTATAACATACCTGTAACCTTTTTTTGCTTTGAACTTCTATGTTTTTTTAACATAAAGTAATTTAAATTAATTTATGCTATTCCACCCACTGCTGTGCATGGCCTTCGGGCCATGTGTGGAGGAGGTTGGCAGCAGGGCCCCATAACCACCCAACCCCGTACTAGGCACAGCCTTTGGCAATGCTCAATGGGGATTGTCTGCAGTTCCTGGCTTATGGCGGGGCCCTGCTGCCTACCCTCTATACCCACCCAACCCT
Source organism: Pleurodeles waltl (assembly GCF_031143425.1). NCBI lineage: Eukaryota > Metazoa > Chordata > Amphibia > Caudata > Salamandridae > Pleurodeles > Pleurodeles waltl. The sequence goes on from NC_090448.1 coordinate 1,120,623,122, forward strand.
ACGCCACGCACAGCCTTTGGCCGTGCGCAGTAGCGGTTGGTCACAGGGCCTGGGTGCGAACCCTTTACCAAATCAAACCTCCACCACTCAGGAAGTGCTTCTTTGTTTGGTGGAGCCATGATCATATTCCTGTGCATCAAGAGTGCGTGTCCAACGTCATTAGGAAACTGCCAGTCCCTGCGGCCTACCCCCCATACCCACTCAACCCCATGCTAATCATAAAGTGCTTCCATGTTTGGTGGAGATGTGATCATATTCCTGTGCATCAAGAACGTGTGTCCAAAATTGGTGGGAAACGCGCTTGGTGAGTCCTTTTAGTAAGCTGTCCATCATCCTGGTAAAATGGTGGGAAAATGTTGCATGAAACTAATCTAAATAGGGTGGGTTTAAAAGGGTGGGGCATAATGGGCATTTTTCATACTTCCAGTTTTTAAAAGGGAGAAGACAATCTCTGGTCGCAGCAGCAGATGACAAGAAAGAACACACTTGTCACAGTCACTACATGAGATATTGCACTCAGAAAAAGCAATGATGCATACACCTCCATCAGGGTTTACAGATAACTTTTCAAGATGGAAACACAGAGAAAAAAACACTTGCTTTCCTTTGACCATGCACACGAAATTAGGATGATTAGTACTTTACAGATATGGAGCTTGAACTTGGACACCTGCTTTGTTTATATCGCTAAGTGTTTCCCATTGAGGTTTGATTTCTGTGAAACGAGCATCATGCTAGAGTGAGTCTTGCGTATTTATCCAAGAAGAGGCCACCGTTTTGTGCAGAATTTCTACCCAACTGGAGTACTTTCTACTGGTTAATTAGTAAGTGCTATCTTGTTGGGAAAATGCATAGTGCATCTCCTAAAGGATGCTGAGGTAATATATCCAGTAACCTTGTGTGTCTGTAACTTTCCCAATATGATTGTTCCTGGAACATTTTAATCAGATAACATTTCAAGGTGGAACTGCAGAGAAAACACACTTTGGTGTTTTCTCTTTTATAATCTTGTTGGTGACCATGGGGGGAGCCTTAAGGCCCTGGCAGTCCCAGCTGGCTCCCCACCTCCTGTAGGTGCCACCATTGCTCCAGCACACAGGGAACTTCTGGAAATGCAGCACACTGCATGCAGGAGCAATACTTTCATCTCTTTCCCTGCCCATATGTGTGCAGACAGGGAAAAAGATTAAAACTCCGCTTCCAGCAAATGGGAGCATTTTGACAGCTCCTGCTTACTGGAAGTGGAGTGTTTGATTTTGCTTGGGGGCACCTGTCACAGTAGGAGCGAGCTCTGGGATGTGGTGGTCCCCAGGGCCATATATGGCTCCAGGAAGGGGGACCGCATGCCACCCCTTCTTTGTTCTGCATGGCCAGCCCCAGGGAGGTGGAGGTCCCTGAGGCCATATATGGCCCTTGAGGGTGGCAGTTGGGCCACCCCTCCCTTCTTTAAAAATGTAAAGGACCCTGGGGAGGTGGTGCCCCCCCCCCCCCCCGGGCATAGGGGAGGGGGTCCGTGCAGACCCCAGCAAACTTTTGTATGTGCCCTGGGGAGGTGATGGCCCCTGGGGCCTGGGGGGTCCATGTGGCCCCCTGCATAATGTAAAGTTTATCCCCAGGGAAGTGGTGGTCCTTGTGGTCTGAGGGGGTCCAAATGGCCTCCCTGCATATTGTAAAGTTTAGCCCAAGGGATATGGTGGCCCCCAGGGCTTTAGTAAGCCCTTGGAGGGGAGGCCACATGCACCCCACTCCATTTTTATGTAAGCAGCATGCCCCCGGGATCTGGCCCACCTGTGGGCTAAGATAAGAACAAGCTCAGGAGATGGCGCTTGTTTTTATTTTTTTGGTCAATCCTCTACAGATTGTGCTAAATATTCCTCAACAAAATGCTTTTTGCCCTGCCTGGGTCCATGGGCTACCCCAGCACCATGCTAGGGCATTAGGGTATTCCTACTCAGGCCGCTTGTCTTTTGTTTTATGTTTTCTTCTGGGACTCTGCGTCACCCAAGACACAAAATGGCTGCAAACACTTTCTGGTTGAAGTGTTGGCAGCCAGTCAGATCTCAGCAGGAGAATCTCTGAAATCTGCAGACTTCGCGCCTCTAGATATCTATATTTCTTTTTCATCTAATGTCTCTAAAACTACTGAACAGATTTACACGAAATCCCAATAAGCATGCTTTCTGAACCAATAGCTAGCTTTCTGCAAATTTGGTGTAATTGTGTCCAACAGTTCGGGCTGGAGTCATGTTCGAAATCCTTATGGGAAAATGCATGGGGAAAATGCATTTTGGGACCTCCCTTTTTCTTAGCCTCTGCTTGATAGATCATCCCGAAACTTCCAAGGCAGTAGCTGAACCGACTTTCGTATTAATTTTGAAAATGTTGTGAAGATTTGTCAAAAGGTGCCAAAAATATTGTCAAAGTGCATTTACACGTGTACATGCATGAACGCTCACACACACTTCCCACAGTTTTCTTTGTAGATGTCCCACCAGTTTCATCTGTAGACCAATGTGTGCTCCCCTAAGAATCACTCCTTCAAACATCACATTCTTTCTGATAGACACCATCTAATTACCAGTGAGGGACTGGAGTCACTCCTTTTTCTGGTTATCACTCTGGTGTTTAAACACTTATTAAAACAGTGAACAACTTTCTTCACAAGTGCCTGGGGTCATTTTAACTTCTTTCTAGCCTCTGTGTTACACTACTCCATGTTAGTGGTGCACACCGGAATTGTCTGGGAAAAACTTAGGGGCAGATTTATGGAAAGTGGCGCTGCACTGAGTACAGCGCCACTTTCCCTGCGCCCCTTAGCACCCTCCTACTTTCAACATGTGTGCGCAGTATTTAAAATACGTCGCACCATGGTGCAGGGTAGGGGGCAATAGCATCATTTCTCATGACGCTATTGATGTACTCTGCAGGAGTAGCGCCAAAATATAGGCGCTACTACTGCAGAGTGCATAGGCCCTAATTCTAAAGAATGGAAGCTCCCTTTTAACGGCTGCTCTTGAGCAGACGTTAAAAGTGCCATAAAAAATGGAGGAATGAAATCTCATAAATTTCCTTACACCATTTTTCCAGCTCCCCTAACGGGGGAACGCCCCCTTTGTATACATTAAGCCTCAAACAGGCATAATGTAGCGCAAATGTTTACAGAGTGGCGCAATGCGTGCATTGCACCACTCTGTAAATACTGCGCAAACATTTCAGCCTCGTTGGGCCACATTAATGTAAAACATAATGATGTTAATGTGGCGCAAGGAGGCGCTAGGGCATTATAATATATGCCCCATAGGGCCTGATTTGGAACTCAGCAGATGGGTTAGTCTGTTACAATCTTGATGGACATCCTGTCTGCCAAAATTTGAATCCCATTATATTCTATGGGATTTAGATTTTCGGGGACAGGCTGTCCATCACCATTGTGATGGAGTAACCCATCTGCTGAATTCTAAATCAGGCCCTTTCATCCATCCATCTTACCTGCTCCCAGTGACCTTTCAGCAAATAGGGTTCCTGAAGCACATTCATTCATTTATTATCATTCTGGCAGCTCACTTGAAAACAAATTAATCTGGGAATCGCCTCTCATCCACCATTATTCACTGCTGAAGGAAAGATTTCCCTAAGTCAGACATGAATCCAGTAGTCTGGGCCACTCCCATGATAAGTATGTAAGTACAGGAGAGGCAATGGCCCTGGAGTTTTGTTTTAGAAGGTCCCCTTTTTGATTTGGGACAGGACAGGAAGTTCTACCATCCTCCTTTCAGCCCTCAACTAGACTCTCCCCCTGGCTCTCTTGTCAGAGAATCAGTTCTAAGCATCTTGAACATCCTGCTGCGATGTCACAGGTAACAAGACTGATCAAACGAGGACCTCTCAAAGCTCTTAGCCCACAGGCATTCATTTCTGACACACACTTTCTTAAAAAAGAATGAGTATTAGGAATGTCTAGCTGTAGAATATATTAACAGGGTCCCATATGGGCATAACCTGCTGGTTACATCCTAAGCAGTGCTTAATTTGTAGAAAATTAAGTACCAGGGCCCTTCTCCGGAGACCAGGGCAGCTGGCACCACCCATTGCCCCTGCCAGCACTGCCAATAACAGTACCAACACAACTACTAACCATCACACTCCTACATGTGACAATTCAGACTATTCCAGGCCACTCACAGCTATTAGAATGGTGTGTAACAGTCTGAAATGCCATATTGAATGTATCCATCAAACAATGTGATTGTGCCCATCTCAAAATTAGAAAGTCTGGATTGATAGTACTGCCAGTGTTGGCAATTATGTGGCGCGTGGAGCACTGGAAACCACCAGGTGGGGTTCGTCCACTAGGGCAGAGGAGCGTCACCCCCACCAGCAGCAGAAGCTGCAAAACCTTTTTTCCAAAAAACGATCATAAACTATGTTTAATATCGTTTTTTGGTAAAAGGGACGGGGCCACAGGCTTGACGAGCACTGAGGGGGAGTGCACACCACTCCCCCTCACTGCCAAATACACATGTGCAGTAGGCTCTCTCCAACCCGGCACTGTGTTGCGGGTCTGGAGAGAGCTTGCACAGGCTCCCAGTCTGCCTGGGAGAGTCCTGGCTGGGTGCTCCCAGCCAATCCTAACGCTGCTCTGAGCAGCATCAGGATTGGCCGAAGGGCAGGCTGGGAGCTTGTGCCTACAGCCTGCATTAGAGGAGCGATGAAGTGGTGGCGGTGACGCCACTGATGGAGGCGGCACTGATGGCGAGAACGAAGAAGGTAAGTTTATTGAATTAAAAAAAAAGTTCACCCCATCCCCCAATCACTCCTGGCGCACTGCCCTGCCCCGGTTAACACCGCGAGCCGCTCCTGGAAACCACTGGCTCAAATTAAGCACTGCATCCTTCTCTATGCAAAACATGAAAAAGGCGATAAAAGTTAAGAACATTTTATTGTCCTTTCACACATCACCCATTGCAATATTCAGTGGATCATACATCTCAAACCTCTGACCTTCCTTGACAAAGGCTCTCACCGGGCAACAGCGGCCTGGAAGCTCTCCTTCAGCTACCCCCGGGATGTGTGGAATCTGCTACTGAGAGTACATCTACACTCCCAAGGCACAGACTTTAAACCTTTAAGGAGTCCGGAACACTTTGATGGTTCTGTAGAGTGAAGGTTGGATGAAGGGCAATTAGCCTTTTTCGTTCTTCCTGTTGTGTTTGACAGCTTTAACCAGTATGGAGGATGCACCTGTTCTTTAACTTAACCCTTTGCACATTTTTTCATTGCTTTGAGTCATCTTTCAGGACTGACTTTCAGTACCCAATTCATTTATGATTTTCTTTCACACTGCACAACAAACAATATGTGACTAACTTGAGGTTTATAGTGTACGTGATTGTGTAGATTGCCTGTCTGGGCAGGATGATGCCAGTGCCCTGGACCCAGTGAGACTGATTTTACTTGGTCTCAGCAGAGTTCAAACCAACTTGGAATTGTTTACTTATTATTAATGCATTTACCAAGGTTGTGTCTATTGTTCTGCATGAAAGCATGTGTTTGCCTCTTAGGCAGAATATTCCAGTACCAGGGAGCTGAGGCATCGGTGATGTCATCACGGCAATGCTGGGGCAGATGTGGAGGCGAAGGAGAATGTAAGATAGTTTGGATAGAAAAGTGACCCAATGAGGAGGAGGGGTTTAGGCAAGAAATTGTTGCACTGTTAATTCTTGAAAAGGCATCACTTACCACATACTTATCTGTCCACCGGCAATCCGTGCACTCGCTCACCCATTTAAACATTCACTTATTGTCACATTAACCAACTCAATCATCCAAACAACCACACATAGAATTCACTAAGCATTGCATGATCACTTTCATTTATACAATTGCCTGACAGGTTAGCTATGCCAATGGTTGTTTTAAAAAAATAAATAAATACCCTCTGAGACACCTTTTTATGTTTGACCTACAGACACATTTCCTAAATAAAAAATATACACACAACAATATATACATAGCGGGGCTTTGAGACAGGTCTTTGTTCAAATGTCATTTACATTCTTTTTCTGCCCACTAAAGCACTGACAATGAGTCTGCCCCCTACAGCACTGGCAATGAGTCTGCCCACTACAGCATTTGACTCTCTTGCACTTTGAGTGACCTCATTTTGCCTGCGCCCAAGTGCCCCTACACATAAGAGAAGTGGACGTCAATCTCGGTGTCCAGTTCTTTACAAGTGCTTTTTTCATTCCATTCTTTATCTTTTTTAAGACTGATATAAGCCAAGACCTTTTGACTTTACTAAAATCATATACATAATACACATACTTGATGATGCTTTCAGCTAGTTTACTTCATCCATTGGTCTATTATTGTGTCATTCACATTTTGCTTCTGCCCACAACAGCATGCAGCACAGGGCAATGGGTCAGCCTACTTCAATCACTGGCTGGCTTCAATTAGAGTTTTTCTGCTCTTTCCCAAAACTTCATTTTGAGTGACTACATTTTGCTCTTTCACCAAGAGCACACTTGCACATAAAGTAGTTCCCTTCAGTGCTGGTGGTTTTGTTTGTGTAGCCTGATGTGATAGCATGACTATTTTGGTGTGAGCACAGGTCACATAACACCTTTATCAGTTCCTGGCTCCTCCTAATGCTACTGTAAGTTCTTTTTGTAGTGGACTATGCTCATCTGACTGCTGCTATTTCACACCCTACTGGATTGTGTCCATTTGAAAATGTTCCTTATCAATGTATCCTCATTTTATCATGCATGCAATGAAGAACATTTATAGCTGCACTCCTGTACATTATGTTAGTATACATTTTCATTGAGCACTACATTTATACCTGTAAATGATTTAGGCCCTCATTATGAACACGGCAGTAAACACCGCACCTCCGGCGGTGGCGGTAACAACTGCCAAATAATGAACCAACTGAAACACAGGCATCCTGAAAAGCACTCACCGCCAGTAAAGGAGTGCCGACAACAGCGGCAAAACCCGCCCACAGGCCGACGGAAAGGCCCTACCCGCCCATCAAATAATGAAGCACTAGACCGCCGTCAGTTCCGGGGCAAGAATCACCGCCACACAAAGCCAGGCGAAAACAAACCAAATATAAGGAAACACTCACCGGAGGCTCACACAACACACCGAAGCAGACATGGAGAGAGAGTTGCAGATCATGCCAGCCCTGCTCCTTGCCATATACCTCCACGACGAGACCGCCGACGAAGATGATGACGGTAAGTACCACAACCTACTAAACAAGGGAAGAAAGGGCACAGTCACATACCCACACACTCCACCCACCTTGCAACGCTCCCACAACCCTTCTCAGCAGCACAAGCCATACACCCCACAGCAAGGGGTACTTACCCCACACAAGGCAAATCCAACCTGCCCAAAGTACACACATGTGCCCAACACCCCCAAAAAATGAAACAAGAGACCACAGATCACGAGTGTGCCTCAAACAACACAGGCCACACATTAACTTTTATTCAGCTCACACAGCACCAGAAGTGCATAGAAGGCCAATGGCCAGTCCATAATGAAAGAAGTCAGATGGGCCACAATGGCCCCAACTTGACTCCCACAACTGCAACGGTACTCCACCTCAGAGGGGCAACAATGGGGCAACCAGGCACCTCAGGGAACAGGGGAAGGGGGTGGTGGGGATTTACAACTCGGAGGGGGGGCTTAGATTTCCGTTTGGAAGGTGGAGGGGACTTAGGTTTAGTCACAGCAGCTGGTGGAGCGGACTTGGCCTGGGGTGCAGCAGGTGTTCCTGGGCCAGCATGGGATCTCTTCCTCACAGGGGAGGTAGCACGGGAATGGGAAGTGTGGACAGGTGCGGGCTGTGACGTGGGAGGAGTGGACAGGGCAAGGAGGTGAGCACGTTTAGGGACGAGACAGGTTGGGCCAGTGGGTTCAAGTAGGTCAACACAGGATAGGAAAAGTTTCTTAGGTGCAATTGGGGTGGACCTGGAGGATGCGTGGGAGTGGAGGTACAGGGAATGGTCGTGACAAGTGTAGGTGTGCGTGACGTGGGTGCAGTATGCTGAGGTGTTGTGGAAGTGTGATGGGTGGATGTTTTGGTGTGTTTGAGTGTCTTGGGAGGTGGGAGGGTGGACACAGTGGGACAAGACAGGCTGCCAGTGTAAATGGATGTTGTCTGGGTGTCTGCAAGTCTGGTGAGTGTACTGCATGTGTCAACTAAAGTCATTGTGGTGAGTGAAGGTGTGGTGTCTGTGGTGCATGAATGGATGTGTGCTATTGTGGTGACTGCAGGAATGTGGTCAGTAACATTGAATGAGGGTGCAGTGCCTGTGGGTGTGCATGTATAGGGGACAGACAGGGAGACGGAAGAGGTGGACACACTGGAGGAAGTGGATGTTAGTGTGTGTGCATGTGTATGTTGGCTGTGAGTATGCTTGTGGTGGGAGGTATGGTGCTTGTGTTTTGAAGTGTGCTTATTGTGTGCAGAGGTGTGTGTCTGTGTGTCAGAATGTGTGCTTTGGATGGATGAAGGGAGTGGGGTGCTGGAAGGGGTAGAGGTGGTTGGAGGGTGGTGGAATGACCAGGGACACTGGCTGCCGTCCAAGAGGAGGCCAGAGCCTGAAAAGATCTCTGTAGGCCAGACACTGCACCATGAATGCCATCCAGATAGGCATTGGTCTGCTGCACCTCTGATGCTAGCCCCTGGATGGCATTGACGATGGTTGTCTGACCTACAGAGATGGTCCTCAGGAGGTCAATAGCCTCCTCCTTGAGGGCAGCAGGGCCGACTGGGGGCAGGGGAGGAGGTGCCTGGGGTGAAGGAGACGCCCACCCTCTGGATGAGCGGGCACGGGCAACTCTGTGGGGAGCAACTGGGAGGGTGGTGATGGTATGGGTGGTGGTGGAAGATGACAGTAGGGGTGGGCCCATCGGAGGAGGTATCGGAGTCACTTCCTCCAGTGGTAGTTGCCTCTCCCAGAGTACTCCCCTCACCCTCCAATCCACTGGTCCCCTTGGCGTCAGACGACTCTGCCTCCGAGGATCAGTGGGCCGCTGCCTCCCCACTCGCCGGTGCCTCAGCTCCCTCGCCACATGATGCTGATGTACACAGACAACACAAGAGAACAGGTATGGGGAGACAAAACAGGAGAGACACTTGTAAATAGCTGAATTGATGTACATTAGTGGTTCATACATACACCCACCCAGAAAGTATTCCACCAGGCAGCACCGACCGCTATACACATGGCTATGCCCCTGACTAATGGCCAGAACCCTGCTCTACAGCAATTCCCCAACTAACTTAAGGACCTGACGTACTGCAGCCTTGACCCAAACACCCCAACTCCCCACTGGGGCCATTATGTAGATGGACATCAGTCATAGTCCCTGCCACTAGACAGCATAAATACGAACCCACACACACACGTCCATCAAAGGGCCAACATATGGTATATGTACTCACCCCCTTGTGACTGCTGTGCAGCCTTCAAGTGCCCATCCAGGTCCGGGTATGCCACCGTCAGGATGCGTTGCATAAGGGGGGGTCAATGCCCGACAGGCACCCCTTCCTCGTTGGGAGGACTTCCCCAGCTGGGCCTCACAGATCATCCTCGCCCAGCGTGCAGTTCCTCCCCCCTCTTCCTGCAGGGTCCACGCCTCCTTGGCGATGGCATGCCAAAGTCCCCTCTTCTGGTGGGTGCTTACCTATAAGGGACACACAGAAAAGTAACACTGAGATCAGACACTGGCCAATCACATACAGCTGGCTATACGTCCACTATGGGATGGACATTTCAAACAGCCTCACAGCACAAACACATGCAGCATGTCAGGAACCCTGGACCATACAGTGTCACATGTGCACACATATATGCAGCCAACACCCACCACTACACACATCCATGCACCCAAATCCTCCTTCTCACCTGTACCTCTAGCCGACCATAGAGCTTGGCGTACTGGGGCAGGACCCCGTCCACAAGCTTCTCCAATTCCTCGTTGGTGAAGGCTGGGGCCCTTTCCCCTGCAACACATGCCATTTCCATGACCAGAGGCAGGACACAGCAGTACACTCAGTGGAGTACCTGCATGCACGAGATCAGGGAGTCAAGTGAAGTTAGGGTGATGAGCTCGCTTATGCACCGCGGCGGTGTGCACCGTAACCGCCGGCGGCGATCATGATACGCTAAGAATGCCCATTGACAACCATGTTAACCAATGAATTTGTGCACGGCGGTAAACACCGCCTTACGCTATTACATCAACCGCAAGCAGTATGAGGTCCCTTCCACCACAACACTTCTGGATTACAGGGGACAGACATTTGGCCTTAACTACGCAGTTGTAAAACCCTCATCAGCACAATGCAGGCCCTATTGTCCCCTAAACACCCATAGGTATGTAACAATATACATTACCTCACCTGAGCAGTCCTGATATATCATTGTGGTCATGTTGCTGTAATGTCACACACTAAGCATTTGTGTCGTCGACAATCATGCCAGCAGTGCTGAATGAGAAATAATGTGTGCAGATGTATGTGTGTTCCTCACACATGTTTTCAACTCCTCCTAGGTACAGACCCTTGTGGCAAGGGAGGGCCCCATCGGTGTACAGACCACTTGTTGATTTGTGGACCATGGTGGAGCATCACATCATTATCAATTACAGACTCACTTGTGCAACTATTCATGAACTTTGTGCATTACTGGATCCAGCACTGAGATCGGCTAATCGTAATCAGCAGGTGCTCTCTGCACTCCATTTCCTGGCCACTGGCTCATTTCAAATGACAGTGGGCATGGGTGCAGGTTTTTCACACCCAATGTTTAGCATTATACTGTCCAGATTCCTGAATGCATTTGTACTACACATGCAGTCCTATGTGAGGTTTCCCCAAAGTGCTGACCTCCCTGCCATCAAGTTGGACTTCTATGCCTTTGCCAACATACCCCATGTGATAGGTACCATTGATGGCGCCCACATAACTATCATGCCCCCAAGAGTCAGTGAACAGGTGTACAGAAACAGGAAGAACTTTCCTTCCATGAACATTCAATTGGTGTGTACTGCAGACCAGTACATCTCACATGTGAATGCCATGTTCCCTGTATCAGTCCATGATTTATTTGTGCTGAGGAACAGTAGTGTGCCACAAAAGATAGAACAACTACAAGAGGACAGAGGGTGGATCATAGGTAGGTGTTTCTGTCACTTTTTGCCACATAGCAGACAACCAGGCTGTCTGCCTCTGAGGGTTGTCAATGACAATCCTCTTTTGCACCATTTTCTCGGTGATTCTGGCTATCCCAACTTGTGTTGGCTCCTGACACCAGTGGAGGAATCCTGGAACAGATGCAGAGAGGGATTACAATGAGGCCCATAGACGTACTAGGAGGGTGATAGAGTGCACAATAGGTCTCCTGAAGGCTAGATTTTGTTGCCTACATATCTCTGGCGGTTTCCTGTCCTATATGCCTGAAAAGGTGTGTAGAGCAGTGGTGGCCTGCTGCATGCTGCACAACGTGGCTGTGAGAAAGTCTATCCCCCTCTTGGAGGAGGAGGGTGCTGTATATCCAGACCAGCTTCCTCAGAGAGGGGATGAGAGTGATGGTGATGATGAGGAGGGGGAAGATGTAAAAATCAGGACCCAACTGATACAACTCTACTTCCAGTAACTCTGTGGGATAATTGGATGAGATTGCTGTCTGTGCAGCATACTGTCAGTGTGCCTTGTCAATTAGGGGGGTGTTGGGTCAATACTCATTGCCACTGTGACCAGGTCTACACAGGACAGGTTACAATATAGTATAATAGTTCAACACATCTGTAGGCACAACAACATGTAATGCGTGTGGTGCATTTCCTGCTAATCAGTTAACAATAAATGAGTTATCATACAGTTGCATCCAAACTTCACTTTGTTTAAACTTAATGACAGGGGACATTGTAACAGACAAAATGGTGTTTTATTTGGTGTAGGGATTAAATTGTGCAGATTACAGTGATGGGAGTGGGCTACTGGTAGTTGTACAATATGGCAATATGGTTGCAGCATTTGTTGGCAGTAGTTGTAGGTCCATCAATGTTTACAAGAGTTTGTTGTAGTTTTCACACGGTTTGGTCGTTGATTCAGTGGGACACTTGGAGGACAGTTCTTGCCAGAGTCACTTCTTTGAGGGGGCCTTGGTCTTGGCAGGTGTTCCTGGGCCGTATCTGGGCCTGGGGGTCCGTTTGGGTGCCTGGTGTTGGCCTTTACGGGTTGAGATGGATGTCAGGTCTGTATCCTGGCCTGTAGTAGGGGCTTCCTGGTCTGTGTGGGCCTCAGGCTGTGTTGGGACAAGGTGCAGCAGCACACCTGCTATGCTAGCCATTGTGGCATTGTGCAGTGTCCACTGCTCCATGGCCTCTTGGTGGTGTGCTAGCTGCATCCTTTGACTCTGCTCCAGGGTGGATACTATCTGGGCCAATCTGTCCTGGGTATGGTGATATGCTCCCAGGACCACAGAGATCATGTCCTGGGCTGCAGCATCCATCCTGTGGCCTCCCCCCTGGGCCACTGATGCCCTACCACTGGGCCTAGCCCCCTGTGCCTCTGTTCACTGCACAGGTCTTGAGGTACCACTTGTACTGGGGCCACCGTCTTCCTGCCTGCTAGTAGGGGGTGACTGTGGCCTCTGTCCATGTGTTCCACCAGTCTGTGGCCTGGATACACAGGTGTGGGGACGGTTACCCTGGGCTGATGTTGTTGGCTGGATGGTAGGGGTGTCAGTGGTATCCTGGGTGGGGCTGCTGGATGGTGACAGTCCAGGACTGTGTGAGGGCCAGGGTGATCGTCAGTGTCCAGGGTTCCATCCCCAGTGTCCTGGGAGGTGCCTCTGTCTCCCTGTGGGGCACTGCCACTCCTTGTCCTGCCCATCAGGGTGGCATGGGTGGTGGTGCCTGTAGGCCATTGTGATTCCTTGCAGGGGTGGGTGGCTGTGCACAGGGGAAGGGATGTGAGCCTGTTAGTGGGGTTGTGGGCATGCAGGGTGGCTGGATGTAGTGATTGTGACCTGGGTGGGGTTGTGGTCCTGGTGGTAGTTGGAGGGGTGAGGTGGTGCATGCATTCCAGGTGTGATGGATTTGGGGTAATTGTAGATGACTTATCCGAGTCCATTCCTCCAGTGAGTCCAGTGAGTCCCTCAGGGTGCAGGATGGCCAGTACTTTTTCCTCCCAGTCAGTGTAGTCGGGTGGTGTTGGTGGAGGTCCTCCCCCAGTCTTCTGGACTACAATGTGGTGCCTGGATGCCATGGACCTGACCCTCCCACGCAGGTCGTTCCATCTCTTGCGGATGTCGTCCCTGGTGCGTGGATGCTGTCCCACTGCATTGCAGTACAGTTAAGAGCCCCCTTCGGGGGAGCCCGTCAGGCATTGAAGCACCGGCCTGACGAGGAGCTTTCCCGATGATGAAGCCAGTCATCCAATGTGATGCTTGAGGGTTCTCGCTCCTGTAGGATTAGGCTTTATTCTTTGTTTTTTGGAACAGTGTACTTGCATACATTCTTAGGATTACCATTGGGAGATCGTGCACTGGACCATTATTCTCCCTGTCCCTCCCCCCTTTTTTACTTGGTCCCACTGCATTGACCTTGTAGACTATTGTCTGCCATAGCTCCATCTTCCTGGCGATGGGTGTGTGCTGGACCTGTGCCCTGAATAACTGTCGCACCACCTTCAGGATCTCGTCCACCATGGTCCTTAGCTCCCTTTCTGTGAAGCCGTGGTTGCCATGGTGAGTGTTGTGAATGGTGTCTTGTGTGGATCTAGGTGAGGGTGCTCTTGTGTGGTTGGGTGTATGTATCGTGTATTGTGGCATTCAATGTCTGCTTCTGGGGTTCTCTCTATTAGTTAGCCTAATTTAGTTGCAAAGGACTGTGGGGTATGTCTGTGAGTGTTTTATAGGGTTGTGGATGTGTGTCAGGTGTGTGGGTTTCAAACTTGCCAATGTATGCATTTCTTGCTGTTGGGTCCACTTGCCACCCGTGGTGGTCTGTACCGCCAATGGTCGTTCAGCTTTCACTGACCGCTGCGGTTATTTGTGCTTCGTTATTTGGAGGGCGGGGAGTTTGTGTGCTCTGCGTTGGCAGGGTGGGAGTTCCAGCATTTCTGCCGACAAGGTCCTGGCAGTGACTGGTGGCAGGGAGATTTTTTACGGATTCTGATTTTTTCTTCATTATATTGTGGGTTTCTGTTCACCGCCAATGGCGGTCTTCTGTTCGCCATCGCCACGGGGGTCGACATGTTTACCGCTGTGTTCATAATGAGGGCCTTAATGTCTATGTCCCGCTTGTATGGCTTTCTAGTTTGCTCTTAGTGCTCCTGTTGTTGTGCTTATATAGACATTTAACTATTTTATTACTAATTAGAGCTGTGCTGTTTATTTGAATGTTCTGTCTTATATGTGTCTGTCTATCTATCTATCTATCTATCTATCTATCTATCTATCTATCTATCTATCTATCTATCTATCTATCTATCTATCTATCTATCTATCTATCTGACCGTCTGTCTGTCTGTCCGTCCATCTACCTATCTAATCATCTATCTGTGAAACACTGCCAATCTATACGTCCCACTCTGTCTGTCTTTGCAAGCCCTCTATTTATCTATCAATTCAACCCTTTATCTATTTGTAATATAGAGTTTACAATACCATCCCCCCCAAAAAAAGATTTAGCAAATGCAAGAAGCTGGTAGCCAACATCAGAAAATTGCTTTTTATGTCTGGTGCTAGCTAAGACCTTTTGATTTTAGTAAAATTATGAGTACAACATAATTAGTTATAGGGTTTTTCAGTCAAACTTCATCCATTAGTTTGTTGTTCTGTTTCACATTTTATTTCCACCCACTCCAGCATTCACAATGGTGCAACTGGTGAACCCACTTCAGCCATTGGCAGACTTCACTGTGAGTTACGGCTTGCTGCCATTTCACAACGATTTCATCTGCACATAAAGCAGTTCCCTGCAGTGCCAGGGACTACTATGGTAATGTGTGCTTTGTTGAGACCAAACAAAATGGTAGCCTTAAGCCAATGTGTTTTTTTTTATTGATGAGGACCCGGCAGCTTCCCTAACAATATTGTTTATCAAAAAAACATTAGTGAATAAAACAAGAATTGCCAAAGCCAAGAGGCTGGATGCCAACGCCAGACCTGTTGCCTTTGCCAATGCTTGTCTGTCATTCTCTGTATTAAAATCACGTTATTTCAAAACCAGTAGCTCCATTTTTGTGCCAGTAAGACTCTTATTTTCCTTTGATGTGCCTGAAAACTAAAAAGGATTTCTATACAATTTCTACATGCACCTGCTTGCTAGGAAGCATACACACTGTTCTATCAAAATTATATGCAATGGTTAACTTTTTTAAATGTCAAATGTTTATTGTATGCACATGGCCATCATGTTTCACTGAAAGTATATTTTTTCCTTCTTTTTAAATTTTCAGTTAAGTTTACAATAAGAAGAATTATCCCTCGTACCATCTTACCAAGGCCAGACCTACTGGCTTTGCCACAGATTACTTGCTTTCGTCGTTAGTTATACAAACTCATATACCTGGCTACTAGTTTGACTTGCCCGTTTGTGATTGGATACCTCTTGCATGGATATGCTTCGCTATCTTCCCGCAGAGTTGCTGTGCATCACTGGCTACTAAGTGCCTTTTGATGGACAGCAATTCACTTGTTAGCGCCTCTGATTTAGTTAACATGTTCACGCTCTGTTAGCCATTTACCGCCACCACCATCTGGAGCATGCCAGCATGATAAGTTTATTTCTTGTAATATTTGCACAGACCTTCTGCTTTAGAAGTAGCAAACTGCATGCTCATCTGTATTGATAGGCGAACCAACGAACTGGTTTACAGTTTTTTAATGCAACTCGTAAATGAAAAATCCAAACACCTTCTTGCTTTTGAATAGCCAAATAAAATTGCAATTCACTGAATTGTTTTATCTAAAATTGACTTATTATAGATTCAAAGGAACAGCATTTATGAAATACTTAAAACGAATTAATGCACTTTCCCACACAAAAACGTGTCCATGTTAACGATTGTCTTTAATTGATATGAACAACTCCACACTGCTGGTTGGATTTACCGCGAGGAAGATAATTCAGTATTTTTGTTGCCGCAGGCTTATTTTTGGAAGTGTTATTATGATTGTCATTTTCTTAAACATTCCTTTATGTATTCATTTAAAAGACAAAGCTGTTCACACCCCTGTCTTCGTTGTGGAATGCCGAGTTCAAGTTTGAATCATGGGACCGAACTCAGCACTTCATCCTTTAAACTAAATACCATTACATTGGGTAGCAGTGATAGATATTGTTTAGCGCGCCTAGAAATGTTAAGGGTCCTCGTTCAGTATACCCTAGAGAAATGTTTAGTGCTTGCATCTCAGCAAGGGGTATTACAGAGGAGCCTTCAGAACTCTTTACCTATGGATCTGTGGCATTTATTTAAAAGGGCAGCTCAATCTTTCCTATTGAGCAATAAGTTAATGATTGGTTGTTCTTTATGGGCCGCTTGAGGCTCCTCTGGAGTTTTGTGGCGCCTTTTGGGTCTCTGACCTCAGGGGTGGGGTATAGGATGCCCTGGATGTGCTTCTTCTGGTTGCTTCACCTTTCGTGTTGGGACTTTTGGCCCTAGGCAGTTGCGGCTCGCACTTAACAGAAGGGGCGGGACGGTGCGGGGTGGCACGCGCGCGCAGGCGGAAGATAATTAAATTAAATAAAAAATAATAATAAAAAAAACACTTACCTGCCGCACGTCGCTCCATCCGCTCTGCTCCGTCTCCGCATGGCTGCAGGCACAGGCTCCCAGCCTCAAAGCAGCGTCAGAATTGGCTGGGAGCGTCCAACCAGGGCGCTCCCAGGCAGACTGGGAGCCTGTGCAGGCTCTCTCCAGCCCAGCACCTGTATTGCTGGGCTGGAGAGAGCCCTGAGCGCATGTCTTTGCCTGGCCCGAGATGGCTGGCCAAACACACATGCGCCAAGAGAGGGAGTGCTGTGCACTCCCCCTCAGTGCACGTCACCCCCCTGCCCCCGCCAATTTCCCTAAAACACGATCATAAACACAGTTTATGATTGCGTTTTGGGAAAGGTTTGCTGCTGCTGGCGGGGCGGGGGGAGGGGCGATGCTCCCCTGCCCCTATGGAGGAGCCACCCCTGGCCCTACGGTCTGGGGGTGTCTCCCCATGTGAGCCTTACTGGAATGAGAGCTTAAGTTTCTCTGGTCCTGCTTTGAATACTGTTGTTTGCCTTCTCATTGGAGCCATCTCTCTTTTGTGGTGTGTGGTCTGGTGACTCATTTTGCTCAGTGCTCCCAGGTGGGCTCTTGCTGGACCACCATGTGTTCTTGACTGTGGCGTTTAAGCCCTTACTTCAGGTTCTTCAGTTTTTGTCAGTGCTGTATCCCCTGGAGGTCCTGTGCTTGCCTAGTAGTGCCTGAGCTCTTGTGTTTGTAGGAGTGCATTGGTGTATGGTGTGCCTATAGTTAATATTCAGAGTTTTTCTCCTTCACTGGTATGCTGTACCCTGACCTTTGTGCAGGGTTTACCTCTTCTGAGATCTTTTTTTTTCCCCGATGTACCTCTACCTCTAGGCTGGGTCTTCTCTTTCTATGAGTTGGCCACTGATGTGTTGCCTTGTTAGTGACCTTTGGCCCTTCTTTTAGCTTCTCCTTTGCTACACTCCTTAGGTCGATGTGCCCTCTTTCCTGTGCGGTGTAGGGCCGGTTTATAGCACTCCGCCAAAGAACATAATGGCTTTGGATTGGGGTTGTTTTGAGAGTCTTGCTTACTATGTCTCATCTGGGTCTTTGTGTTTTGCCTCCCTGTTCCTCTCAGTAACCTGGTGGTGGGGCGTGGTGACCTTCTCATTCATGGGCACTTGCGTTTGTTTGGGCTGAGGCACGCCTGCTTTGTTGTCGAGTCTTTTGTGCTGCTGTCTTTTGGTCCCTTCTGGTTCTTTACTTGCATTGCTGGCTGTGGGTTTGTGCTGCTGCCATTGGTGTTCTTTGCTCTCTTGTTGCCCCTTGATTATTGGAATTGTAGGTGCCACTTCTCTGCTGGGCACACTGGTGGTGCCCTCTGACTTTAAAGCTTGTAGTACTTTCTGACTTGTTATAGCACTGCCACCTGGAGCTATGTTGACTGTCAGGGTTTCATTCTTCCTCCTTTGTGTCTGGACTTTGACCTTTCTGTCTTGTTACCTTGGTGGGCAATCAATGTCAGTCCTGCCTGCTTAGGTATATCCTCATTTCGAAAGGACTGGGACAAGGCAGTGATAAGGAGGTATTGCTTTGATTACTCATCAATACTTTCTTGCTACAGTACTCACAATGCTATGTACCTGTCTTCGATTGCAGCCTAATGGGCTTCTTAGGTAGTCCACTTAGGAGGTTTCAGGTTAGAGGTGGACCTTTAGAGGCATACCTGGAAAATGAGGAGCGTACATTTTTCTTTTAGTTAGGCAGGTTGACACCTGTTTCTAGAACGTAAGGCCTGCCATGAGGAAGCAGAATACGACCAATCAGAACAACAATAAATAATCTAACAGCAGCGGCACGTCCGTATAAGCTGAGGGGCCATGCCCCCTTACCTTTTTCCTGATCTGAAGAGTATCTGTCAGGCTAAATAAAAGTCAGCCTAACAGATACTCTTTCTGGTTTAGGTCAGACAGCCAGGAGTTGGACATTTGACAAACGCGCAGACTCCTGGCTGCCTGAGCTGAGATTTGCTGGGCTGAAAAAGTCACAGCCTGTAAGCGTGACCTCTTCAGCCTAGCAAAAGTGCCTCAAGGCCCACATCCTCATGACGAGGTGGAACGTCACCGATTGCTTCGGAACTGGGCACTTCAGTTTTAAGCCTCGAAGTGCCTAGGGTTGAGTGTCAATCAGTGACACCTCGTTACAGAGTGGGGTGGGGTCAGCAGTCTCACTGAACCCATCACACTCTGTGACAAGTTGGGAAAGCTGCCTTCCCTCACTATGCAGCAGTCCCAACCCTCCTGGGATCTCCGAGGCTTCCCTGTCGGAGCTGCTGAGGTGAGTTTTTTTTAAATGTTTGGTGCTTGCATGAATGTATGTGTATTTCTTAGTGAGTGTTGTGAATAGGTGTGTGAGTGCATGTGTTTATGAATGGATGTGAGTGAGGTGTATGTCTGCATGTGTAACCTACCACTCCCCTGCCTAAAATTACTGGCCACCACTGTAATCTAAGCATTCTATGAAAGAGCTACCATACTTGATTATGGGCAGAAACCTGAGGAATGCTTCATAGTTTTATTTGAACAGTTTTGCTGTATCTTGTGTTGTGCACTTTATA
Source organism: Pleurodeles waltl (assembly GCF_031143425.1). NCBI lineage: Eukaryota > Metazoa > Chordata > Amphibia > Caudata > Salamandridae > Pleurodeles > Pleurodeles waltl. The sequence continues at coordinate 1,120,642,501 of NC_090448.1, forward strand.
GCATATTTGTATGTCTGATTCACGGACTTTGCCATTTTATAGGTTACCCTGGATAGCAAGTAAAATATTTTGAACTGGAGTTTAGCTTTCATAGCAAATATTCGTATAATGTATAATAGATTCATAGCAGCTCTCAGAAGAAAGTTCTGCTGAGAACGCTTATTTGACTGAAATATATTTTAAGATGCTTAGAGGTACACTGGTTGTCAGCGCCTTTAGGAGTGTCAGTCAATGTTTGACATGCTGTTTCTCTTGAGACAAGTGCTTATTCAACTGTCCTCCTCAGCCACTGATCCCTTTTGTGTCTGACGTGGCCTGAGACCTGCCTGCAAGACATATTATTACAGATTCTTAAAAAATACCCAAAGTGGGTTTTGACTCTGGGGGCTGCTCCTCCGCTATGGCAGAGCGGTGTCACCCCTTCAGCAGCAACTGCAAAGCATTTACTGTAAAAAGGGCAGGGCCATGCGTCGTGACAGGAACATAGTGGGTGTGCACAGCACTCCCCCTCAGTGCACATGTATGTTTGGCCGGCTGTCTGTGCCGGCTAAACACATGTGCGCACTAGGCTCCCTCCAACCCGGCACTGTGTGCAGGGTGAGAATGAGCAGGCAGAGACTCTCACTCTACCTCAGAGTGCCCTGCCTGGGTGCTCCATCCAATCCTAACGCTGCTTTCATGCTGCCAGTAGCATGAAAGCAGAGTTAGGATTGGACGCAGGGCAAGCTGGGAGCCTGTGCCTGCAGTGGAGGAGCAGAGTGGATTAGCGTGGCGCTGCAACTAAGTTACATTTTAAAAATGATTATATTTGTTCTGCCGCACCCCCATGCGCTGCCCGCCCCTTTTCCCTCCCACGAGCCGCCACTGTTTGACTCTACCCAGAGGAGTATTACTCACTCACCACGTGCTATTGAAGTGCTTACATTTCAATGCCGGGGATTATTTTACATGTGAAAAATACATGCAGTTTTCACACATTCAATTCTTTATCTCATGCATAGACTATATACAGGCAACAATTATTTCCACATTTTTAATTTTTATTATAGTTAGTCTATTTGTGTTTTTTTAAGGACTCAAGCGGGGACGTAACTTTAAGATTGACAGCCATTCCCACCACTGTTTCCAACACCTCCTTAACCCCCACCACACCCATCATGACCTCACCACCAATGTCACTGCAACCTCTGCCTCACCACAACCGTCATTATCACTACCACGACCATTACCTCAAACGCCACCTCAATTACCACTATCAACACACTACCACCACCACCATTGTGTCAGGCTTAAATCAGCTAGAACATATACAGACATTATCAAATGCTGTTTGCATGTATTATCTCATTAAAGCTAGACATGTTGGCTTTCCCAGTTTCAGTTCAATGACCACCTCTGACTTGTGCTTTCTTTTATTATTGCTTTTGCTGTCTATTTCTTATTCCAAAAAATGAGGTCTACATGTTCTGTGGCATTGATTTTTATATAGGATGCATATCATAAACTTTATGATCTGAGCAGGGAATATTGAATTAGACGTGTGTTCCCTGCCCTAAATTAATTTATGTAAAATTAGTATGTGTTTCCTAACATTAATGCACATATTTCACTTTTTATTATGGAAAGTGCTGCTTACTCTCCTCCTCAGTCCTCAGTGCTCGGGATATGAGGAGCTCATATTTGTGAGAGGCTCTATTTGTTAGGAAAATTATAAGGATCTTATGGAAACAGTATTCAGGACTTCAATGCTAATAATCTACACGTTTCCACACCAAGAGAGACCACAGGGTTTTTAATATGCACCGAAGCCAGATCTCTCCTTTGGGAAAAATGGGGGAGAGGGAGGAATTGAGAGAGAGAAAAAAAGCAAATGACTTCTCTAGTATGGAATTATTTCATCTGAGGGAGGTATGTCTCATGAGCAAACAATATGACCTCTCACAGAATACTCCTGGCTGGGTCATAACAAGTCTCGCCAGAGGATTGTTGGGAACGCACCAAAGTAGTGCAGTGGCTCTCTCCTGAAACTTGGCAGTCCTGGATACTGGAGGGCATAAGTGTCTGGTGTTGGAGGATGTTGAAACAAAAGCACGCCCGGACTGGAAGGCACTACTAAAGGATGCCAAAGGAGGACGCCAGTAAGTCCATACAGCAGCACAGAGTTTCCAATGAATTCAGTCAGCCAATAAGTGTCAAGAACACAATTGTAACTACAGAAGGGGAGGAACCAGGGAAGGAATAGAGAAAAATAAAAAGGGTCCAGGATATGGAGAACTTTGGTTGAACTACGAATGAGGAACCATACAACTAAGCATGTGCGAGGCAACTAGCAACCTCTACTACCACTTCTTGAGTTCCCCTGGACCTGGCAGTCCCCCCTAAATACCCCGTGGCCCGGCCACCACTCACTATCCCTCCAGCATCCATTTTCTGCACCGTCTTTTCTTGATGCCAGGTGAATCCACGGAGATCGAGGTGTCAGAGGATTTTTGACAAGAGTCTGCTCCTGACCCAAAATGAGCATGTCAGCTGTTCTTTGCCGAGTCAGGAATAGCACTTTGTGAAGTTAAAGAAGCTTACAGCATCATCTGAACCTTTAGTGGGATAGTTTAAAAATGAACTGAAGTAGTAATGTTGCCTGGTCAGGGCCATGTCCCTGATGTTTGGGTTTTTTCAGATGTCAGCTGCGCGAGCTGCAGGAAGAAGTAATATATGTGCTCATTTGTAAAAGCTTGCTTGGGGATCTGCTGAGGAAACTGCAGGCTAAGGCTTCTCATGTGATCTCAGCTTAATGAGTGCCCTGGGACAGTATTCTACATTGGGGGGCGCGAGTGTGTGCCTGCTTTGTGCACCCTCGCGGCACAGTGGTAATGCAGAAGGGGCCACAGGCACTTGTGCCCCCTTCTGTAATGCTGATATCACTGGCACACATATAATAACAGCCCTATCATGAGAGGGGGATCCCTCATTTGCATAGGGGTGTGGCCTCATGAAAATGAGGGAATCTTTTTACCTCCGCTACTGCGCCATATTACAGACTCAGGTGCAGATGCAAACAGGGCCTTAGGAGGCACACTCACAGTGCGCCAAAACAATGAGGCACACCCAGTGCTCCTCCTGAAGGCAGCTCCCCCCGGTCGGAAGGGGAGGTCCCATGGACTCTTCCCAGACATCCCCCTGCAGGCAGGTACTGTCACTGAGTGCACCTGCCTGCAGGAGCATCTCTCTCCCTTTTTCAAAATGCAGACGGAGTGCATCCTGCACAGAGAAACACAGGACAGCTTTTAAACAGCTGCTCTGTGTTTCACTGAATTCACTGACCCCAGGACAGGTGTAGGTTTGCTGCTATCCTAGGGGGCAGCACATTCATTATAATAGAGAGCACTTTACCTGTTTGCACGTGGCACACCTGTTTAATAAGGCTGAAGCTGTCTGCTGATACAGTGAGAGATAGATCCACGCTGGGGATCCTGTCTTCAAGGCGTTTGCAGGTATTTTAAGTGCTAGCAAGTAGAAATCACAATAGGTGCAACCTATTAGTTTTGCCAATGCTTGTTAGATGTTTTCCAGTCCCAACTTCCTACTTCCCCTTTCCCAGCGTTAAAACAGAGAGAATGAAGAGGAGGAAAAAGAAAGTGAAATGAAGAGGGAGACTTCAGTTCTAGCCCCACTGCTCCCATGGAGACATGTCTAGAAAAAAGCCATAAGTAACCCTGTCTGCAACTCCATGGGGCAGTGTACAATAAATTCAGTTGAATTCCACTGAAACACGGAGATCATTATTTTGTGCAATGCAAGGAGGGAAGCTGACATCAGAAGTGTGAATTTTCAGACATTACATTGGTTGCATGGCAAAGTAAAGCAAGCATTGGCAAAGCCAATCAGTCTATCTTTTCCAATGCTGTGCAGGCAGCGCTATTGGAGTTGCCTGTACTGGGATCTTTTGCTACCATACCATGCTATAATAATATATATGCAACAATGTGCTCCAAAATGTGCCACCTGCAACATACCACACCTTTACTACTCTCTTGCTGAATGGGCATGGCAAATTTGTACACTTGCTTTTTGTGTATTGCTTGGAATCACAATTCCTATTACTTTTGTGATCCAACACCGATGGCAGCACCCCTGCTCCGAAATTTGCTCCAGTGCCACTAATGCTGGAACATTAAAAAAAATGAGCATTGCAATTATACAGTAATAGGTCCATGCTCCAGGGCGGAGACAAACTCACAATGGGGAAGTAAAGCCCACACAAGCCATGAACTAAGAAGCAAGCAAATGAGAATGACAATATGGCTAACCGATGGTAAACAAAGCCAGATTCTGAGCCAATTGTAGACTAACAAAATGTCTTGCACCAGAGCACACGCCATGTTTTAAGCAAGACCTAAAATTGGAGCCGAGTTCACCATGCGTGCTGCAGTATGCAACTGCCAACTCACATAGTCAGGTGTCATCATGTGTCTCTCACTCTGCCTACAGCCTCACATGAAGTATGTTCATGCTCACACTGTAACACTGCACACACACCCCAAAACTGTGAATCAATAAGATTGCACGATTTATGATGACTTTCTTGAGAATCTATCAATTACAGTGTTTAGGCCTGTGCAGAAATGCTTTAATGTGTCAGATATAATGGAGCAGTGTGCACTGAATATGACTTTATAATCGCAAAGCTGTGATCAAAGCCACTTGACACAGACATAGAGGAATCATTTAAGTTCCTTGCATTCCTACGTCAATAACCTGCCCGCACAAGGGCACCAGATAGAACTTAGAAGACTTGTTCATTGACTTCTCTCTGAATGCAGATCATTTGCAGATTTGAAGCAGTGATAACATCTGTCTGGTATGTAAGTCTTTTTTTCCTTATTGCCGAGTGAAAACTACCCGCACCACTCAATATGTGATCTAAGCATGTCCTAGCAAAATTTAAGAATATTTTAAGGCTGGTCCACTCTCTGTCCTGGGGCGCTGAAGGGTCCTGCTGCCTTCCCAGGTGGACAACCAGCCTCACTGCAGAGGTGGCCACTTCGTGAGAGCCCAATCTTGAGGAACCCCATCCTCTTATTGTTAACACTTTTACTCATGCAGATCCCAAGTGAGGAAGACAGAAGCAACTCATGGCACAAGTCACTTCAAAAGGAGTCCTTCCTACCAAGCAGTCTCCCCGAGAGACATATTATGCTGCGTCAGAAACAGTTAAAGATGCAACCCAGGTACTTCTTCTATTAGTAGTTGATCTATGCTTGTCTGTGACCCTGTACCCTGTATAGAACTCTGCTGCCTTTCAGCTAGGTTCGCACTATAGAAATACCACATACAAATACCACATACATACACGCACACATGGAGACTGTGGATGAGATGATCCTGTGTTAACCTTGTCTCCAGCTGTGGTCTTTGAGCAGTTCTGGCAAAGGAGACATTGGAAAATTCACAGACAATGCAAATTCCTACCTGACCAGGTCAGACAGGTCAGAGGGTCTGGTGTTGTGCTCAGTGACAGAGGCCACACAAACACAATTGATAAAAGACAACTGGGACGTGAAGCACCAGGTGTTGCATGCTCCCACCGTACCTTACCTAAAACCATGCACCCTGCACACTGTCTCTTGGTTAAACAGCGCCCACACAACATGCCACACACCTCATCCATGGCAGGAAGCAAGAGCTTGAGTTACAGAGATCTGTACAGACTCTAGAAGGGGGAGCACATAGACTGCCTCCCCAGCAGGGGTACAAAAATAGGTTGGCTGCCCTAGAGTGGAATTCACCTGTCACCACCTGTTAGCACCAGAGTTTCCTATCGGGAAAATAACGACCCTAGGCTACAGCTTGGTAAAACATGCATGTACCCTGTTCCACATTCTAAAACTTCAGACCAGACTAAAGAAAATTAAAACTGGGCAGAAAGGCACAGTTTTTCTTGGCATGTGAGAACATGCCATCCAAGTCAATCGAAGTATGAGGGCCTGATTTTGAGGTTGACAGAGGGGTTACTCCATCACAAATGTGCCTGTATTACAATTCCATTATAGCCTATAGAAGTTGTGATACAGCGGATGGGATATCCGTCACATTTGTGACAGAGTAGCCACCACCCCCACCTGCCAAACTCTAAATCAGGCTCTAAGTTATTGCAAATCCTATGAGTGCTGGTCCCTGTTGAGATTATGTGTGATCTTGGGCAAGCCACAGCCTTTGGAGAATGCTCATTTCTCCTATTCACAGTGTAACAAAGCAATGCATCTGCAGGAGTTGGCACAGAAAACAAGTGACCATTATCTCAGATTAAATTTGTAAATGTAAATTATAACTTGATTAACCTGCACCAGGCTCCGTGTGTGTCTTTAAGTGATGGCACCAGAGGAAAAATTAAAAGCAGGTTCTGAAATGTTCCATGCACGGAGGCTGACCAGGGATTTAGTTTATATTCTGAATATGCACAATTATGTTCAGAAACCTCACAGCTGTTGCCCATGTGTGGGCTGCCAGTTCCATTTCCAGACAGTGTTTTGAGATGAGAAGGATAATGCTCCCTGAGTGCAGAGGAATTGTTCATATTGTGCAGCGATAAAATCTGTCTGGTATGAAAGTATGTGATTATTTTTCTTACAGCCACTGCAAGCTAAATCCCAGCACATAGCACGCATTTTCAAAGTAAATTGCACTGACACAGCCTGCCAGCTTTTTGGCGTTGCCAAAGCATATTTTGGCTTAGCATGTGCTTGTAGAGCGATTATTCATGGAGGAGCCTTGACAAGCACATACAACTACAAAGGCTAAAAGCAAAACTATTTATTGGTCTCAAAAAGCAGACATTGCCATTGTATCTCCTGGAAGTGTTATGTACCATTTTGTGGGTAGACGTGCTCCTTGTGAAAGAACAGAATAGCGCCACTCAAGGTGAAGGTACCCAATGGCTGAAGTGGGCCGACCCATTGCCCCATGCTGTATGCTATGGTGGGTGGAAAGAAAATGTGCAGGACACACCAACAGACCAATGGCTGAAGAGGACTGGTTAAACGCCCCTTGCTCGCAGATCATGAAGCGCAAGAGTCTTTTATTAAGAGAACCAAACCCAGCCAAACAATCTTTAAAAACTCATCTCAGGTGGTTGGCGCTATAAGCAAGAGATGAAGCACAAAGATTAGTTTTCTCCTCTTTGCCGTCCTCACTGTAGGTGGCTCACGCACTGAGTAGCATCTATCCTGACGTCACCTTCAATACCCATGTGTCGTGTAAGTGCCTCCTGGGAAGTTTTTCCAAGGTTTCCCACCCTGAGGTGTGGAAGACAATAGGTGTGCACATTCCAAGTACCCAGGCACTAGAGTAGCCCAGCAGCTATGCTGGGGCTAAGCACAGCGCCTGAGGTTTGAAAAAACAAACACAGTTCTGCTCTTTGCACAATGGCATTAGAATTAATCCACATTGGCAATTAACATTCTGTCACAGGACAATAGTATAAATCATAGGTTCACTCTCTGAACCTGGAATAGCCAGGCTCGGCCATTAATAATTTTGTGCATTGCCAAATAAAACAAAAGCGTGCTCAATTCTTCTCCTGAGTGCTTAGATGGGCCCTTCAAGCAGGCATGATTCAGTGCAAATAAAATGAATGTACAATAAGGCACAGGAGCAGTACAATGGCAGGCTTTCATCTTATATTGGGGACGGTATGTTGACGATTGCTTCATGATTTGGCACTGTTGATCAGCTATCAGATTTTTATAATTACCTGAATGGAAATGATGTGAGCATCAAATTCCTATATCAACGCAGTCTGAAGACGGTTGAGTTTTTGGATGTTGAACTGTACATTGAGAAGGACAAAACTCAGAGTAAACTAAACGGTAAACCAACATCCTGCAACTCTGTTTTACATGCATGTAGTGCACACCCCAGGTACCAGATTCAGGCTATACCTTTTGGTGAGATGATAAGGGCCAGATGAAATTGTAGCAAGGTTGTTGAATTTCATAAATGTATACAGGATATGGGCCAGCACCTTAGAATGAGGGGGTATCACAGGACATCAAGAAAGCACAACATAGAGCTAGTGGAACATCTAGGTGGGACACGTTGAGGTCTCACCCGGTAGCAGGGGTTAAGAAAATTGAAGACAAGGTCAGGATGGTGACGGACTACAATGGGACCGCAATGATCTTGCAGGAAGTTATGAATAAACATTGGAATAATTGGTTACAGGATTTGACCTTAAAGGGCTGTATTACGGATAGACCTGAGATAGCTTATCGAAGGGGGAGATCCTTGAGAGGTGTTCTTATCCCCAGTTATCCAGGTCATCGAGTTCATGATAATTGGTTATCTGGATGTTTCTACAAATGTGGCCAATGTAGTGTGTGTAGGTGGGCATGTCATCGTAAAAAGGACTTTGGAGTAGATGGAAATAAGAATTTTCAAATTCAAACTAATATAAACTGTAGCACAACTTTTGTGGTGTACATTATACTATGCAAATGTGAACGTATGTATATTGGCAGCACAATTCGCCTGCTTAGAGTAAGGATCAGTGAAGGCACTGAAACATGATGGTCCACGTTATCCGATTGTGCAACATATTAGGGTATGTGATGCACAGGGAGCACACAAGGAGTTCCAATGTTATGGGATTGAGTATGCATCTAAGGATCCCTGTGGAGGTAACAGGGAATTACATCTCAGACGGAGAGAATCGCTATGGATTATGCGTTTTAGGGCGGTTGAGAATGGATTGAATACAGATCAGGAACTTGAGTATTTTTGGGGTAACTAATACAGTGCACATATATAACGGTGCGTCGTATTAGACTAGTCTGTCGATTTGGACCAATTAATTATAATCATTCTCATTGAGATTGACTGCACACACATGTGGAACGACGTAATAAGTATTCTGTGGAACTATGATTACATACATACACATGTGGAACGATATAACGCATATTCTGTGGAACTATGATTACAAGGGTCAACAGTAATAAGATTCTTATATTTCTATTTTTAATATACTTACCACGATGGAGGTTGGCCTTAATAATTTACTTTATTTTGGGGGGAAAAATTGTATTTTTTCTCATACATAGTATGAGCAGAGTGATATCCCATATCGTGGCTTTATTACACACACATGTGATTACACAAAGGTGGACCGACATAACACATATTCTGCGGAACTATGATTACAATTTTCAACAATAATAAGATTCTTATATTTGAATATTTAGTATACTTACCGCGATGGAGGTTGGCCTTAATACTTTACATTATTTTGGTACAAATTTAGTATTTTTTCTCGTAAGTAGTGTGAGCACAGTGATATCCCATATCGTGGCTTTCAGTGGGAAAAACAAATTGGTGCCTTCTAAACCACCAAATTGTTTTTCCCACTGAAATCACAAAGACAGGATTTTTTCCATTTTTATAACTGTACCGAATATTGACACCATGATGGATAGGTTGGTGTTATAGTGTATTTGTTTTACAATTTAGTTGGTTGTGTTTTAATTTTTGGTGTTCAATATTGCTGATTACTGGATATATCGCTTTATAAACAGAAAATCAGCGCTGTATCCTATAGAGTATATTTTAATGTAGGTTTATCAAGTTGTATCATTTTACTCCGAGTTGAGAACAGACTAACGCATCGGATTATATTGCTTAATACAATCCTATTTCTAGTTCCGTTTTCAAATCTTTATTTAGTTCGAGTCGTAGAAGGACTATTGTTTGACACGACATTACGGAGCGTACACGCAGTGCGACTCGCGGTAAGGGAATTTCATGCTGAGTGTAAATAGGTCTGTCGGACGTAATATTGACATTTGGATAGATGTCATGTTAGTATGGGTTGTGCAGAGTACCAGTGGTTATTTGTGCCTGATGAGGCAGTACGGTTTTGCGATATTGTCTCTGAGGGGATGATAGACATTGCAGGAATGGGCACATGCTCTCTATGTGAGAGTATCAATACTCTCAGGGTAATTAAGATATTTTTTCACTATATTTACAGAAATAGGTTCCCTGAATATGAGGGATTGAAGAGCTATTATTTGCTGGAACAGTACGGATAAGAATATAAATAAGGAGTATGGAACAAGGAAGTGTTTAAATATACTTAGGGCAAGTTGCTGTATTTTATTTTCGATCAACTTCTGAGTTTTGTTTTCAAAGAAAGAGTTTGTTTGGGATCTATTTTTTATATTTTTTCATATTTTTCATATTTTTTTATATGTTTTATATTTTTTCACTAATTGGCTTCATGGGATTTGGCTAAAGCAAGAAGCTATTCGAGAATGTCGGGAAAATAGGGACCAGGTGCTTTTCGTTACGATACATCAATCAAGGTACATTTTCATTGGGTACATGAGGGGCGCTACGGGTAAAACCTGTGTTTTAACACTAATATGAAGGGTTCATGCAGACAGTGGTTTCCACATGTGTGCACAGGAAATAATTTTTTCACACTTTTTTGATATATATCATCTTTGCAAACTTTATGAATTATGCGATTTTTCCGTGTTTAAGTATGCTGAATTTGATAAGTTTCGCACATTGGTGTTTAGTGACAGGACTTTTTCATTTCATGACGACGCACGTATTCGAGTAAATGTTTCTAACTGTTATGGTCTTTTATGGATCACATTGGTTTCCACGTGCATTGGAATGGGGAATAGCCGAGATGTTAAGCAGTCATATATACCCTGTTACCACCACAAGGTAATTGATATATTGTTTACAGCCCTGATGCAGTCTATGTGTTAAAATCCAGTAGACGAAACATGTGTTGGCTGAAGTTTTGAGCTGAAGCTTGCTGATTTTGGACATGGAAGATGGCTATACGAATGTGAATAAACGCAAAATACGAAGAAAGAAAAATCAAGAGGGATGTGTGCCTTATTGTATATACATTGTGTTACAATCTTTTGATTGTTAATATACAAGTTTGGGGTGTGTTTCCTGACAAGAGCACTGTCTTACTGCAGATTTATTTGGACTATAACAACAGTGGTTCCCAACCTGTGGTCCAGGGACCCCTGGGGGTCCGCAAAGCCTTCTCAGGGGGTCCGCGAGAGCCTAGAAAATTAAAAAATATTAACAAATATTGACAAATTAGGTCCCCAGCTTCCAGTAATGACTCAGGCGGGGGTCTGTGTATCCCAATTTTTTCTGATGCAGCAGCGGCACATTCACTGCTCCAGATTGACAAAGTGATGCATTAGGCGGATTGTATCACTTTGCTCTCCTGTGCATCATTTTTTATCAGCTCTACAACTGGCTGCTTCAGGTTAAGTTAACCATACGCAAGGTAGGCATTCCCTCTTAAATCCCAAACGGAACTGACACGTGCATAATTATAAGTTTTTAGGGAAGTGATGCATCGTTGGCAAATGACACTCAGAGTCTCAAATGCATCAAAATACCTATGTCTCCTTAATCAAGGCGTAAGAATTATGCATTGGCTTTGCAACAGGAATCTGACCAGCTGGAGTCACTTTACACACACTGAGATATGTCTGTATTTCACATCCCCTCTACTTGTAGTAGAACTACACATCTGAGAATCATGTTCTAGGGCCCCTTGACCAAACCGGAGCAATGGCCCTTACGATTCCATCATCCACTAGAGCAAGGCAACGTGATGTTGTGTTCATTTCTGAAGGGACAGACCAGGATTGTCACTTCTCTATGGAAGAAGGGGTCCTCGAGTCCAGGCCTTCCTACAGCAAAGGACTACAGGTAGGTACACACATAAGGTAGGTAATACATGTATTGCTACTGCACATTCCAACACATTCTTGTATTCACTTACATTACACTGTCACTCACTATGTCACACATACTCAGGTCTCTACATACACATAAGTACACTCTTCCCACTGTAATGTGACACATTTGCATACTGAATACATTACCTCTTCTATCCAGGACCAATGTAAAAGTGTAGAAGATGATATTCCACCATCTTGCAGTCTTTTAGATTGGTCCTAAAGCATTAAGCTACTAGTGTCAATTAAAACTGACTCAGCACCTCTAAATGTTGATGCTTCGCTGAAGTTATTTCAGAAAAAATAACTGTTTGCCCCAAAAACACTGGTTCAAATTAAGCACTGCTGGTTCAGCAATTGCTGTTTTATATGCAAACAAGAAAGTTATGTGGCAATGACTGTACCTCACTTAGCAGAACTGAGTTGGGGGAGAGGATATAGCGCAGCGGTCAGCCGACCGCCTTGGGAGCTGGCAGTCTGAGTTCGAGCCTTGGGGTTGGTGCAACGTCCTGTGATTCTGGGCAAATCTATTAATCTCCCTGTGCTCACGGACAGCGCCTTGAGACCCTCACGTGTGATAGGCCGTGCTATATAAATCTACATTTAATTTCATTACATTAGTGCACGTGGCAACACATTGCAGAAAGACTGTGGATGCACTTTTCTTGATTTCAGGCTACAAAAAAATTCTATTGCATTGTTCAAAACTTTTTCAAGACAAAGACATGTAATGAATACTGCAAGAGCTTCTCCCTGCGAAATCCCACTGCAAATAACCAAAAGATCTAGAGTATGATTTTATTGGAACATGATTCTATGATGGCAGCTTACATTTACATACTCTTGTGTAGCATTAGATGTTGCAAAATCTCATGAGAAGACTTCTAAATTTGGTCCATATGAATACAGAGAACCCCACAGTTCTTGTTATGCTACTGTTAGGTTCCGCAGATGGACCATGAAAGGTTGTATGGCACAGTGTCAAGGTTAATAATAGCAACCTGTAGGTCTATCAACTTTACCTTATAGACTACCAACATATTGTCAAGTTGAATGTATATAGGAAAATATAGACTTATTACTCCTAACGCCCTATCTACTTACATTGACAATACATTGGAAGTCAATATTGTGGAGTCAATATAAATGCAGGTCAATATTACAACATTATGGCGGTCATTCCAACCGTGGCGGGCGGCTACCGCCCGCCATGCGGTTACTGCCGAATGACCGCACCGCGGTCAAAAGACCGCGGCGGCCATTCTGGCTTTCCCGCTGGGCCGGCCGGCGAGCTCCAAAAGGCCGCCCGCCGGCCCAGCGGGAAAGCCCCAGCAACTATGAAGCCGGCTCCGAATGGAGCCGGCGGAGTTGCTGGTGTGCGACGGGTGCAGTGGCACCCGTCGCGATTTTCAGTGTCTGCTTTGCAGACACTGAAAATCATTATGGGGCCCTGTGAGGGGGCCCCTGCACTGCCCATGCCAGTGGCATGGGCAGTGCAGGGGACCCCAGGGGCCCCACGACACCTGTTCCCGCCATCCTGTTCCTGGCGGTATTTACCACCAGGACCAGGATGGCGGGGAAGGGGGTCGGAATCCCCATGGCGGTGCTGCAAGCAGCGCCGCCATGGCGGATTCCTTGGGCCAGGGGTAAACTGGCGGGAAACGGCGGTTGCCCTTTTCTGACCACGGCTTCAGAATGGCCCTGGAAGCACCGCCAGCCTGTTGGCGGTGCTTCCGCGGTCCCCGGCCCTGGCGGTCATGGACCGCCAGGGTCGGAATGACCCCCTATGTATTGCTCACAAATTGGAACCTTTCCTGGTAAAAGCTTCAGTTAAATTCATTTGACACCACGGAAGTACAAATATTGATGTTAGAAAAACAAAACTAGAGGTCAAGTTTACTAAGATTCACTCTATTTTGAGGGATATTTTGGGGGAGGCATGCACTAGGCAGAATGAGCATACACAGGTGTACCCAAATGGATACCTATCTCCAGGCGGTAAAGCAGAACATAATCCATGCTCATTCTGCCTCATTTACCTCTTCCCCTTCCATATCCCCACAGAAGGAGTGAATGACTCAGTTGAAAGGAATTGATAGATTTTTAAACAGGAGAGGTCAGTAGGCAGCGTTCCCACTGAAGGCAACAGATAACAAGCATTTGCAATGCAACAGGTCTCACGTTTTCTTGAGTTAGAGCTATTGGACTGTAAATTCAGAATTTGACTTTTCCTGTCAAATAAATTGGTCAACCCTGTCTCATAATTGTGTCTTTTCCTGCCATGTATTGGTGGTCACTGGTTGCTACTGACATCAGAAATCACAAGCCCTTGATGAGAGACGAGAAGATGATTGCACTACCTCAAGTTGTGTAAAAGTCTGAACAGAAATTGGAAAATAAGGCTGGAAAAGTATTTTATTTATATTTTAACAGAATGAAAAGTCTTGCAAGCCTTTTTGCCTCGCATTTCAATGAGCAGAGCAGCCTGATAAGATTTATGGCCCCAATAAACGAGAGAAGCAATATCCTGTGTGCAATGTTGTGTGTGCTGGCAGGAAGGGGCCCTGGAGAGAGAGACTTGCGATGCTATGCAATGCTAAGTAAGTTTCACATCATTGCATCTAGGTTTAGCTACATTCTACCAGAAAGGGAATATTGTGGCATTTGTGAGCAGTGAGCTAAACAAAAGGGTGTTTCTTTTGTAATTTATGCTTATTTTAGGAGCCAGATGTAAACGAGGACTGCACTGGAATAAAGCCAAAGAAAATGTCAGCGACATGGGAGGAGATTGGAGGAACCGAATGCCGCAATAAAATGCAGGCAGCTACCAGCCTAAAATGCCCACAGTGAAAGGGGAGCACCAAAGAAATAGCAAAAATAGTCCGTCTCAGTAACAGATAAAGAAACCAAATTGGAATAATACAGTAGTTGGTCACTACTCTGAAACAGAAAAAGGAGGGTGAAAAAGGCAAAACTGACCACCAGAGAGCAAGAATTTTTAAAGGACACTGCAACCAATATATGAAATTGCTTTAAGCCATAAGAAGTATACTAAAAGTATACATGAGGTTGAACACTTACGCTCGACCTAAAAAGGGTTGCTCCTTCCGCTATAATCATTTGCTGCCACCTCTTTCAGCTCTTCTCACCATGATGAGATGGTGGTAGTCACTCTCAGAAGGAGAGGTACACTTAGGATATTGTAATGTTCTTATTACTAGTGTCATGAGCGACACATTAGAATGCAGTGTTATGGTTGCTAGGATATGCAGGGATGGTTAGAAGGTGGTGTAAATACAGCCGGCTTTGATGAAGTTCTCAGAGGGTTTTACATAGAAATTTACGAACAAAAGTTTTGGAAACCTGCATTCGAGTGGATCATTACATACTTTTTGTTGGTGATGAGTTTGTGACCCTCGGACTGCAGAGCCCACAAGTGTGAGATGGCACACAGGCGTCTGGGAAAACAGGCGCCTGTGGCGAAGTTTGCAATCGGAGGAGCGGTGAGGAGCAGTTTGCACCACCGGTGGGGAGCGTTTTGCACCAGCAGTTGAGGAGCGACTGCCGCGAGGGAGCACAAGCATGAAAGCTCCCTATTGAACATGCTGTCCAGAGGCTTTTCTTTGGGCGTGGTCTCGTATGACATGCCCGATTGACTGTAATTTTTTGTGGCTTTTCGACGTGAGGAAGACGTTGGAGAGGTGTGGTTTTCCTTTTGATTATACGTTGTGAAACATGCTCACTCACCCTAGAAAACAATAACAAACGGCTGCCATTCTAGGTGTATAGTTAAAGGAAACAGGCAGTTGATAGTTCCTGTTTAGGTTATATTTTATGGAAAAAGTTTCTTTCACATTTTAAAATACTGTGGACATTTGGGAGTGAATTATTCAGAGTTTCATGTAACTCACTCTTTACTGTGGGTTGGATATTTAAAGGCACACATACTATATATATATATCTATATATATATATATATATATATATATATATATATATATATATTTATATATATATATTTATATAAATAAATGTATATGTGTTTCAAAAACTAAAATCTGGAATTTTGCATCATGCAAGCTGTCAATGCACCACCACCATTTTTATAAAGCCCAGGTGAACCACAAGTTGCACGGACACATTGGTTTGATGCGTTTGAGACTTATTTAGGAGCGCTTAGAGCGGCACGCTTTAGGCCTGAACACAAGAAATGTATATTGTTATACTCCATTGGGTTCGAAGGTAGATCCATTTTTAAACATTTAGCAGACATACCTAATGATGAAGAAGAATTGGATGATTATGAGGCTGCTGCGAAGAAAATGCGTAACATGTTTGATGCTCCTACAAGTTTAGTAGTATGTAGACACAAGTTTTTCAAGAGTGATCAGCAGAACGGTGAAGATGTGGACACCTACATTTCTGCTTTGAGGTTATTGGCTGCTGATTGCCAATTTGGTGAGTTGAGCGACCAACTGATCAGAGATCAGTTTATATGTCAAGGTTTGGACGGATCCATTAAACAAAAATTGCTATCTTTGGACAACCCAACACTATTAGAGACTATTAAAATTGCGAAAAGTATCAAATCATCGATTAAATCAATGAAAGAGATAAAGAAGTCAATGGACAGTCGAGAAAAAGTTGGTGCGGTCCGAACCAGAGATGACAAAGGAAGATCAGACAAGGCAAAAAACTTCCAAGTTTCTAACCAAGGATATACGAACAGTAGAAATAGTAGTTCAAGTGGTTTCTTTAAACAAAGAAATTTTTGTTTTAGGTGTGGATATGCTCTACATATGAAGGGGGTGAAGGCTTGTCCGGCTTTAAATGTTCAATGCAGAAATTGTGGCAAAACTGGTCACTTCACAAAGGTGTGTCAGAGTGAGAGTCGTAAAAGCAGCACAGTAACTTCAGTGGTGGATGACAATGTGGGGTTGGTTGAAGTCTTGATTGGGGAAGTCCAGGATATGGTATTGGTGGTTGATGACAGTGTGGTCAAATGTGCTGACCCTGAGAGTTGCGTTGATCCTTATGTACTCATAAGAGTGGGAGATAAACATCTACGTTTGTTAGTGGATTCGGGTGCTAGGAATACAATGATCACGCAGAATTTGTTTTATCAGAAATGGAAAGACCATGAGCTATTATCACCAGATAGAGCTCCTGTTTCTTATGAGGGAAGGAGAATCGAGATCCAAGGTTATTTTGAAGAAATTATGGAATTTAAGGGAAGACAGATTCATGGCAAAATTTATGTTGCAGCAAAAGGTCTAAACATTTTAGGTTGGTTTCATCAAGGTCTTTTTGGTATGGTATTACGACCTGGTACTGGAGATCAGGTAACAGTGATTAGAGTTTCTGACGTAATTGAAGATCTGTTGAATGAATTTCCTAAAGTTTTTTCAGGAGAGTTGGGAAAGGTAAAAGGTTTTAAACATAAGATCAAAGTTGAAGGAAATGCCATACTGTCAAACATATGCTGAGGAGTGTACCATTTAGCATCAGAGACGAGATGGAGAAAGAACTAATAGGTTTACGTGAAAAAGGGATTATTGAACCTATTGAATCATCATTATGGATTTCTACTTTAGTTATTACGAGAAAATAAAATGGAGAATTGAGAGTGTGTGTGGATTTGAGAGCATTGAATAAAGAGATTTGGGTTGACTCACATCCTTTGTTGAAAATAGGTGAGTTGTTGTCTACCATTAAAAATGCGAAGGTGTTCACTAAACTTGATCTAGCTAGTGCATACCATCAGGTTGAGTTAGATCCAGAGTCAAGGTACTTAATGGCATTTGTGTCACCAATTGGGACCTTTCAGTATTGTTGCATGCCGTTTGGTCTGGCATCTGCAGCTTCAGTTTTTCAAAGGATAATGAGTTCTCAATTGAAAGATGTGCCAAATGTGTTAGTGTTTCAAGATGATGTGCTGATATATGCAAGTGATCAGCTTGAACATAACAAAATAGTAATACATGTATTGGACACGTTCTCGTCTTGTGGGATTGTTCTCAAGAGAGAGAAGTGTTTGTTCCTGAAATCATCTGTAGAATACCTAGGCCATGTAATTTCAGCAGATGGTATTTTCCCGAAACTAGGTCTGATAGATGCCATCAAAGTTGCTCCACCTCCCAAGGATAAGATTGGTGTTAAGTCATTTTTGTGAATGTGTGAATTTTATTCCTGTTTTATTCCAAATTTTGCCAGCAATGTTAGACCGAGATTTAATCTTTTGAAGAGTAGTGTGAGCTTTAAATAGGATGCTGTATGTGAGAAAGCCTTTGAGGATATAAAAAAAACAACTTTTCAGTGCTGAGGTGCTGAGGCCTTATGATCAGGATGTGCAGTGTTGTTTGACAGTAGATGCAAGTAATGTAGGGGTAGGGGCAGTGTTAATACAAACTAAGGATGGTGTTGAGAATACTATTGGTTTTGCATCAAGAGCATTAAGGGAGCCAGAGACCTACTTTTCTGTAATCAAAAAATAACTATTAGCTTATGTGTGGGCAGTTGAGAAATTCAGAAATTATATTTTGGGCAGGCATTTCGTATTGAAAACTGACCATAAACCATTGGTTTCGATTCTCAATGTCACGAATAACAAAACTGGTACACCAAGAATTGCAAGATTTTCGGCCAGACTGAGGCAATATGATTTTGAAGTCATACATATCCAAGGAGGCAAGAATGTCAGAGCAGAATGTTTATTACGTTTCACAGCTCACATTAACGGCACTTGTGATGAGGATGTAGAGGATGGAAGTTGCTTAATTGCTGCTGTTGAAATTGAACAAGTGTGTGTCTGTTCAGAAGGTGTATGGAAGGAAAAACTGTATACAGATATAAACATTTGTGTGAAGTAATTAGGTGTATCAAAGGAGGATGGACTCATGAGAAAGAGATGGCGTTTGGTATTAAACCGTTTTAGGAAATTGCTGATGAATTGACCATTGAAGACTGTTTACTTTTCAGAGATGATAAATTGATTCCACCAGAAGAGTTGAGGTTAAAGATCATGGAAAAGGCTCATGAAGGTCACTTGGGTGCAATGATGACCAAAAGGAGGGTTCATGAATATTTTTGGTGGCCAGGTATAGACAGTGAAATTGATAAATTGGTAAAAAAACTGCACTATATGTTATAACAGTGATAAAACATTTAAAACATTCACTGCTCCCATAATTCGTATTGAGTGTCCATCCGGCCCATGGAAGAAGTTGGGTGTGGATTTAGTGGGACCTTTTCATTCTCTGAACTTTAATCTCAGATATGCGTATGTATTCATTGATTATTATTCGAAATGTCCTTATGTGAAGTTTGTCCAAGATCCTAATGCGAAATCATTGGTAATGTTTTTAAAGTAGGTTTTCATGAGTGAAAGGTTGTCCTGAAGAAATATTTGCAGACAATGGAGTGCAATTTGTGTCTGAGGAATTCAAAGTATTTCTGAAAGAAGGTTCTATTAAACACTTAAATGTTCTCTGTACCAACCACAAATAAATGGTTTGGTGGAGCGTTTTTATAGAGTATTGGGAGAATGCATGAGGTGGTCATTGAAGAACAAGTTCAATGCGAATGCATCAGTACAGGCTATGTTGTGGTTTTATAGAACTACACCACATTCCACCACTGGTGTGTCTCCTTTTGAAGCTTTTAGGGGGAGAAAAGCTTGTATGCAAGTGTGGCCAAGGTGGATGTCCAGGTTTTTCAAGACTGTGAGATGGGAGGAATGTGCGAACATCATTAAACAAAATGTAAAGGAAAAGCAAATTGTAAAAAAATGCACTTTGACAAACGGAAAGGTGTTTGGGAGACTGCCTTATCAGCAGGAGACTGGGTATCCATAAAGTTACCTACATTTGTTAAGAAAGGTAGCCCAACATTTTCTGATCTGGTAAGAGTTGATTTGGTAAGGGGCAATGCAATAAGAGTTGAAGAGGACAAATGGTGGAACAAGTCAAAAGTAGTAAAGTTACAAAATGCGCCAAGAGAGAGTCGTGAGAGTTGAGAACCAAGTACTAAATCAAGTACTCAGGATACAGGTGTTTTGCAGCATGTTGAGCTAGAATCTCAAGTGTCACCACCACGTAGAAGTACGAGGGCACACAAAATGCCTTGAAAATTAAGAATGTGATCTAAAAGAGAAGTGTTGAATAATGTTGACTGCTTTTTTGGGTTTGTTTTGTTTTTAATTGTTACTGTGTGTTTGGGAAGGGGTTGTTGATATTTGTAAAAAAAAAAAAAAAACTCAATGTAATGTTTTTATTACTAGTGTTGCAAGCGTAGAATGCGGTGTTATGGTTGCTAGGCTATGCGGGGACGGTTAGAAGGTGGTGTAAAGACAGCCGGCTTTGATGAAGTTCTACGAGGGTTTTACATAGAAATTTACCAATAAA
This sequence comes from Pleurodeles waltl, assembly GCF_031143425.1. Classification (NCBI taxonomy): domain Eukaryota; kingdom Metazoa; phylum Chordata; class Amphibia; order Caudata; family Salamandridae; genus Pleurodeles; species Pleurodeles waltl. Next base: position 1,120,662,683 of record NC_090448.1, read on the forward strand.
TGTTTTGGAAACCTACATTTGAGAGGACCATTACATATATGCTGATTCACAAAGGTAAACTCTTGCAAAGAAATACTGCAGGGTGAATTCAGGTATGGGTACGAGCTCTACCAAGCCATGTAGGAGTCTTTTTCATCTTAGCCAATGGTGAACTGGTAACTACAATTCCCAGGGTATACTGAGCATTAAGGCTCCACAATCTAAAACAGAACACCCTTAGGAGCCAAATTCTGTATGGACGGCAATTTTCAAATAGTTTTGGGAGTCTGTGTCGAAGGGTGCTGAGAGGTCAAGAAGGATGAGGAGTGTGGTTTCTCCTCTGTGGAGGGTCATCCATGTGTCATCTGTTGCTGCGATGAGGGATGTGTCTGTACTGTGGTTCGCTTAAAACCTGATTGCGTGGTGTCAAGGAGCTAGTGGTTGGTGAAGTGGTCAATGAGGTGCCTACTTATGGCTTTTTCTAGGATCTTTGTTGGGTATTGTAGGAAGGGGAAGGGTCAGTAGTTTGCGAGCTTGGCTGGGTCTGCTGAGGGCTTCTTCAAGTGGTCATTGATGGCTGGATGTTTACAGGCTTCCAGGGAAGTGGCTATGTCAATAGAGGTGTTGAGGATGGGGATGAGGGCTTTGCTGACGGGTGTTGAGCATCTGTCAAAGGTGTAGTGGCTGAAAGGGTCAGATGGGACCCCGGAGTAGATGGGCTTCATGATTGCTGTGGTTCATCTGCAATGCTAGTGTTTCATGTTGTCAGTTTGTTGCCTTTGTTCAATACTGGCAGATTTGTTGCAAGGCTGATGGGGTCCGGTTGAGGGTCGAAATTGGTGTACTATTGGTGTTTATTCACTGAAGAAAACAAAGCTTAAAGTGATATTATAATTAGGTATGGTAATAAAATATTATTTTACATTAAAAAATCCCTGAAAAAACAAAGGATAAGTAGACACTATAGTTAAAGCACTCTCTTCAGCCCCACTCACATCATTAAAAAACTGTTTGGTGGTGCCACCGGCTCTTGTGACAGGGGCACCAAAAGCATGAAAATATATTTTATTAAAATGCCATAGGGCATTATGGGGCGCTCCTGGCTAAGAGCAGTGAATGATAAATGAGTGGCTCATACTACTTATTTATTGTTCTTTTTTAAATATATTTTGTGTATCCACCTGCGACACACAGATATTTTGTTTTTCTGGTGGACCATGGGGAAATCCAAAGGGTACTTCGCCCACACCAGATCCCCTGTCAGTACTCATCCTGACTGCCAGCAGGAGTTGGCAATTTCTTTTTCTTTCAGAGCAGGAAGGCTTGAATTCCCACTCATCAGCCTGTATAGGCCCCAGGGACCCCATCCCGGGGGACCTATTTCCTCTTTTTTAATGTGAAGGGGGTGTGATGCCCCCCACCCTGAGCAAATACTGGCACATCGAGGGTGTAGTGGGAACCAGCATTGCTTGCACCCGGCGGGAGCAGGTTTTATTCTCTGGCCACAAGACCATGAAAAGGTAACTAATGTGTGTCCCCAAACTGCCCAGTGGGAGTGCACATTTATTTCCCTGCCTGTTTTCTTGCGGGCGGGAACACTGTGTCCTGGGAGTGAGCTACCCCGGACACAGCAATGTAGCCAGCCCTCAGGGCTTTTATAGGCTTGGAGATAAGGGGTTGGCATGCCGCCTCCCCTTTAAATATGTCTGTTGGCCCCAGGAGATGGGGGTCCCCAGGGGTTTGATATGTTCGGGGTGGGAGGCTGCACGTTCCCTCCCCTTTTTGGATTAGCGGCTCTCGGGGATAGGGTCCCCATGGCCTTGCACTAAAGTATACAAAAAGTGATGGATGGAATGCTTGACTTATTCTCATCAACTTGTAATTACTCAGGGCCACATCCCAGTGCATTGTTATTTTGCACACTATACCACCTCAGTTTGAACCCAGTCATATGCAAATCAGTATTGACTCTGCTTCAGTGGAATCAATCCAAGCCGAACTGCCAGGTCACGTACTTCCTAAACCGAAATGCAAGCAGCCTAGGACCAGTTTTGCCCCTGTTAGAGCTCCTCAACAGATATAGCTTGATTCCAGCATCGCAGGAGTGAGGTGGCCAAAGGAGAAAAGGGCCCTTGGCCAATCTGAGTGCTCTATTTTCTTAAGTTGTGCTTGCGGGATTCTTGCAAGAGTTCTGCAAACTGAACTGCCCAGAGATACAAATATTTTTTAAACTTACGTTTTCAAAAACTACTGAATGGATCTACACCAAATAAAAACACTTTCTGAACCAAGGTCTAGCTTCCTGCCACTTTTTGTGTAATTCCGTTTAGCCATAATGTAGCACATTTAAAAAATTCCTATGGAAATTGTCTGGGGAAGTTTTGTTTTGGTGTGGTTCTAAAAATTCTGGACCCATGTAATTTACTTTGCCACAGCAGTACAATTTTAGTATCAAAAGACCGATAATGACTAGTACACTAAGCATGAGCATTTTCGCTCAATTCCAGCAGCGTTTTCACCTTGAAATCGCCATTTTCGTCCTGCACTCGTGGCTCCCATTTTATACACGGCAGCCATTTTAAAAGTTGCCCTCACATAGGCTTATAATACAGTCAGATTTGATTCCAAGGACACGTACACCTTGATTGACTTTTCTCTGACCTGGGCAAGCTGGAACCATTGCCTCAGGCCAAACCTGTTTGGTCAGTCCCTCTCCCAGTGGCCGAATCAGATAGCATCAAGGCACACCATGCCATAAAACCCTTATTATCGCTCACACACCCTGCCTAATCTTGCTCACACCTGCACCTGCTCTTTTCTTCTTCTTACTTTACGAGGGGGAGGTGCCCGTTTTTATTGGGGGTCCACACTTATCTGATGTAAAATACTAGGCCTTGCCGGGTAATTTATTATGGGTTGGATGACATGAAATATGAGGTTTCATCATGACACTGTTTTTTCCTTTGTAGTGAAAACATGTGAATGACCAACCAAAATGTCAAGAATGTTTGCCTGAAGCTTAAAAAACTGTATATAAGGAAACCTGACTTTGCATTGAAACACAGTCTCCTGAGAACATACAAACCGTGCTGTTGTACTTCTAGGGCACTTGTTACTTGGCTGCAGCCAATAAATTTGATCTTTGACTTCACCTAGAAGACTCTGAGTTTCTGTGGTCTGAATCAGGAAAGTACCCGAGGTCTTTGGGTGTACCCTGGCACCGCTGGGTTACCGGATCAGTACCAGTTCTGAAAAACCCAGTACCTCAGTTGGCACCCAACGTGGGGCGATACCAGCGGTACCGGTCCAAGCCTGAGGTCCGTGGGGAGCTTCGTGTGAAAATTCTGGAGGAAGGCCGCCACTTCATCGACCCCTGCATGTCGACGTGGTCCGAAAGTCTTTGCTGCGAGGTTCCCCGCTTCCCGACGGCTACGAAGGACTGCTGCCCTGGCTATCACCCTGATTTGGACCCTTGATGTTTGGTAGAGCGAAACGATAAGAGGAGTCGTCTGGTGACGTCATCGATATTTTCAGTTAAGTATAAGTGGAGCGTCTCCCAGTCCTTAGTTGGACACTTGGTTTGGTCCTTAGTTGGACATTTGGTTTGGTATCCCTTTGGGATCACTTTGATTTGGAACTTGCAAGTTCCAAAGCCGAAGGACTCGTGTATTCACGAGACTATCGTAAACGATAATCCTTTGAAGTTTGAAGCTAGACTAGTGAGCGAAGATGCCTGGTCTTAGCAGACTTGGAAATTTGTTTTGTCTTGGTTGTAAAAGGGACTCCCGGTTGGAGGACTCATGTCCGGTTCCTCCGATTGGAACTCCAACCTATGAACTATATGTGAAGCACGGAGTAGGCCCCATCACGTTTAATAAAGTATGGGTCCGCTATTCTTGGAAATAATTGAGAAAAGTTTTCTTTTTTTCTTGTAAATATGACTTACAACTAGGATCTGCAAACGGTTCTGTAAGTAAATTGCGACGGCGCTATTTATGAAAAATGGCTATAGCGCGCTGTATTGTGTGTACTGAGTGTTTTCTGTTTATATCTGAAATGAGCTCAATGTGTGTTTGTGGGTCTTCTTGATGTTTACAGTTTGTTAAGTAAAATGTTGGTTAATTAATATTAAGTAGAAACTTAGAAAAAATCCAGAAATTAACCATGTGATGTGCTAAGATAGCTATATGTTGCTCTTTAATTTATAGAATGAGCAATTGTGCACATATACAAAACTGCCGTTAAATGCTTAATAAATTAGAAAACACATTGAGGGCCCCAAAAAAACGAAATTATCTATTTTTGCAAAAAAAAAAAAAAAAAAAACATTTACAGCATTTTTCTTAGATGCATTGTATTAGATGTTCACAGGCAAACTTTTCAGCTGCAGTATATTTGATAGGAATGTTCAATTCAGCCAGCACTTTCCCAGTTAAACATGGGTGGAATTTTGCATAACCTTCCTTTTAAATGAAAGTGGCGCAAAAATGTGACGCATTTCAAGTTAGGCTTATGCGCTTAGGCTTGTGAGTTAATGTATCCCAAATACTAGGCAAGGGATGCAGCTTGCTTTTATATGTGGAATTATCACAAAAAAAAGAATATATATTTTTTTTTTTTTTTAAAGAAAATTATTATTATGGAAAAATTATTTAAAAAATAAGTGCCTTTCAAAATCGTTTTTTAATATTTATAAAGCTTAATACCTATACTATGACCTCCTAACATTAAAATTTAATTTAAGTTATGTTGCACCGCTAAAATGACATTTGTATGTGCAATTTTCCCTTGGCGCAGGAGCAAACAAGCTCATTTCTATAAAGTATAAGTTAATATTTTCAATGGCTGACTCATGGATTGTGTAATAGACATTCTGGTAATGCATATTATGCAAGAAAATTGTAGGATATTGATTTTTTAATGCCTAAAATATCAAAGTCGATTTTGGGCAAAAGCACTGTTTAAACTGCATTTTCTTTCATTCAGAGTACTTTTTAAAGTGTCTCAGGCTTCAGTAAATGCATACATTTAGGTTTGATATATATTTGCAGGTTGTGCCTTCTTATGATTCAATGAGTCAATGTGCCAGTACAAAGGCTTGTTTTAAATTCAAGGTTGAAGGTTCTAACTTCAGCTGGGCCTACTGAGACGTTCATTCATTCGAGGTTGATGAAATATGTACCATTGCATGGGATTGCAACAAGCATTTATTCTAACAACTGTTATGTGTGTTATTAAGGTTTGTGAATTATTCACAGTAAATGTAGTTTAATAATCTGGAAATAGAGATACATTTTTTTTTTAGCACCTAAAAAGGATTTTTTTTTTTTTTTTAAATAGAGTGAATTATTGCAGGTTAGAAGGAAAATAGGAAGGCCTACTGTCTTTGACAGATTCAGAGTGGCAGAAGCTAGGAGAGCTACAGAGGCTGGCTCAAGTCACGCTGCTGAGATGCTATCTTTAGTTTTCCCATAAACAATGGAGGAGGCTGTCATGTTGACACTTGTGACCTTTTAAATTAGGGCCTTGTCTCTGTGAAATGCAGAATGACCCTACGGGCCTCTAAAAGTGGGATTTCTGGTTTCTCCAGAAGAACATCAACACAATTAAAGAACTTAGGGGGTGATTCTAACTTCGGCGGGCGGCGGAGGCCGCCCGCCGAAGTTCCCCCACCAAAATACCGCTCCGCGGTCGAAAGACCGCTGAGGGTATTTTGGGATTTGCCCTGGGCTGGCGGGCGGCTGCCAAAAGGCCGCCCGCCAGCCCAGGGCAAATCAAGCTTCCCACTAAGATGCCGGCTCAGAATTGAGCCGGCGGAGTGGCAAGGTGCGACGGGTGCAGTTGCACCCGTCGCGTATTTCAGTGTCTGCTAGGCAGACACTGAAATACTTTGTGGGGCCCTCTTACGGGGGCCCCTGCCGTGCCCATGCCATTGGCATGGGCACGGCAGGGGCCCCCAGGGGCCCCGCGGCACCCCCTACCGCCATCCTGTTCCTGGCGGGCGAACCGCCAGGAACAGGATGGCGGTAGGGGGTGTCAGAATCCCCCATGGCGGCGCAGCAAGCTGCGCCGCCATGGGGGATTCTAAGGGCAGCGGTAAACCGGCGGGAGACCGCCGGTTTACCCTTTCTGACCACGGCCAAACCGCCACGGTCAGAAAGCCCTGCGGGGCACCGCCGGTCTGTCGACGGTGCTCCCGCCGACCCTGGCCCCGGCGGTCTGAGACCGCCGAGGTTAGAATGAGGGCCTTAATTCCAATGGGAAAATATTAAAAAAAGGGGTTTCTTCGAAAGTCCCAACATCATGTTAAATGCTCTGCAGAACTGATACATTTGTGTCTCCGCTCTAAAAAAATAAAATTATGCCTGCTAGTTGCTTTTACTTGACAGAAAACGAAGTGTTGCATTAAGTCTTAGACAGAAAATAAGATGCAGCCCTTTTCTAAAATTTTGAAGGCTACATGCCTTAATGAGAACGATTTGCCAATTAACACTTATTTTTCACAGTGGAAATTGTAGGTGCCAAATTAATATGGAGTGTCAGTGTAACAATTTTTACTTTTAGAAAGGTAAAACTAAGGTGGCTTGATGTTGCGAAGTAACTGACAAGAGTGTAACAGTTAAGTAATGGAAATTTATTTTCATGTATTTGGTCCTATCATGAATTGTTCTTGCTGGTCCTATATGTTAGAAGAGAAACAGTAAAGTTATATTTGACAGCAGATTTCCATTGCCTGGTGATCTACTGTCAAAAGGAGGGTAAGGATTTTAAACCTGACAAATTAAACAGGCCCAAATATTGGGTTTTGGGCTGCAGGTTTACAGTGCATAAAGTACATGACATGGTGTTGTGTGTCACCGCTTATTCACACATGCTATTGTTTTGTCTATGCTTTTTGTGCTTGATACACAGCAAGTATATCTGATGGCTTGACGTTTTGTGCGTTTTTATTTTTTTCTTTGTTTTTTGCATGTTTGTTGCTGCTTTTGATACTATTACAAGCTCCCCTGTGTTGTGAGGGGATGGTCATGACGATGCCCATCGCTACGCAACAGTTGGTTGAACTTGTTCTGGTTACTAAATTCCACAGATAATGATATTTCATGCTGTGAACATAAAAGACAACACTTCACCAGTGCATGTCTATTTGGCTATAATGGTATTGAAGGAAAATAAAAAGAGATATACAGGATCAAAGTGTGTCACCTGCAGTTAGTCACGTTACTGCCCCTTCCCTTAAAGGAACAGGCAGCCCTACATTTATGTAGCCTTGATTGGACCTAAGGATGAAATTATAGATCTGTGACTCAAGGTGGCCTAATTTCTATATTACATTAGTTAATAATCTTCTGTTTCCTAAGTAGCATATGGCTTTCGTTCCTTAAAAGAAAACCAGGTTTTCATTTTTTCCTGAAGAAGGAACTGAAACATTAGCTAGGAGTACCGTATATGGTGTAGTCGCCAACGGTAGAGTTAAAATTTGTGTAACTTTGGCCTTTGTGTATCACCCGTACTCTCGGTGTTGTGTCACATGCCTGACTATCACCCAAATAATTTTTTTTGTTCTTCCTATAGATTTTTTTCTTTTGTTACTTCCCCTGACCAATGTCGCATCATGCTTAGTTATTGAGATTTTAGCTATGTCCTAGTCCCATTTCTCTTTTTCGAATTCCTTTCACCAGTCAGCCCTTTTATTATTATTGATGTGTTGTTCAGGTTCACATTTCCAGACTGCAGTGATGTACCAGGGCCCCCCATGTTATGTATAATTCCCTTTGGTATGACCAGACTGGTTTTCAAGAATTTGCCTTAGGCCTGCTTCAATGTTTTCCAGCCTGACTGTCAGGGTAGCGATAGACTGGTTAACTGACTCAATATTATAGTAAGACAAGTTTTCCATTTCAATAGGAGATATCTTATGTTTACCTTTTTGAACATGACGAATTTTCAATGTCTATTTTAATTTGGTTTTCGGTTCCCTTCTGTTCCTGCTACTTTAATTTTTGGTGGGATCAGATGTGTCCTAATCATGCAAATATCAGGACCCTCTAGTTCTTGTCTTTTTGTTTGCACATTTGACTATTAGCCTGTGTATTGCATAGTGCACCTGATGCACAGTTTTTAAAGGAAGGTTTCTACATGTCCCTGATAATCGGTATCATGTGATTTCTCTATTGAGATGTTCTAAGGTAAGGAGGAACACCTAGACTTAATCATTGAGGAAAATATGTGTTTACCCCATTAGACAATGCCACTGTGTGAGGAAATCCCTTTAGATAGAATTCTCATGTAGCTATAGATGGCAGAGAATAATGGAGAGAACCCAATTAAAGATGCTAGAGACCCTGTTTTGCCCTTCTGCCTTTGTATTTTATACCTGTGGTGTATGGCTACTCCTTTGAAGATTGCAGACCACCTGCTTGCAGTCCCCTTGTTAAAAACCATGAACTGTTTTTTTTTACTAAATTGAAGGAAACTAACAACTGTGGCACATAATAACCTGCAGGACATTGATTTAAGCCTAATTCCCATCAGTGACAGCTACAGATGAAAGACAGACGTCTTGGCCCTACAGTCTCAGCACCCAGAAAGTAGCAAAGCTGGACAGCGATCGCCAGCGCATGGTATCGTACTTGCTCCATCAGACGGCGTTGGACATCGCAGAGCCAAAGTTTCAGTGTAAAGGAGCTAAAGAGAAGGATTCCTGTTGTTGATGGCAGAGCTGTTTTGAGGTTTCATTTCTCTACCTGTCATGTGCTGGTAACCTCTGACAGTGTGCAATCCCTTGAGCCCCTTGGCCTGAGTTTTGGCCACACACCCCCTTTTCTTTGCTCCAACGGAAGAAGGGCAGTGCACCGGAGATTTCAAGTTTGGAAAAAGGCACTATATTGTGGTGCCCATGAAAGAGCAGCTTGAGCGTCCTCTGACACTAAATAATGAGTGTTGGAGTCTGAAAGTGCTGCTGAGCTTGAGCTATTTCCCAATTAATGGTGCTTGGGTCTGCACGAGATGATTTGTGCCCTTGATCAATGAAGAGCACATTGTTTGTAGTGTCTGCCACAGAGGAGAGACACTGGTGCATTGCTTTAAGACATTGAGACTTTCGAGTGAGCTGTGGGTGTTTGCCAGGAGGGCACTCCAACTAAGCAGTACTTTTCTCACAAAGAGGCCTGAATTGAGAGGCCCATGCGAAAGAAAACAACAAAAGAAAATTTGATGGACAATAGAAGCCTGCCAGAGAGGCTTTTTGAACGGACTCTGGGCATAGTTGGTTTCACAAGAGGTTTCCGTGTGATTGTATAGACTAGGTGTTAGGAGACTGATTGTTTTGCTGGCATTGTTTTAAAGTACTATTCTGTTTAGTAAAAGCAGAATAAAGTCCATTTTCTGTGGAAAGAGTACCCCCTTTTCACCTTAGAGCATTGATGAGAGTCACCACTGTTCCACCTGAACATACAAAAATTACTGAAATGCAGAGGAGCCCTAAAAATGTTACTAGATAATTTTAGGATTTGCTTTTTGGTTAGGGTTGTGAAAAATTATTATTTCATTTGTGTTAGTGGTCACTACTTTCTCCCGTTGTCTATATGTTCTTAATAACGTGTTTTCTAGTGTCTTTTAAACATGACGTTGTCATTTATGGGTGGGATTGTTTTTCTCTACTCAATTGACTTCTGCACCTACTTCCCAACCTATGTCTTTTCCTACTATTGTTTCTTTGCACTCTTTTCACCCTTTTCCTCAACATGAGCAGGTTAAAAGATCAGAATTCGTAGGCAATTCTTTTGTACAGTTTCTGCATCAACACTAGTTAGTAGTGAACATCACTAATTGTTGGGTGTGTGATCTTATGCCACCTACTGCAGATAGAGGTATTCCTTATTTTGTCCTGCCATATGTGGCCTTTTGTGCTACTTCATGTTCGAGGAGACCTGTCCAGAGAGAGTTACCAAGTACTAGAATTTTGCTCCAGCAACATCTCCATGGCCTTATAAACATAGACCTGGACTCAGATTAGCATGAGTATAGGTTTATTGCCTATGTAAGGGCAAAAGGAGGGTTTGTGGTTCTAAAAATTCTGGACCCATGTAATTTACTTTGCCACAGCAGTACAATTTTAGTATCAAAAGACCGATAATGACTAGTACACTAAGCATGAGCATTTTCGCTCAATTCCAGCAGCGTTTTCACCTTGAAATCGCCATTTTCGTCCTGCACTCGTGGCTCCCATTTTATACACGGCAGCCATTTTAAAAGTTGCCCTCACATAGGCTTATAATACAGTCAGATTTGATTCCAAGGACACGTACACCTTGATTGACTTTTCTCTGACCTGGGCAAGCTGGAACCATTGCCTCAGGCCAAACCTGTTTGGTCAGTCCCTCTCCCAGTGGCCGAATCAGATAGCATCAAGGCACACCATGCCATAAAACCCTTATTATCGCTCACACACCCTGCCTAATCTTGCTCACACCTGCACCTGCTCTTTTCTTCTTCTTACTTTACGAGGGGGAGGTGCCCGTTTTTATTGGGGGTCCACACTTATCTGATGTAAAATACTAGGCCTTGCCGGGTAATTTATTATGGGTTGGATGACATGAAATATGAGGTTTCATCATGACACTGTTTTTTCCTTTGTAGTGAAAACATGTGAATGACCAACCAAAATGTCAAGAATGTTTGCCTGAAGCTTAAAAAACTGTATATAAGGAAACCTGACTTTGCATTGAAACACAGTCTCCTGAGAACATACAAACCGTGCTGTTGTACTTCTAGGACGCTTGTTACTTGGCTGCAGCCAATAAATTGATCTTTGACTTCACCTAGAAGACTCTGAGTTTCTGTGGTCTGAATCAGGAAAGTACCCGAGGTCTTTGGGTGTACCCTGGCACCGCTGGGTTACCGGATCAGTACCGGTTCTGAAAAACCCAGTACCTCATTGGGACCCCACCTTTTTCACGGCCCCTGCTTGATGGGTCACCTCAAAACTTTCAATGAAGGAGCTGAGCAAAAAAGAGCACTTATTTGGAATGCTTCTTGAAGATTCATCAGATTGCACCAAAGCTATTAGCAAACCAAAAAAGCAACTTCCTATGGAAACACCATCCTAACTATAACTATCCAGTGGTGTTATATTTAGGACAAAGAGTTCATAGGAAGAAAGGTTTTGTTTTGCTAATAACTTTTGCAAAATGTTAAAAAAAGGTTCATCTACCTTAGCTCCTTCCTGAAAGTAACACATTATCTCCCCTAATCTATAACATTAACTTAACCTTTGCTTTTTTGCCATGCAGTGTTGTCAATAATTATGTCATTTCAGATACTATAGTGATGTTATCAATAATGTCATGGCACATCATGAGGGATGTAATGTGAGAGGTAAATAGCAGTGCACACTGTGGTCATGAGTTATAGTTACTTTAGGGCATGATATATAGTTACATGAGCTAACTATAACTGATTTTGTTCATTTGAAATGGTATGTATTAAGTGGCATTTTCACCTCACTACAATGTCCCTTTAACTTGTGTTTTTTTTCAGTGAATTTCTGTGTGTTTTTTAATGTAAAGTAAGATGTCCATAGCCATGCACAGTGTAGGGTCGGAGGCAGGGCCTGGCTTGCAACCACGCCTGCCCTAAATCCCCACTGGCACCCAGCTCCCTGTTGTGCACTGCCTTTGGCCATGCACAGCATGTGGTCAGGTGTACCTTGTGCCTAACCCACCACAGGTGCCCTACTTCCCTCAGTGCACAGCTTTCAGCGTAAACCCCACCCTTATCAAATCAATTCAGGCCCCAGGACCCAATCCCCCGGGCCTAAGGTTGGTGCCCTAGTCTCACCCGGGGCATCCACAAGACATTCAACATATTCAACATACTCCCCAAATGGCCACGCTGGCTTCCCTGCATGCACTTATCCAGAATGCAGCTTGAGCCAGCTTTGCTCTCACCCAGCAGGATCAGGTTTTTTCCCTATTAAAGGACAAACACAATCTCTGTTTCCCTGCCCACAAGATTGCAGCCACGGACAAAATACATGCTCCCACCTGGCGGGTGCATTTCTGCAATTCCAACTGAATGGGAGATTTTTGGGCAGGAAAACTGTGTCCCGGGATGGACTCCCCTGGACACAACCAATGAGGTAGCCTGGGGGATGAGGTCCCTGGGGCCCTTTGAGGTTTGGGGAATGGGCACACAGGCCATCCCCTTTTAAGCAAATTGCTGTCCCAGGGGATGGGTTCCTCAGGACTTAGTAAAGTCTCGGGATGGAGATGCTGGCATGCATGCTGTTCTATGGAAAATACATGAAGTGTTTGTGTTTTGCCCCCACGTGAGGGATCACCCCAAAGCTTTACATGCACAAACTGTGTAAAAAAAATGCTACCTTTTTGGAAAGATTTGTCAAACAGACCCAAAGTTGTTAGCAAAACGAAAAAGGCATTTACCATGGAAAGGCAAGCTTTGTGCCCATCCGCCTGCTGGCAGCCAACCACCCACTGGTGTGCACTATGTGTAACAATATAAAGGGTGTCATTCAAAGAAAGGCACATATGCTGGCTTGGTCAAAAAGTCACCAATAACTATAATCAAATATATATTTCATAAATTCACACATTGCAATATGTAATAAAGTGTCATTTTGAATAAAGCATTTTTAAGAAAAAAACGTTGCCATGTTTTTGAGTCTTTCTTTTAACTTTTTACCAAGGCACAAAGTGCAACTATAGAACCCACCTCTACAGGCCCCCACCAGCTAAAGACCTTTCAGCTCCAGCTTGGAGTGCTTTAAAAAAATATGGTAAGTGCTAATGGGGTTTTCGATTTAATGCCCCAGGATTTAATTTTACTGCCTTCAGACTCCCATTACATTAAAAGAAGTGCTTGGTTGTGCCTCTGGGTGCATACGGGAGTCGGTAATTCTTTTAATTTTTTTCAGTATTAGGGAGGGAGGTGTTTGCCCCTCCTCCTCCTCCCCAAGCCATTGCTGGCTCCGGGGACCTCATCCTCTGGGGCAACTTTTTTTTTTATAGGGGAGGTGTGCAGCCCTTCTCCCCGAATGTCCAAAAGAAATGGTGACCCCCGTGCCCCTTGCTAGACATTCATGAAAAGGGGAGGGGGGCATGAGGCTTCTACACTTGACCCAATAATGGCCCTGGGCATGCCATCCCCTCAGGCCTAAGGTGGGTGTGTAGGTCCCACCTGTGCATGCACAAGACATTCAATATGTACAACATACTCCCCCAGTGGCCCTGCTGCTTTGTCCACATAAACCCATCCTGCCCTCACCCAGCAGGTGCCATCACTGGTTGTTTTCTCTGCTCCCCCTGGATGGGAGCAATCTCTTATTCTCTACCCGCAAGATTGCAAGAAGGGAAAAAATGTGTGCTCCCATCTGGCAGGAGGATTTCTGTAGCTCCTGCTGGGTATGGAAACAGTTTCCCAAGGGTAGGCTCCATGGGACACAACTATTGAGCTGGCTCCGGAGCCTTCCAAGGCTTGGAGGGGGGAAGCCACATGCCCCCTTCCCTTTTAAGTAAATACAGCCCAAAGGAATGGGGATTTTCTTTGGACCTACCTTTTTATAGGTCCCCGCTTGACAGATCACCCTGAAACTTTCCATGCAAAAACTAGGATAAAAAGAGGGCTTTTTTAAAAAGATTTCTGAAGATTTGTCAAACGGCGCCAAAGTCATTAGCAAAACAAAAAAGACATTTCCTATAGAAATGCCGACCTAACTATATCTACCCAGTGGTGACTTCCATGCTATCCTTTTACATTTTCCCTTTACTTACTACCCTTACCCATCCCTAAACCCTAAAGATATATATAAATACCCATATTACCTCGTACAGTTAAAACACATACTTTCCTAGTCACTTACCCATCCTGAAACACTAAAAAACCCTTACTACCATCTACCATTACCCATCCCCGAACCCTATAAAAACACATAAAACATTTGCTACTACATGCTCTTACCCATCTCAACCCTCAAAACCCTTCTAACATGTTGTCTTACCTATTCTTGAAACCTAAAAACCCTTCCTACTTGTACCCTTACCCATTAATGCAGACCTACAAATCCCTCACTACCCTATACTCTTACCCATCCCTGCACCCTAAAAACCGCTTACTTACTCATACCCTTACACATCCCTAAACCCAAAACCCCTTATAACCTGTATCCCCTTACCCATTCCTAAACCCTATAAGTCCCTTACTAACCGGTACCCTTACCCATCCCCAAACCCTAAAAACTCCTTACTACCCAATACCCTTACACATCCCAGAACTAAAAAAAAGAAACTCCATATGTTCAACCCTTAAAATTCTCATAGTTCTTAATTCCGCATTTTTTTTTAAATGACATAATATTAAGTGATTTAAAACAAAATACCTGCATGGTAAGGTGCTACTTGATAAAGTACCAAAAAAGGCCTCTGTGGTACAGGCCTTAATTCACAAAGGTAGCTTACACTTTTGAGTATGTTTACACTTGAGGAAGGTAATACCCTTTTGGTATTCACAAACTGCACTGTTGTATTAACATAAAGTTTTGTAATGCTACAGATGGCCAATCACTGGCACTACAACACTCTTCCATTGAACACAATGGAAGTAGGGACGTAAAATAAAAACCCATAGAAAATTATGTTAAATTAAATTACATTATTAAAAAAATATAAATGAATGTTAAAAATACAAAAAGTACATATTTATTATTTAATTTTAAAATATTTATTAACTATTTGAATTAACAATGTAACGTGAAAATAAATGTTATTAATATTACATTTTGTTATATTAATGTATATTTATTTATATTTTTAACTATTTAATTTCTTTTAACTTGACATTAATTCCAATTGGGTTTTATTTTTGGCCCCTACTGCCATGACAGTGATAACCGTGGGCCAGCTGCTTGGAGGAAACTGAATAATGGAAAAGATCTCAAACATCACTTCTGTAAGAAAACACAATCAGGAACCAAAGTGTGGCAACTTACACGATATGATAAAATGAGGTAGTTGAAATACCTAGAGGATTATCTGTGGAGAGTATTATTCTGGGCAAAAACCTTATTGTCATGGAATTTGTTATGGTATATAGGGACTATGCTTGTCTCCATCCAACAGACCTCTTATTGTCACTGTCATCTGTGTGATTGTTGCCAGTGGTCTAGACAGCGAGTCAAGATACCACAAAAAGAGATCTTAGAACACCACTGAAAAGGCAGGAGTGTGTGTGTGACACTATTGCGGTACGATGAAGCAGAAAGATGGGAGCGGGAACACCAACATCACGTCCCAAAGATCAGGAGATTGATATGTTTATTAAACCAAAGTTCCTTAAAAGGAACTCACTCAATCACAGATCAAGAACTCAGGTTCAGGAAGCAGGTGAATAGAAGATTACAGAACACAGACAAGAGCACCACCCCCACCTGCGGTACACACCCAAATTACACTGAAGGAAGGTTTTTGCCACCAACAGTTCTGACAGTGGTATCAATCCGCCCTCTCCATATCATGAGGCACTTCCTGAGTCAGGGTGCCTCAGAATATATTCTTCCCACTTCCAAAGGCTGTTTGTTACTCTAAATGATGATATATATTGAGTCAACGGCTGCATTAGCTGAGAGTATCATCTCTTGACTGTGGTAGGCGGGACAGCTGAATAAGGATAATGATTGACTCCAGTAGAGACAGACCCAGTCTGCCACCCAGTAGAATAAGTGCTTCCCTATTATGGCTGAAGACACTTCTGCTAGCCCATGGTACTCTGCTCAGGTGAGTTTGCCAAGCGATAGCATCACATCATGCATGGCTTAAATGAATAGAAACAAAGCTGAAAGTAATGTCGGTGTCAACATCTCCTCATCTGATGCCAACAGTGTATCTATTCAAGAGTACATGTGAAAAAGAAGGCAATGATAGAGGTTTGATATTCCGAGGAGCCCATCTTGGTATATTTGACCATCACTGGTCCAAACATGGCTTCCCCCAGCAGGGTAAACAGATGAAAGTCATCACCAGCAGGATGCTGCATCATAAGCATGTGGGTCATCAAGCAGTGTAATAATCGCCAGGCCAGTTTAAATGCAGGACTGTGGGCTGTGGGCTGCTTTCAGCTTTCATCTACCAATCAGGAAAGATTATTTTCTGGTCCTGAAGTGCAGAAAACAACAATGAAGACGGTGGCAAAGTACAGGGGCATGATAAAGAAGAACGTGCAGAAGAGCCAAATGATTGAGAAGAAGCTCCGCAGAGGTGCAGCGAAGAAGAAGAAAGAAACCAGAGCCAGCCAGCGGAAAGGTAAGGAGAGCCTGAGGAACAGGGAGAAGAGGAAGAGAGGAACCAGGAAGAGGTGGAAGGGAAAGTAAAGGGGTGAGATCGTAGAAAATAAAGTCTATTAGCCACGACAAAAGGGTGGCTAACTAATTTACCCAGTATTCTAATTTGTAGCACTTCTCATGAGAACGCAGGTGTTTCTACTTTTTTTTATAAAAAAAAAAAAAAAGATGAGACTCATTTAGTAAATCATCTTGCATATAGCAATTTCGTTAGCTGTTCTTCTAAAGAAATATTTAAAAAGAATGACTATTGATTAAATGCATATCCTATTTCTTTTTACAAATAAGTGAAATTACAAGTTTGTACTTTATATGGATTTGAGTTTCTTAAAGTCTAGAATATGTCACCATAAAATGAGATATGATTTTTTTTTCTCAGCAGTTTGAGTCTTGAAGAGTACCGAACAGCTCATGTATTGTGCTCCTTTGTACTCAAGCAACCTTTTCATATTTTTCTATGCTTTCCAATTAGAGAATCCAGCCCGGTCAGAGTGGTTTGTCAGATTCCTTAAGGTCCATTTCCTGTAATCATCTTTCCACCTGTGCGTTTGAAATGTCCCCACCAGCTTTCCGTTCCTAGTGTCACTTTACCCTTCTACAGGACACCTGATTTATTGCCCTTTGATCCTATGGCAGCTCATAGTTCCCCATTCCATTTCTCGAGTTGTTTCACTTGTGACACTGTGACACAGAGGGAGCGGTAGCGCTGCTGTACTGGGGAGTTTAAACTTTGGAGACACATGTTCGTGTTACAAAAATAACCTTTTGTCCGTCCAAATAACAAAGGCAAACAAAATGTAGCTGCTTGCTCTTGTTCTGTGGGTTTATTGTAATGAATAAATAGCGGTACAGTTCGGCAGATTAATTTTACAATTAGTACAGACGCAAAATAAAATATTTATTTCAAATTAACCACATTATACAGGAAACGATGTCTAACCAAGAACAAAAGAAGGAAAAGTTCATAGCTTGCCCAGCCTAGGATTTACTTCTAAGGCTTGTGAAATCTGTCAACGTTATTAATAAAATAATTTATTAAAGAAAAGTAGACGTTGAGTACAGGCGCTCCCCTGTCCACCTTGTACTTTCCGGATAAAAATACATTCTCCCACAGTAAGCTACTCTCCAATTCATAAGTGTCGTAAGGATAATAGTGTGTACCAGGTTCCAAACATGCCACTTGTATGTTCTACCTAATTACAACTACAGAAGGTCATCAAAAGGCGGCGAGGCCCCTTGAGATTGCTTTACTCATCAGAAAAGGTTAATACAGGTTAAAAGACTTACTTGTTTCAAACAACCTAATTTTTCATAGTCTATATGATGGTCGGACCGCAGGGCCCTTCCATCTACCCTTACATCCTTCTACATTTCTCTTTGACAGGGTCGTAGCTCAGTGGCGTAACGAAACTTGTGGGGGCCCCCCTGTAAAGTACCTGGAGCGGGCCTCCTCTTCCCTGGAGCCAGTCAGGGGCCTGCCGCCCGTGCATAATGCACTGTGCTGAGAGGGCCTCCTGGAGATCGCTGGACCCCCCCCCCCCATCGAGGAGGGTTAAGGGGCCTTTGTCACACCAGTGGCGTAGCTATGAGGTGTGCAGCAGGTGGAGCAGCCACGGGGCACCACGGTATGTGTCTCCCTCTAGACCTCAGTTATATCTGTATTTTCCTAATAAACAGTGGCTGTGGGGTCCCATTTACTTTGCTTGCAAGAGAGCCCTTGGCACACTTGACCCCACTATTTGTTACTATTGGTCCACACTGAGGAGACCCACAATCCAATTAGGAATCCCTTTGGTGTAAGGTGGCTGGCATCATATACTGGGGTTCACAGTTGTGCTGTAGTTTTGAGGGAAACCATACTAGATGCTGGATCCCCCAGATGTTCTGCTTGTTTGCCTAATTTACTATTAATGCATATCTATAGATGACGCAGACGAGAAGGCCTTCAGCTAACTCATAATTCAAATAAGATAGTGATTGAATGTGGTGAAATGGTGTCCACTGAGTAGGGCGACGGTTTAATACATTCTGGAGACCTAGTATTGGTATAGCATTACCTATCCGGCAATACACTAACCTTCAAGGGAGGGTAATACTCTATCAGGCAAAAAACTGGTGCTGTATGCATCATGGAGTATCTTGCAAACTCTGGCAATGGTCTATTGGGCATCCAAATATATTTGAAGTGGTCGGTGAGCTGCTTAAATGAAGGATGTCCACATATACAGGGTAGAGGCACCTATCTGCAATGTCCATGCCAGCCCTGTAGCACATTTTTGGGGCTCTTTCTCTGGCAGGTATGCACAACATGCCCATATAAGAGGTGAATCATAGTGATGAGTGTCTGCTTAATGGTACTATGAACAACATGACTTTATCGTGTGAGGTATGTGAAGCAGAAGAACCTATTCGCAAAAGTATAGGGGTAAAACTCTTTCACTCAGGAGGGACAGCCAAGGGAAGGGGCAAGTCGATGATACCATTCAAGCATCCAGCCAACCAGTCTTGGAATTGGCAGGTACTCAAATGAAGGTACTCAAATGAGTATCATTCTAATCAGGACTATGCACCATAGAAAAATAAAGTAAATGGAGGAAGTAACACACATCCTTCTGGGTTTCCGGCACTCCAAGTCTAGAACAGGTGGGAAATATGAATTAAGGGCCTGAGCCATAAATTCATTTTCCTGAATGGTGCAACCAAAGATCTAAAAAAAGGGTGAATTTTGTGCATGCATCAATTCTCAGATAATTGGCATGTGTGCGAACTGGTCTGAGCAACTCATTTTGCTCCCACAAAAGGTTTGTGCTCAAGGACATGTGCATGCTTCCCTCATTCACTGAGGATTTCACTGAAACCTTCAAGTGGAGATGTT
The DNA here is from genome assembly GCF_031143425.1 of Pleurodeles waltl. Classification (NCBI taxonomy): domain Eukaryota; kingdom Metazoa; phylum Chordata; class Amphibia; order Caudata; family Salamandridae; genus Pleurodeles; species Pleurodeles waltl. The sequence goes on from NC_090448.1 coordinate 1,120,681,891, forward strand.
CCTGCTGTCCCCCTATAACAGTGCTTAACAGGTGCAGAAATGGCCCTGATCAGCAATGCACACCAAATGTCCCAAAATTCACCTTATTACTGTAAACCAGATAAATCAGTCTTTGACTCTGATTCTATAGATCATGCAACTAGGCACTATGGCCCTCATTAGGACATTGGCTGTAAATCCCACTTACCGCCACCAACATATTGCCGCGGCGGAGGATATCCTCTCACCATATTCTGACACCCACCCACCAATCCGTCAGTATCCAGCCACACACACAAGTCCGCCACACCAAAGGTCAAGGTCAGAGATAAACGGGCAGTATCCAAACCCACACTGTTACGCCAACAGAGCAATGCCCACAACATTATGACCCACGAATCACCACAGCAGACATTCAATGGCGGTAAACCATTGGTGGTACATACCGCTGCGCTCAAAATACACACACTTATACACAACAACACCACATTGGACAATTCAAACTGCACACACCTGACACCCATATGCACACCACCCACACACTACTATAAAACACACATGCACATTACCCACAACCCTTTACGAATACAAACCATTGGCACGAGATAGACACCATGACCATAGACAAGACCAGAAACACACACCACCATTACCTATACACACCCAGGCACCTTACATCAAACACCCCAACACATCACCCTACACACCCTCACCAACACCTCTCACACTACACCCATGGCACCACAACGACACCCCAGATTCTGTGAGGAGGAGCTAAGGGTAATGGTGGAGGAAATCATCCAGGTAGAGCCACAGCTATTTGGATCACAGTTGCAGCAGATATCCATTGCTAGGAAGATGGAGCTATAGCGGAGAATCGTGGACAGGGTCAATGCTGTGGAACAGCACCCCAGAACAAGGGATGACATCAGGAAGAGATGGAACGACCTACGGGGGAAGGTGCGTTCCATTGCAGAAAGACACCAACTATCTGTACAGAGGACTGGCGGTGGACCCCCACTGCCTCCCCCACAACTCACAACATGGGAGGAGCAAGTCTTGGCAACGATGCATCTTGAGAGCCTGGCAGGAGTAGCAGGAGGACTGGACTCTGGTAAGTCAACTCTTTACTACTTTCACCCCCCTGTCTGCATGCCATCACATACCCCCCCTTACCCTCACTCCCATCACTCCACCACCTCCCACCCCCCCACCATCACATCTCACTCTTCCCAATGCCAAGCCCAACATGCACCACCAGTGCATGGACACCACTCACAGCCTTGCATGGACAACTATCACTAAAGCATGCACACTAGGGAGAATCACCTAGCCCACCACACAACAACTCACAAAAGGCAAAGCTGCCAGGGCAATAACAACCTTAGAGGGCAACCCACCCATGCACAATATGTCACACACAGAAATTATAACACTGCATTTACATCCCCACTGGTATCCCAGCCAATGTCATCGGAGAAGAGGTGCCAGCAATGTCCAGTGCCCCACATAAGAGGCCCACAGTGATGACAGTGACTCAGCTCGCCTGGATCTGGATGTGCAACCTGGCCCTTCAGGGACCTCCGGACAGTCGGTTACCCAGGAACAGTCTCACTCCACCACAGAGCCTCCCCCCTCAGGAAACACCAACACAGCACCTACCCAGCATGCCCACACCTCTGGACAGGTCAATCAGCAGTGTGTCCACCACTACAGGGACCCCAAGGCACCCCACAAACCCAAAACAATCAGGGACCTGGGATCAGTGGGCACAGGGTTCAGGGGACAGAGGCACAGGACAACAGGGAAGCTGGGAGGACTGCTGTGCGCCAGGTGGAGGACAGGCCCAGGGAACCGACTCTCCAGGAGGCACTCACCGCCATCCTGGGAGCCTACTAACATTCCCAGGATACGCTGGGCCAGATCATGGACAAGTTGCAGGAGAACATGCGGCTGCAGGAGGGACAGTACCAGGAGATCAGGGAGGACTTGAAGTCCATTAACACCACCCTGGTCTTCATTGCAGGGGTGTTGGCAGACATGGCCAACATTATGAGGGAGGCAGTGTCATACCAGCGGGCCCCTGCCACTAGCCAGACTACTGAACAGCCCTCCACCTCCGCTGCCGCTAGTGGACAGGAGGCCCCACCGCAGGACCAACAGGCCACCAGCACCCTTGCCCCTGCAGAAGAAGAACCACCCACAAATGTTCCCTACGATCCAGGCAGAAGCCAGAGACTATTGCCAGGACCCCATCCAGGAAATAACTCTCCTGATTGTCACCCTTGTGTCCCACTCAGTCACCCTGTCCACCTTGAACTGCCATTGCCTCCCTTCCTATGCCCCTTGGACAATGCACCTTTGCGACAAATAGACTGGACTTTACCCTGGACTTTCCTCCATCATCACCCCAGCCCATTGCACTTCCCCCTTTTCTTCAGAGCACTGTTATAAACACGCTTTGAAAAAATACAAGTATGGAGTATGTCAAATGATTTAAGCATATATTTGTTAAACAAGGTTGAAACATTGCAATTCAACTGTACAGTAATGTTTACATAGGAAAGACCTGTAATTGGCTGCAGTGAACACACCAGTAGCGATAGTGGGGCACCAACATCTGCAAAAATACTTGCTAAAGGGTACAGTGAGTGGGCATAGAAGTAGGAAATAACAGCTGCCAGTGACAATGTCAAACATAAAACTGTCATGGAAATGTGAAGTTACAGTATCTTACTGTGTGTCATTGGTATTGTCTAATCACTGCAGTTCTGTTGTCCTCACCTGCATCCTCTACCTCCTCATTATCACTGTCCACAGGGTTCACTGCTGCCACACGGCCATCTCCAGCCTCCTCTTCCTACAGAAAAGGCACATGGCGTCTCAAGGCAAGGTTGTGCAGCATACAGCATGCCACGATTATTTGAGTAGCACAAGGATCCACCTGTTAGATGGAGGCACCGAAACCTGGCCTTCAGGAGGCCAAAGGTACGTTCAATTATCCTTCTTGTTCACCTATGTACCTCATTGTAATGTTCCTCAGCCCTTGTCCTGGGATTCCTCACAGGGGTCAGTAGCCATGAGAGGTTGGGGGTTGGGTCACCTGCAAATATCGAGGGACAACTGTTAGCCACACACTAACTCTTGTGACCCACACCATACCCATACACCAACATCCACTGGGTGGGAACCAGGTCTCACCTATTAGCCACACCCTGTGCCTCTGTAGTTGGGCCATCACATTTGAGATGCTGCTATTCCTCAGGATAAAAGCATCATGCACCGACCCAGGATACTTAGCATTGACATGGGAGATGTACTGGTCCACCAAACACACCATTTGCACATTCATCGAGTGAAAACTTTTGATTTCTGAAGACCTGTTCATTTTGCCGGGGAGGACAAATGCAATGTGTTCCATCAATCGCCCCAATAATGTTGGGGACATGTCCCATTCCATATAAGTCTGCCTTCACTGTGGCCAAATCCTCCTCCTGGGGGAAAACAATGTAGCTGCACATGTGTTTAATCAGGCCAGACAACACTCTGGTCAGCACTATTGAGAACATTGGCTGTGACATTCCTGCTGCCAAGCCGACTTTTACTTGGAAAGAACCAGTTGCCAGGAAATGGAGCACTGATAGCACTTGCACAAGAGGTGGGATCCCAGTGGGGTGACAGATAGCAGATTTCTGGTCGGGCTCAGTAATTGTGGCCCTGTCAAGTCTGTAGGTGAGGATAATGTGCCTGTCCTCCATTGTTGCCAAGTCCACCAGGGGTCTGTACACGGGGGGTGTCTCCATCTCCTATTTATCCGCAGTGGTTGCAATCTATGGGGCAAAAGAGTGAGGAGCCAGTCATAATCTGTACATTGTAACCACTACAGTTCAATGTGTGATGTGATTTTGTAATGTATTAGTGGCATATGTCCTGAATGTACAATTATGAACTGTGACGCAGTTATGATCCATGGCCTTGCCCCCCTCTATCCGCACCCCCCGAAATGGCGTCTGCCTGTCCTGTATGGAGGGACAGGTGGAAGTGAGGTATTTCTGCTGACGTTGTGCGCCGTTGCGGGAGGCGGTCGGGAACCGCCGTGCAACTCCTCATCGATTAACATTGGGCCCTATGGGGTACAGTGCCTGATGGTGATGTACGCCGGCGGTGACGGTATGCACCGCCGTGGACGTCACCATCATTTTCTATCTGTTCACTCACTTGCTACCTGACCTTCAACAGGAGAGGACCTACTCTGCATGTGCTGCTGTGACCTGTGTCTGGAACCTACCATGGCCCATGTGATTGGGGAAAGGGCCCCTGCCTTCACCTCAGTGGAGTTGGAGTGACTGGGGGGGTGGGGTCCTACCCCAGTGAGGACTGCTGTATGGGCCTCCAGACCAACAGGTGAGCACACTGTGAGCACAATGCATAGGGCATGAATGCATGGAGTGGTGTGAAGGCCTTGTGTAGGGAGGGGGTTGGTGGATGGGCCCTGGGCAGCGTGAAGCATGTATGCTGGGCCATGTCTGTGCGTAAGGGGCTGGGAAGGGCAATGGTGGGCCATGAGTGTAACAGGCAGGACGGTCTAACTAATACCTTTCCCTGTGTATATTTCCTCTGCAGGTCAGCGCCCATCAAAAGAAGAGTATTTGGCGTGCGGACCCTGGCGGTCTATGGCAGGCGGAGCACCCACTGTCAGAAACGGTGGGAGGTCCTGAGATGCTTGCACGGAAGATGGCAGAGGCCCAGCTGGGGATGGCCTCCCAACGAGGAAGGGGTGCCCGTCAAACCCTGACACACCCCTGATGGCCTGCATACTGGTGGTGGCCTATCTGGAGTTGGATGGGCGCTTGGGGGCATCACAGCAGCAACAAGGGGGTGAGTACAGTGCCCATCATTACAACTTACGCATGGAAGGGTGGTATCGGGGTAGGGGATGTGTGCCTGTGGGTGCCCCTAGGCCAGGCCTGACATTGCAGAGTAGGTCCCATGTTGGGCAGGGTTCTGATGTGAAATTGCTCCAACCTAGCTAGAATGCATCCTGTACTGGGCAGGGGTGTGCCGGTCCCAGGTATGCTGCAGTTGGCAATATGTGTCTCTCCCCATTCCCTGCTGACTAGCATTGTTATTAGTAGTGCATTGCCTAGTGCGTAGGGATGTTCCCTGTGTGTGAGGGTGCTGTGTATGCCAACAGTGGTGTTGGTGCAGCAAAGTGACCAAGTGTATGCTTTGTCTCTCCCCCCCTTTTTGTTTTGTCACCCTGTCCTTATGTGCATTAGCATAATTTGGCAGAGGAGCAGAGGCACCGACGACAGAGGGAGCTGCATCCCACAGGACCCAGGAGGCAGAGTCCACCGACGGTGAGGGCACCAGTGGGACGGAGGGCGAGGGGAGCACCACGGCAGAGACTGGAGGGGGTAGTTCTGACACGGATACCTCCTCTGATGGAAGCTCCCTGGTGGTGGCGGACACCTCTGTGCCCTCTCCAGCTACAGGTACAGCCCCCACCCCCGTACCAGCACCACCCTCCAAGCAGCCCCTGAGCGAGTTGCCCGTGCCCCTCACCCAGGAGGGTGGGCATCTCCTTCGCCCCAGGCACCTCAGGCCCTGCCCCAGTGAGCCCTGCTGCCCAGAGTGAGGAGGCTATTGACCTCCTGAGATCCATCTCTGTTGGGCAGTCAACCATTGTGAATGCCATCCAGGTGCTGGCAGATCAAATGCAACAGTCCAATGCATTTCTGGAGGGCCTTCACACTGACTTGGCGGCCAACAGAGATCAATCGAGGCTCTGGCCTCCTCTATGATGGCAGCCATTGTCCCTGTTTCCACCCTCCAACTTCCTCTACCCAATCCCATTCCCCTCAACCCCAACCTATCCCAAGCACACAGGCAGAGCAGTATGCACATAGGACAACACACAAGAGTGGCACAGGCACACACAGGCACCACACATCTTCCCACAGGCACTCACACAAACACCATCCAGATGCAGACATACCAACATCCACTGCCTCCACTGTGTCCCCCTCCTCCTCATCCTCCGCCTCCCTCCCAGTTGCATTTACACTCACACCTGCATGCACTACATCCCCATCCACTACCTCCATCACCAGCACACCTATCAGAACACACACTTCACTGGCAGTCACCACCCCAACAGCCATGCAAACGTCCCCTATGTTTTCTCCCACTGTGTCTGTGCCCCTCCTCCCAAAGTACACAAACGCAAGCACTCAGACACCCAACAGCCATCCACCTCACAACAGCATCCAGCCCATGCACCTGCACCCAAACAGAGCTGACACCTCCTACAACCACTCCCTCTTCCTCCACTCCCAAACCTCCTCCCTATCCCCCCCAATGTCCCTAAAAAGCTTTTCCCCTCCACCATTAACCTCTTCCCTACCCCTACCCCCCTCGTCTTTCATGTCTGGCCAGGGTGACTAAAACCCAGGCAAGCACCTCAGCCACCCAGTCCACGTGCCCAGTAGTGTCCACAGCAACTCCTGGTGGGAAAGGATCCCGGGCACCAGGCAGCCACACTGAAAGGGTGCCTACCCCAAGTGCTGCCAGGAAGGTCAAGGTGCCACCCCTAGCTGCTGCCAAGAGGACCAAGGAGCCACCCCCAGCTGCTGCCGAGAGGAGCAAGGAGCCATCCTCAGCTGCTGCCAAGAGAAGCAAGGAGTCATCCCCAGCTGCTGCCAGGAAGCGCAAGGGGCCTGCACCAGCAGGCAGAAAGGACAAGGGGCATGGTGCTGGGACTCAGTCGGAGCCCACACCACCAACCATGGCGGTGCAGCAGTCCGAGGCTGCAGGGATAGACAGGAGCTTCCTCCCACCACCACCAGCAGCACCAGCACCACCACCAGCAGTGGGCAGCCATCCGAGGCTGCAGGGGATGGGCAGGAGCTTCCCCCCACCACCACCAGCAGAAGCAGCAGCACCACTAGCAGCAGCACCAGCATCAGCAGTGGCCAGCCGCCCGAGGCTGCAGGGGATGGGCAGGAGCTTCCCCCTACAACCACCACCACCACCACCACCACCAGCAGCATCACCACCACCACCAGCAGCACCAGCACCAGCAGTGGGAAGCCGTCTGAGGCTGAAGCGGATGGGCAGGAGCTTCCCCCTACAACCACCAGCAGCACCAGCACCACCACTAGCACCAGCAGTGGGCAGCAGTATGAGGCTGCAGAGGATGGGGAGGAGCTTTCCCTCACCACCACCAGCAGCAGCAGCAGCACCACCACCAGCACCATCACCTGTGGGCAGCCGTCCGTGACTGCAGGGGATGGGTAGGAGTTTCCCCCCAACACCAGCGGCAACATTAGCACCACCACCACTAAGCAGCCTTCACCACCAGCAGACAGTGTGTAGTCCTGCGTCCATGGGCTGTTGTGAGGCCTGCCCCTGTAAATCCTGTGGGTATCACACCCCAAGACTGTGACCTTGCACTCCCCAAGACCTACATGACAGGGCATGATGCCCCCTCCAGAACCAGTGGGTATGGCACCCACTCACCCAATCCTCTCTGGGATGAAGATCACAGGGCACAATGCCCCCTCTAGAACCAGTGAAGAAACCATCCACTCACCCCATCCTCCCCAGGATGAAGATCACAGGGCACAATGCCCCCTCCAGAACCAGTGGAGAAGCCATCCACTCACCCCATCCTCCCCAGGATGAAGATCACAGGGCACGATGCCCCCTCCAAAGCATGTAGGCAAGTCACCCACTTGAGAGACTGTGGCCTTGCACTCCCTAGGACAGCGCACAGGGCATGTAGCCCCCTTCAGAAACAGTGGGCAAGTCACCCACTTGAGAGACTGTGGCCTTGCACTCCCCAAGACAGCTCACAGGACCAGTGGTGTTGTTCGTTCTGCTGGCTGAGGTTCCCCCTGTTCACCATCCCCCTGAGGTGCCTGCTTATTTTTGAACTGATGCCCCTGCAGTGTTCTGTCTTTGTTGTTGCAGGAGTCAAGTGGGGGCCTTGGACTTTGTAATGTGGCCCTGTGGCCCACGAACAATGAGGACTGGGCAGTGTCCCTTGATTTGTAAATATGTAAATACTTTTAGATTGGATGCACGTATTACTACTGTATTTATCTTATTACACTCACTTTAATCTATTCGTGTTGTCCTTGCATTACTCCTGAGGGGTACATATGTTATGTTACTGCATCTGCTTGTGTGTATGGTGTTGGGGGTGGGGGTGTTGCGTGTGTGTGTCACTCTTTTTCCTTCCCCCTCCCCTGTGTGCTAGGAGGCTGTGCTCACCGTGGTCATCTTCACCGTCATTGCTGGTCGTGGTAGAGCAGTACGTAGACTAGCATTGGGAATATATGCAGTTGGGGCTGCATGGCAGCGTGGTTCTTTCCTGAGTCTCCACAGGTGTTCAGTGTTTCTGCCAGGCTTTTGATGTCATTGGTACTGCCCCGGAAAGGGTGGCGGAATGTGGTGTCATATTACGTGGGCGGAACATTGGCTTTTGCCTGGCTTTAGGCGGCTACCGCTGTGGTGCCTGTTGATTCCACCCTGGCGGTCAGTGTGGTAAAGTGGCTATCTGTCTGAGCTCTTTCCGCTATGGTCATACTTTGGCGGTAGTTGCCGCCAGCCTGTTGGCAGTATTACCGCCACTTTATCACCGACCGCCAGGGTTCTAATGAGGGCCTATATTTCTTACACCTTTCTGATGTGTGTGACTATCAGCGGATCCACCACATCTTATTTGCTCATTACTGTATTTCACCCTTCCTGAGCTAATATATTTGTGAGTATTGAAAGGTACTCCAGGTTGTAGCCATAACAATGCTTTCCTGGTTTACGCAGAACACAGTGTGCAAAGCATCTGCCTCCTCCATCTCCAATTACATGCAAGTCTGTCCTCTCCATTGAGATGAGTTTCTTGCAATCAAACTATATGCGCCTCTCTTCTGTTAACAAGAGTGTGTACATTTTACCCTTTAGTAGCATTATTTATACGTCTGATATTCCCAGTCAGGAAAATATATTTATGGTGCAGGCTATACAGTTTGCTTTTCTTATGGTCTAGTTTACTATTTGAAGTTCTTGTTGGCTATGAAGGATTGTTTCCATAGTGCTTTCCTCCATGCATGACAGTAACTCATGAGTGTTGCCTACAGTCCCTACACCCATGTAAACCAATCCCCAACTGAATTTCCTCAGGGCCGTAAAGCAACAGCTTCCTCCCCAATAACAAAATCTATTGCTATAACTCTCCCACATACTGAGGCAGAGATGTGGGTGAGTTTGACCACCATCCACACCAACTTCTTCTCCATGCCGTTCAAGAGATGTCTAAAGCTTGTCATAGTGACTCAATCTAATCCTTGTTTTCTGTGGTGCCCACCCCTGGTGGATGTCAAGGCTGAGGGTATGGCGGCCAATCAAGTAAATCATCAGCGAAGCAGGGGTTTGTTTCAGCAGGTCCTTCCCACCTCCCATCACAGAGTCAAGGCTGTGTATGATGGGGTTGGCCTCAGGGCCTGGTCTGCTACCAAGCCTTGTGATCAAACCCCTATAACCCCCAACCCCGCACCATGCACAACCTTCTGCAGAGGTGACTCTGTTCTGTTTTGCATCAAAAATATATCATTCCATCCAAACATCTTGCCATTGTGACACTTTTCTGTATTTGTATGGAGAGACCATTGTAATAACAATGTCTCTCTTTCTTTGTCTCTTCCATCCCATTGTGGGATGGAAGAGACCGAGTGAGAAACAAAGTCACAGGAATGCGGGGGGAACCTCAAGGCCCCCGTGGTCCCAGCCTGCTCCCTGGGGGAGCCAGCATCACTCCCCGAAAGCAGGGAGCTGCTTTAAATAGCAGCTCCCTACTTGCGGGACCAATGTTTTCATCCCTTTCCCTACACGCTAACATATGTGCAGAGAAAGAGATAATAACTCTGCTTTCAGCAAGCGGGCTTTGTTTGACAGCTCCCGTTTGCTGGAAGCGGAGTTAAGTTTGCTTTTGCTTGGCAGGAGCTGCTGTAGCTCCCGCCAAGCAAAAGCAAACAGCTACCTCCTGAGGGTGGGCACCTCAGGAGGTAGCAAGGGCTAGCCCTGGAGAGTGGCTGTTCCCAGGGCCATCTATGGCTCACCTCCATTGTTTGAATTTAGCCCCAGGGAAGTGGTGGTCCCTGGTACCCCCTACATCAAGTTATTTGAGTTCTGGGGAGGTGGGGGTCTCCTGGGCACAGGGGTGGGACATACAGGCCACCCATACATTATATTGAGTGCTTCGGGGAGATGGCGGGACCGGAGTTGTGGAAGGGCCGCGTCCCTCATACACTATTGAGTGCTCAGGTGAGGTGGCAGTCCCCAGGACGGGGGTGGCCTGCAGCCCTCCCATATATTATATTCATTACCCCGGGAGGTGGCGGTTCCCCAGACTGTGCCCTGCATAATATAATAGTTGATTGCCCCGCATATATTTATCTTGCCCCGGGGAAGCCCTAGGAGAGGGCCCCTGTATCCCCCTCCTATATTTTATAAATACCCCTGGGACCTGGCCCACCCGGGGGTTAAATGAAAAGCTAGTGCGGGAGACCGCGCTGGCTTTTGTTTTAATTTACATCAAAATTCAGGAATATTCACGACTTTTGCCTTGAATTAAGCGATTCCAGGAGGTGGGGTCCCTGGGGGACCCATGCACCAAACGCAGGGGGCACAGTAACTGTACCACACTCCTTTTCTTTTTTTTCCTTTTTTTTGTAGACTTGGCTGAAGCCGAGTCTCAAAATGGCTGCCAACACTTCCTTGTTGAAGTGTCGGCAGCCAATCAGATCTCTGCATGAGATCGGCAGTGTTTGTGAATTCGTCACGACCCTAGATGTACAAATTTGGATTTCCTTTAATTTCGCCTACACTGGTGTAGATAATTTTTTGTCTGGTGTTTCACTGTTTTACTACTTTAAGTGTTGCACAAATGCTACACATTACCTCTTAAGTTAAGCCTGCCTTCTGTGTGCCAAGCTACTAGAGGGTGAGCATAGGTTGACTTATGGTGTGTATCTGACTTACCCTGACTAGGATTGTGGTTCCTGCTTGGACAGGGTGCATACCTCTTGCCAACCAGAAACCAATTTCTAAGTCTATCGGTTTTATAAGTGAAGATGGTATAGGGTTTCAACTCACGTGGAAAAAACCTTACAAATTCACTGAGAAACCACTACTGTTTACAAAAACCAAAAAACACTGAAATTTGCAGTTATTAAGGACCGACTAAGTAGAGCTAGCATCACCATAGATTTCAGAAGTCATCAGTGATGTAATATGTGAGGTCATAAGCAGACCATTAAAGTTGTGCACATCAAACATATGTCAATTACCTATAACTGGTGAATTTCAATTATTTATTTGTTTTTAGACGTAGTGCTTTTTTCGTGAGTTTCTAAATTTTTTCTTACGTTAACACCTTACTCGTGAATAACTCTACTTTAACCTTTGTGGTTTTCTGTGAATTTCTATTTTTTTAGTTTAACATTAATTTTAATATCTTCTTACGATATGTTTGCAACCCCCCACCACGCTGCCTGCGCCCAGACCCTGTGTGCAACCTGCCATGAATGGCCAACCTCTTACCAACACCCACAATAGAGGCTTTCCAGCCACAGAACCCCATTGCATAATGTATTGCGGGAGCCCAACTGGACCACATGAGGTTGGGCAGGTGCTGGGTCCTGTGGGAGTCCTGAGTGTGACAAGATTGGGTTAATTGATTCTTTTAACTGTAGGTTGACCCTACTTTTAATTCAGGTTCACCAACTGACTATTAATAGGAGCAATTCAGTTTAACTTCACCTTGAAAGTAAATATAAAATATTGCCCTACCATTCATTATAAGAATTTGCCACTTTATTTTATTCTAATTCCCACCCATTTGACTTTAGTGAATACTTTGCCGAGCCTGTATTTCCTACTTATTTCCTATTTTAGGGGAATATGTTTCTTCTGAATGTTCATATCTCCTACTTGATTTCCATAATAAGAGTTGCACATTTCAGTGGAGAATGTTAACCACCTCCCATACTGTATACTTCCTTTCTCTGAGCCCTGCCAGACCAGACTGTTGTTGTGTTTCAAGTTGGGATATAGAAATACACAGATGCCAGTAGTTTAAGAGAGGATGTATTGTAAGTTGAATGGACACATAAATGACCCCCCAGGAGCAGATGTAGTTAGATGGTAAGCCCTGCTCTGTCTGGCTCAACTGCCCTTCAGAGAACCCTCATAACCCTAACATTCCATGACATCATTGTGTAACCTGACAAGCAGGATACCACAGCTGGCACTTATCACAATTAGAAAGGGGAAATAACTGTTGTCTCTGTATGAAGCTGGCCTGGTGTGTGGTGGACACCTATGGTGTTCTCACCCTATACCAGGTCCAGGTATCCCCTATTAGTGAAGTGTAGGCAGCGTCTAGGAAGCCAGGGCCCTCTAGAGGTAGCTGTGGATGAGCAGCCAGGACTTATCTAGGAGACATGTGATACCACTAACCACTGTAGTCACACAGCAACTTATCACACATGAAAGAACCACAGTGTTACGAAAATAAAGGTACTTTATTATAGTAACACTAATACTAAAATACTATATAGGCAATACCCCAACTGGAGGTAAGTAAACACACTATTATATACACATTAGCAATCAATAAATAGCATAGAAAGCAATAGGCATTGGTAAAAGCAGTAGTAAATAGGTAGGGCGCAGCGGGGAGACCAGACCATATACTAGAAAGTGGAATGTGAAAGGCAATCCCCCACCCAAGGGTGTGGAATCAGGTAAGTACCAGGCTGCCCCCCCAGCAACCAGGAGAGGAGAGGTAAGTACCAGTTTTTCTCCAAACCCAACAGGACGACTTTGGAAAAGGAGTGTGCAAGACCCAACCAAGACTGGAATAACCCAAAGGTGGATCCTGACAGAAGAGGACCTGCAAAGGAAGGGGACCAACTCCAGTTGGAGATGTAGTGTCCGGTTGTGGCAGGAGCCACTACCCACTCTTCTGTGAATGCAGAATCAGGTTGACGGTGGATGAAGGTCAGCAGTGCAGAACCCGGAGATGAGGAGTCCCAGGAGTGATACAAGTGATGTCACACATCAGCGGTCGAGATGCAGTCAGTCAGTGGTGCTGGAAAACCACCAACAAGCCTTGACAAATGCAAAAGACGGAGAAGGTTTGCAAGGCTGAAGAGGACCAGCAAGATCCATGGGACTCGACCCAAGGAGGGGAGTCCGGGATGACCCTCAGCAGCTGGGAGAGTCACAAGAAGAGGAGGCAGCCCCCACAGGTCACCCACAGGCAGCAGGCACAGGAGTGTCAGTGAGGCCCACTTAGCACAACTGAAGGAGTGTCCAACATCCCTGGAGCAGAAGGCAGGAGACTGTGCTGTGCAGGAAAAGGTGCTGGAGGCAGGGGCTACATAGAGCCTGAAGATTCTTTAAAGGAGGAACCAGCAAGGGACCAGCAAGCCTTGCAAGAGTCTCATTGCACAGGGGTACTGTCCTGCAAGTAAATCAAGGGCTTACTGTTTCTCAAGTAGGATAGCTGGTAGAGAGGACCCAGGGAGCCACTCCACACCACCACCTGTGATGCAGGATCCATGCAGCTCCAGAGGAGAGAAGATCCACACAGCCAGTCGTCTTTGCAGTTGATGGCTACGGATGCAGGGGAGTGACTCCTTCACTCCAAGGGAGATTCCTTCTTGCTTCTTGTGCAGGCTGAAGACTCGTTAAGATGCAGAGCCAGGGAAATGCTGCATTTGCTGGAAGGAGCCGGAGAAACAATGTTGCAGAGCAGACTCGTCATTGTAGTTGCAGATTTTCGGTTCCTGGAGGGTCCATTTGCAGTCTCAGTGGCCAGAAGATGAAGTAAACAATGCAGAGGGGTCCTGCCAGAATCTTGCATGTCGATGGACCCACCCAAGAGGGAGACCCTAAACAGCCCTAAAAAGGGGTTTAGCCACCTGCGAGGTGACCACCTATCAGGAGGGGGCTGTGACGTCAACTGCCTAACCTGGCCACTCACATGTTCCCAGGGGCCTCTGCACATCTTGGATTCAAGATGGCAGAACCAATTAGCCACCTGGAGGAGCTCTGGGCATCACCGCTGGGTTGGTGATGGACAGGGGAGTGGTCACTCCCCTATCCTTTGTCCAGATTTGCACCAGAGCAGGGACCGAGGGTCCCTTGACTGGTGCAAACTGGTTTATGCAATGAGGGCACCAAATGTGCCCTTCAAAGCCTACCAGTGGCTTGGGGAGGCAGAGGGGAGTCAGGGTTTAGGTTTAAGGGGTGGGTTGGGGTGGTTTAGGTTTTAGGGGAGGGGGTTGGGGTTGTGGTAATTTTTGGGGTGGGGGATTGGGGTAGTTGTGGGGGTGGGGGGGTTGCAGTAATTTTGGGGGGTAAGGGGCTAGCGGGGAATCATGCTGGAACCGTGCAGGCTGATCACTAATGCCTTTACCAGGAATGCGTTTACAACGACAAATCGTAAACACATTTGTGGTAAAGGCATTAGTGATAAGAAGCGGGTTGTTGTTCTGACCTCGTTGTTGAGCCACGGGTGCTTGAAGCACTCGTGGTTCCGACATATAACCCTCTTTGAATCCTCTTCTGAACTAAATGACACTACAAACTTGTTTTTATCAACCTTGCAGGGGCTGAGAAGGTGTAGAGCACTTCTGGGTAGACACACGGCCTGGAAGAGATGAAATGTTACTCATGGCAGTGGAGAGGAGCAATGGTATCTCATATTTCATATGTATGTTGGCCAGGACTTAGAATGTCTATGAATTTATGGCCCAGATTTAAGAGAGCCTAGTGCCTCCTTGCGCCACATTAGCACCATTTGTTTTTGCGCTAATGTGGCCCAACGAGGCCAAAATCGCTGTGCCAGATTTATAAAATGGTGCAATGCATGCATTGCACCAGTTTGTATCTTCTTGCACCAGGCATAATGTGCGCAAAGGGGGGCATTCCCTCGCTAGGGGGGGGCTGGGAAAATGGCAAAAAGAAATCTAAAAGATGTCTTTGTGCCATTTTTCGCAGCATTTTTAACGCCTGCTCAGAGCAGCCGTTAAAAGGGGGCACACCATTGTTGAGAATGGACCCCTATGTACTGTTCAGGGTTAGAGCCAAAATGTTGGCGCTAACCCTGACCAGTACATCAATAGCGTCAAAAATGTTGATGCTATTGCCCCCTTACCCTGTGCCATGGTGCACCCTATTTTAAGTACGGCGCACACATGGTGGCGGTAGGGGGGCGCTAAGGGGTGCAAGAAAAGTGGCGCTGCACACAGTACAGCGCCGCTTTTCTTAAATCTGCCCTTATATGTTTCCCAGAGTGTTGGAGGCGCTATGGGTAGTGATGTACGTGAGAATCACTTTCGTCCCTTATTATACATGTGAACTTGTGAGCAACGGACCAAGAAATTAGCCTGCAGTTGCACAACATCATTGCTTGGGTGTGAGACACTGCAAAAGTTTTTTTTTCTCCACAAACGCCTTGAAAATATGACAAAAAAATTCACAAAATTTAAATTGAGTTGCAATTTTGCATGGAAATTGGACATTTAGTAGCAATTTGTACACAGGTGAAGTTTATGTTGAATCACTCACTAGGAAAAGATGATCATGAAATATGCTTATTTACAAAATGCTCACGATGGACGTTTCGGGGTACACATGAGAAAAAGCTAAGCCACACGTACCCACTCATGAAATGCTCCCAAATGACTGTTGACATCTAACACTTGAGAAAACTACACCAGAGCGTTGGAAAAATTGAAAACTCACTATACCAGGAGGCCAATAATCTGGAATTGTGTTTGGGATTATATGCTTCCTTAGCATTTAAACATTTTTAGAAGTGCCTAAAGCCTACAGAGTGGTGATAGAGATTGGACACCATGATGATGATGTAAACTAGTGAAGCTTTATGTGAAAAAACATGTCATGAGTTTTGCCCAAATGTGACTTTAATAGGGCTCTTTTTATAAACTTGTTAAAGGTCTTCTGATATGTTTATCTGAGTCTATTAGGATGTAAGCAGCTCATCTTCAGTTTGCAGCCAATTATTTCCTACACTACCTCTCTACAGTAAACATATTAAGACTCTAAATAAGCTGAAAGCATAAGTTTTGGAAAAGCCCAAATGGGCCAAATTAAGTTTCAGGTTTTCGATGGCTACCCCCTCATTAACTCATATTATTTAGTAATTCACTTATTTATTACTAATTTAGAGGATGTTTTATATACTACACATCACTTGATGCCTCAGAGCATTTTGACAGGCGGCTTATCGGGGGGGGAGGGGAGGTGGTAACTCTAGTGAAATCATAACTCTTGATGAGTTTGGTCAGATGTTACAGAGATCTTCATGTCAGCAATTGATACTGGGAGCATTCAGGCGGTTTTGCCTCAGGTAGTTACTTTCCTAATTTCCAGTGCTTAATTTGTTAAACAAAATGAAAAAATAAAAAACGTGCCCAGGGAGATTCTTAGGTGGCCACTGCAGCTTGTGCTCTTCTGGCATTGCCAAATTCCAGTGCAGAGGCTACTATCACTATTTTTGTCACGATTCACCCTGGGCTTACCGTCGAGGTTGGTGAGAGGTGGTGAACGGCCCCAGTTCCTGCAGGTCCTGCTTTGGCCGAGGTAGGGGCGACCCCTTCCGGTAGCCACGGTGCTGTTTGACAATAGTAAGCCACTACAGTCCGTGCCCTCCAGAAGGAGTCCCTGAGGAAAAACCCCAAAAGGGTAAAAAACCTCCAACAGGAACTCCCTGAAACAGGAGGACACAAGGACGTTAGGACGGAAGGTACTGGAGTTCAGGAATACTGGAGACGAAAGACAGATCAAGAACAACTGGCTTCACAAAGGGAAACCAGCCGGAGCGTGACTACCACCACAGGAGTGTTGCAACGCAATGAGAAAGAATCTAGATTCCCCTTATATACCCCTAGACAGGAAGTGAAAAACAGGAAGTAGAAATACCACCATCTTGGATTGGGGAAAAAGTCATGATTAATGATAGAGAACATGCGTCTAAAAAAGAGAAGTAATGCATGCAGGGAAGAGAGGATGTGAACAGCATGCTGGGAAAGGGAAAAGCATGCATAAAAGGCAACCATGTGCATGCATTCGGCTTTTGCCTGTGTGACCGGTAAGTGAGGGCAAAGAGGGTTTCCCGGGGTGTCCCTGAACATGTGTGAATAAGCAGAGTGTTATGCGTGCTGAATGCGCTATGTGCGGCAGGTTTGAGACCCGACTTGGTGTCTCTTCCCCTGCTACGCCTGCCCTGGAATCGGCGGTCGAAGAAAGGGGGCTCAGCGAGTGCCGTGACCCCTGACTCGAGCTGCGGCTTTCCCCGCGGCCTGCTCGCGGGCCGCAGCATTTCCCAAGTGCCACGCCGCCGCGGCCTGTGCTTGCGGCGCGACAATTTTATTAGACTATCCTGGTCACCCAAATCTACAACACTGGCCTGGGTGTGCTCCCATTAATTGTTTAATGTATATTGAATTGTTAAATACACTGCTGATGTGCTCTGTTTTAAAACTAGAAAGACAGTGCCACCATAGAGGGGTGGGTATAAAATTGTGCCAATGTAAAGAAATGTGTTGTGCCTTTGCCAAGCCAAACATTGGCACAAATTAACCACTCCCAATTTCCCTTTCAGACCACCTTGTTAAAGTGAAATCGTGACACCTGCCGAGGTCGGACTGTGATGCCATTGGATACTAGCTAGATACAATTATAGTTGCCCATGAAAAAATAAATGCTATAATTTATAAATAAATAACTTTTATAAGGTTTAATTTATGGAAAAAAAAAAAAAATGAGTGTGTTAAGGAACTAAATTCAACTTTCTCTTTCTGCCCACAGTCCAGGCACGCCACTCTTACTTGGTCTAATGTGTTAGTGCTGTGGAATTACAGGGATGCTGCCCTCTTGCAAACCACTGCCCAGGCTGCATGAGACAAAAGAAACAAATATGAACAGCTTTCACATCAAACTTTGCAGAAGAGTGTTCAAGGACGGGACACTTCGTGTTTATTGGCCAAATAAAACAACTTAAAAAAACTGTCATTTGTTTCTGCACAAATCAGTCAGTATCCCTAAGATCAACAGAGATCTGTAGGAGGATTCACTAACCTAAAGAAAAACAAGATTTGGTAAAGCTAGGATGTTTTGGGTTGGTCCCCAATCTTGTGGCCTTGACAATTATTGTATTTGGTTATGGTTTTTGCAATACTTTGTTGCAAAATAAATTGGCTTAATTAAAAAATATTTTTTTGGTTTAAAAAAAAGCACACAGTACCACAGTATTACCTGGCACTGAAGGGAACTACTTTTGGTGTGGATGTGCTCCTTGTGAAAGAGCAGAATGCTGTAACTCACCGTGAAGTCAGTTGAATTTGAAGTTGCAGGCTGTCGACTGTGCAAAGTGGCAGGGTTGAGGGAACAAAAATCAAATGTATAGATACATATTTTTTTTAAACGTACCTTCTCCTCAACCCCGCAACTCCACTCTGCCGTGCAGCAGGCACAGTCTCTCATTCTGCCCTGCGGCCAATCATGACGCTGCTCAGAACAGCGTTATAATTGGCTGGAGCTCACTGGCTGGGCGCTCAAAAGCAGACTGGGAGCCTGGGCTTGCTCTCTCCAACCAGGCAACACAGTACCCGAGAGGGCCGGCCAATCATACATGTCCACTGAGGGGAGTGCTCTGTGCACTCCCCTCAGTGCTCGTTATCCCCATGCCCCGCCCCTTTAAATAAAAACAATAAACATTGTTTATTACTGTTTTATTTTTAAAGGTTTGCAGCTACTGCTGGTGGGGGGGGCGGTGGGAGACTCTCCTCCTCCATAGCGGAGGAGCTGCCCCTGCGAACTTGGCTGAAATTAACTGACTCATAACCCCATGATTCATGGAGCAGTGGGGGAAGAAATATGTGCATGACACAACAGCAGAATAATGAACGAAGTCTGGCTGAAAATCCTTATAACTTAATCCAAAACTCTTGGCTAACACCAGACATAAAAATCAATTGGTCTGGTGTTGCTTGCCAGCGTCCTGCCTTTGCTAACTTTTTTATATGTTTTTGTAAATCTTTATTACACCCAAACAGGGTTGAAAAGATAGAGAGGTGTGCAAAAATAGCCTGAGAGGTTTATATACATAGATAGATAGATATATAGATTGGTGTAGATAAGTAGATAGGATTGCATAGATAGACAGATAGGCCAGTAGAGGTGCAAGCATAGATAGATAGATAGATAGATAGATAGATAGATAGATAGATAGATAGATAGATAGATAGATAGATAGATAGCACAGCTTCAATTATGAATGTAATTGTTAAATGTATATCGAAGCATGACATGCATAGATAGATAGATAGATAGCATAGATAGATAGATAGCATAGATAGATAGATAGATAGCTTCTATTAGCAATGCAATAGTTACATGTATATCTAAGCATGACATGCAAGAGCCCTTAAAGGAAACTAGAAAGCCATACAAGCAGGACAGACAGACTACAGTGATTTTCAATTGTAATGGTAGTCCTCAATTAAAATACATACCGTGCTGTGCAACGGCAGTCATATAAACAAAGGCCATTCCAAAAGGAGCTTACAACTGCGTGAGGGGGCATAAACGAACAAAGCTGGAATGTGCCCTGAGCTCACATCTGGTACAAAGTGTCCTGCTATCACATACATCAAGCTCTAAACACAAAGGTAATTCTAAAGTAAAAATGAAAACATTGCCACTAAAGGGTGTATGCATTCTTTGTGAAAGGAAAATGCAGTTACTTAAAGTGAAGGTAACAGTTCCTGAAATAGGCTGAACCATTGCCCCATTGTGTATGCTGTAATGGGCGGAAGGAAAATGTGAATGAGACAACTCCAGACCAACGGATGAAGAAAGCTGTCTGAAAGCCTCTTGAGTAAGTATATTATACATATAATTTTTGTAAAATCAAAAGGTCTTGGCTGACACCAGACCGAAGAACATAATTTAGCTCAATGGAAGGTTTACTACTGATCTTTGATAACCTAGCAAAACAACTGCCCCTTAAAGCAAGGACAGATGTGATGCAAAGAGTTACCCGTATTCCTCAGGACAACTTCTGCAATTACAACTTCAGACATAAGAGTTAGTTAATATCCCTTCCTTATTATACAAAGGTCTAACCAAGACTTGGGAGATAGAATCAGATGACCCTTTGGAATCCATTCAAGCACAACAGTGGTGATCCCGTCACAGCCATCTCTAGCTCTTCCCATTTAGTCTGGTCAGTTGGGGAAAAGGTGTCTTTGGGGATTTGCTACTCATGCCCCCTGAGGTCCTTCTGTGAATGTTGAGACACATATAGGGGGTTATTCTAACTTTGGAGGAGTGTTAATCCGTCCCAAAAGTGACGGTAAAGTGACGGATATACTACCAGCCGTATTACGAGTTCCATAGGATATAATGGACTCGTAATACGGCTGGTGGTAAATCCGTCACTTTTCCGTCACTTTTGGGACGGATTAACACCTCCTCCAAAGTTAGAATAACCCCCATAGTGTCTCAACACATATAGGGCCTCATTATGACCCTGGCGGGCGGCGGAGGCCGCCCGCCAGGATGCCGCCCTCCAAAATACCGCGCCGCGGTCAAAAGACCGCGGCGGGTATTACAAGTTTTCCCCTGGGCTGGCGGGCGGTTGCTGAAAAACCGCCCGCCAGCCCAGGGGAAAACGACCTTCCCACGAGGATGGCGGCTCGTAATCGAGCCGGCGGAGTGGGAAGGTGCGACGGGTGCAGTGGCACCCGTCGCGTATTTCAGTGTCTGCAAGGCAGACACTGAAATACTTTGCGGGGCCCTCTTACGGGGGCCCCTGCCGTGCCCATGCCATTGGCATGGGCACGGCAGGGGCCCCCAGGGGCCCCGCGACCCCCCTACCGCCATCCTGTTCATGGCGGCTTTCCCGCCATGAACAGGATGGCGGTAGGGGGGGTCAGAATCCTCATGGCTGCGGAGCGCGCTCCGCAGCCATGGAGGATTCACACGAGCAGCGGAAAGTTGTCGGGAGGCCGCTGACTTTCCGGTTCAGCCGCGGTCAGAATGCTCGTTGGAGCACCGCCAGCCTGTTGGCGGTGCTCCCGTGCCGCCAGGGTCAGAATGACCTGCATAGTATATTGTTCTTCCCAAGGTGCCCACATCCATTCCTGGCCGCACTATATTTTCTACCCATTTATTCCTAAAAAGCTTTCAAGAAGAATATGAAGAGTAGATGAGCTACCATGATTGGACTAACCCTTGAGGCGGGAAATAGATAATCATGAGGACTTACCTCAATCGCAAGTCCTCTGCGAAGAGGCCAACTTTCTGCACACTTTTGGCAAAGTTGGGTCTCCACATGCTAAGCACACACAATTTGCAAATCAGTGCACAACCTTGAGACGGTTTGGGCAGTTGCAATGATAACATGATGAACATATTTTTGTAGATAATTGTAGGTGCAGGTTTTCACTTGCCAAAATGACACTGAGAAACAATGGGCCAGATGTATGAAAAAAACCTTTTGCGATTCGGAAATAGCGATTTTTAAGAAATCGCTATTTCTGATTCGCAAAATGCAATGTATCATATTTGCGATTCGGTAATAGCGATTTCTTAAAAATTGCAAATGCTATTACCAAATCGCAAATTGCGATACAGCCCCCATTCGCATCTATGGGCCTGTCAGCCCATATTTGCAAATATTTTGCATGTCCCAAATTGCGAATTCCTAACTGGAATTCGCAATTTTGGGAAATGCAAAGTCCAGGGTGCTGGGGGCCTAATGCCCCCTCTGCTGCACTCCAAAACATTTAACAACATGTAAGGTGCACACATGCCAAAGGGCATGTGTGCTTTACACGTAAATTTTAAAAATGCATTTTAAATGCATTTTAAAAATTTGCACATGGTTACCACCAAGTTCAACTTGGTGGTAATAGCGATTCCTTAATGCCCAATTCGCATTAAGGAATTGCTTCACACATGTGCTTTAATAATCACAAATAATGATTCCTTATTTGCGATTTCTTATTTAGAGTCGCAATTTGCGACTCTCTGAACAGGGTTGCAATTTTAAGGAATCGCTATTTTAGCGATTCCTTAAAATTGCATTCAGAATGCCTTTGATACATTCTGAAAGGCTTTTTGCATTAGCAAACGGGCATTCGCACCATTTGCGAAGGCAAAATGCTTTGATACATCTGGCCCAATATGTGCTGTTTAAACACCAGCAACTGAAGGACTGTAGCAATTTGAATTGTTGCCCTCTACGGGATCTCCATTATCAATGGTCCATATATGGTAGGTATAGTGTTTGAGAAAGTATGGCCATCAATTGGTATAAGGATCCAAAATCATATCCAGGTGTTGCCCTTGAAGCTGAAAAGGAATGGGTGAGGCACTCTTCCAATGAGAGACACTTGAGGTGTTTCAAACACTGAGATGGACATGTGAGGGACATGTGAGGGACTGCACAGCACCTTTATATTGACCATATTTTATGTATTAATGTAAGGTATTTCTATAGAGTTTTAATGAGTAAATCAGTGTGGTTCAATTCTAGTGGTCTCTTCTAGCGAGGCGCGTACTCCGAGGCCGTGGTTCAGATTTGGGAATTAAATTTAGATCCCTGCGCAATGCTCAATAATGCGATAATCTTCACACCTCTGCAATTTTTCCTTGCCATGCCTGATTTCTAGATGTAGATATAGGAGTGATTTTTACTGCACCCTGTGAATACCATTTCCCATGGTAGGGTTTAGCAGATGTGGCAATCCATTGTATTTGGAAAATGTTTAGGCTTCAACAAGGTCTAAAATGTGGAATTTGTGTTTGCTGCATTTTTTCCCAATAGCTTGCCTCTTTCTGAGTTTTCCACTGATAAACGTCAGTTGAAAATTGAGTATGATAATTACCACACTTCTCGGAGTCCAAATCCCTGGGTAAACTGTTTTCACAATCACAACTCAGAATCACAGCCGCAAGATTCACCCTGAACACTTTGCCAAATATAACTCCTAAAGTGGCCAGAAAAAAAGGTAAAATTTGCAGACATTGGTGCAGCAAACTCTGAATCTGGACATTCATGGATGGATTTCCTTGGGATCTTGCTGGGCGGGCGTTTCATACTGCTTTACTGTAGTTATTAGTGTGAGCCACACTAACTTGAAATGACTGGTAGACTGGAATTTCCTGGCTTTTGAAATGTGTTAGGCATTAGCCCATGAGAGATGCCTAGGATGTACTGAAGTGCATCCGAACCTTCCAATCAGGGCCGCCACAAGGAGAGGGCTGGGTTGAAGGGAACAACTCCAAGGGCCTGATTTGAGAAAAGTGGAACTGCATCCTGTGCAGCGTCAGTTTTCTTGTGCCCCTTAGCGCCCTCCTACCGCCACCCTGTGTGTGGCGTATTTAATATATAGTGCATCATGGAGGTAGTTTGTGAACTAGCGTCACAATTTTCTATGCTAGTTCGGTGGTTTGCAGGATTAGCATAAAATATTCTGAAGCTAATCCTGCAAAGCACCCAGAGGCCAATTGAAACCAATGGGAGCCTCCCTTTAACATCTGCATTGAACGTGCCGACAAAAATGATGCAAAGAAATCTCTTAGATTTCTTTGCACCATTTTTATGGCCCCCCCTAACGGGGAAACACGCCCACCGCATACATTATGCCTGGCGCAGGCATAATGTAGCACACATAGTGGTGCAAAGCATGCATTGTGCCACTTTGAAAATTTGTCACGACGATTTTGGCCTCATTGGGCAACATTAGCATAAAAAAATGACGCTAATGTGGTGCAAGGAGGCGCTAGATGCTCTTAATTCCACCCCCAAATTTGGCACAGACACAGAGGCAAGTTTGTTCTTTGTGTATTTCAAAATTTGGCTTCGGTTTTTGATTTGCCAGTCAAGTTTGAAGTAGAAATAAAAGAGCAAAGTTAAAAATACAATCACATAAAGAGCTGTGGTTTTATTCACAAGCATTACTAAAATGAAAAACATACAAGTCTATAGCTAGAAAAACTAGGAAGTATGCCACGTATCACCTCCCACTGAAAGAAAACATCAAACTGGTTAAGTTGGGTCCTTTTAAATTACCAGTATCTGGAGAGCTGGGAAGTTATACAAGGGGCCCTGACACCCGGCATATATAGTGAAGGCCTCCTGCTCCCATAGTTGTGCTACACCTATCTCCTTTCACTCTTTGACGCTAGATGGAGAGCCCTAGGGCCAGTTGGGGCCAATTCACAAAAGCATTTTTGAGTGCAGGAAGCAGTACTACAGACACACTATTTTACATCATCTTCCATGCCTTTCTGACCAGCCTTGAAATGTCCAATTCCCGATTCATCAAAGTTCAAACAAGGTACCAACTGTATATAATATTACGTGTATAGTAGTTGTATTCCCTTTTTAGATCTTTTGGGGCCAATTCTGAAAGACATGTAGAGTATAAAGGAGTACTACAGGAGTACTATATTATAGCCCTATTGCCCGCCGTAGCGGGCTATACTACTCACTAAGGCAAGGGCCTTTAACAAGGGAGCAAGACTTTAATGCTGGTATAGCCCAGCTACGGAGGACTATAAGGCTATTAGAACATTCTGCCCCTAGAAGGCAGAATGGTCCAATAAATAAAACAAAGGCCTCACGGAGCCAGAGGGGATTGAAATCCCCTTGGTCTCTGTGAGGCCTTTGTTCACAGCAACAGCTGTGAACAAAAACATTGGAATGTTGGAGCTCCGGCTTCCAACGAACATTAGAAGTTCGGAGCACTCCATTGTTTTCGATGGAGCTCCCAACATTCCAATATTCTAATATTCAATATAAAATGTTGTGATGAATTGGCCCCTTAGAGCTTCACATACCTATGTTAAAAAGCCACCTGGGCTGTATTGCAGCAACTTGTCTTCCTCTCAAGTGTGTACTTGCTATTACTTGATGTTGAATAGTTCCATGATTCATCAACTGGTACTAGTGTACATGAACCTTGGAATGAAATCCTCCCTATGCATTTTATTATATACTTTAAACTATGGGACATTGTGCTCCAATTTATAATTATTTTATAATTAAAACTGAGAGAAAAATATATTATGCAAATCAGATTCAGTTAAATTTAGACGGAGTAGCCTTCCAAAGAACAGATGTTTAGTTTGGGGTTTGTGAAAACGTACGGCAACATTTCATCCATGATATGTTAATTGAAAAGACCTTTACTTTCTGAGACATAAACATCTGGTATTTTACCATTTAGATATTGATATTAATACTGCAATTAATCTTAAATTGTTAGTAGTCCTGCTTGTCGTTTATAGTTACATTTATTTGTTTATCTGAATAATTGAATGATGATGTATAGTTTCTATAGTTTGTTGTGAGCCCTAATTAACTTTAAATCTCAATTAAAGTTAAAAGTTTGAGAGGGCAATTTTATTTATATCAGACAGTTTAAACCGCATTTCAAAATTAACAAGGCAAGCATTGACTATCTCAATAGGTCTGGCTTATGAATGAAAAGTGTCTTTTATGTCACTGATGGGTGTAGACATTCAATAAGTCATCATACATACACTCTATTACTCATCCTTCCATTCACCCTATGAAAAAACCCACAATCAAACACACTGTCCGAGCAATATATATAAGGTAAATTAAAAGAATAGAAGTAGAAAAAAAAAATGCTATCTTCTAAACGCAGCGGGCATATGTTTGTAATAATAAAACTAAACATAGCAGCGGATGTCTGTCCTATAAAGGTATTGTAAACCATGTATTAATGTTTTCAACTTTAAGCTTGGACGCCACATTTAGCACCATAGTGTTGGTCATCTTTGAACTACTCTATGGACAACAGCATTCCCTAATGATCTCCTGGTTTAGAGGAAGCGGCATGTGGAACACAGCGTCCTGCAGATGAAATGAGCAGAAAGCAAAACAAAAAATGTTAGCACTGCATGGAGAGCTGTAGTATACTCTTCAGGAACATTAGAATAAAAAGAGGAGAATCAAATAAAATGAAAGGAGAACCACAAAAGGAGAAGATTTGAAGCTAAAGGGCTGGCTAACCAGCCCTGGTACTGAAGCACACTCATTTTCAGGTGGATGTACAGTGTCTGGACACCCTCACAGGTGACAACAGTGCTCTACAAATCCACATTACATTACATGATCAGAAATGTCATCATTCACAGGGCAAAAGACTGTGCTGGTGCATAATGAAGAGTGGAAATGAGCCTCAGATGGATCAATGGCAGAATAGAGTGGACCCAAAAGTCCTCTATGTATCTGTGTGGGTATTTGCCTTTGTAATAACTTTT
Source organism: Pleurodeles waltl (assembly GCF_031143425.1). NCBI lineage: Eukaryota > Metazoa > Chordata > Amphibia > Caudata > Salamandridae > Pleurodeles > Pleurodeles waltl. Next base: position 1,120,708,273 of record NC_090448.1, read on the forward strand.
CATAATAAACATGCCTGACCTATGTCATCGGGCATGACATTTCACTGTCCACCAACAGTCGCGGCTGGTGACTGGGGAAGGTGGCGGAGGGAGCAAAACAAAATCCCCCAAAAACACTGTTTTAAAAAATTAATCTTACCTGATTGCCGCCTCACTCCAGGCACAGGCTCCCAGTCTGCCCTGCGCCAATCATGATGCTGCTCAGAGTATCATTATGATTGGCTGGAGCGCCCTCGCTGGGCTCTCCAATGCAGACTAGGAGCCTGGGACAGCTCACTCCAACTCAGCAACACATTTGAGAGAGCCCTTGAGAGAATGTGTGTTTGGCCAGCTGGTAATGGGTGGCCAAACATACATGCGCACTGACGGGAGTGCTCGTCACCCCCATGGCCTCGCCCCTTTAAAAATAAAATGATGATAAATACTGTTTATTATCGTTTTATTTCTATGGGTTTGCAAGACCTGCTGGTGGGGGGCGACGCTCCTCCGCAATAGCAGAGGAGCTGCCCCTGCACACCAAATATATACCTGAGATAATTGGCTGTCACCAAAATAAATTAGGCCTACTGTACCAAGCATAAGCTTTCCCACAAGGCAACCATTAGGCATAGAGTCATAAAATTGCAAATGTATACAAAACTACAGTTGCAAAGCAAAATAGTATCTCTCCTAACAGGGCTTCACATGGATTCTCACAATGCAAATCCCCTAAACATGTGCTCTGTCAGAGGAGTTCACCAACAGCACAACGTTTGCCTTCTATGGTAATGTATGACCTTCCACGTAACCCAAAAAAATCTGTAAACTTTAATTTAGAGTAACAACTTGACCGTAAAAGGCGATTGGCATTAACATATGCTTTTCATAATCAACATGTCATTCCTACTCCTTTTATTGTAACTGTTTGTAGTAAATAATCAGGCATACAGCCTTTAATCATTGAATTGCCATCATAACCAATTTAAGCCCATTGTACTTAGTGTAAGCTTTCCACAAGGCAACCGTGCAGCATAAAGTCATCAAAGTACAAATGCATACAAAGTTACAATAGGGAAAGCAAAACAGTATCTCTCCTAAGAGCGCCTAATAGGGATTATTGTAGTGCATACCTTTCATCTCTAGAGTTTCTTTGGGTAGATCATTAACACCAAAACCTTTGCCTATTACAGAAATGTGTGAAATTTCAAATAACAAAGTACCTGCCTATAGGCTTTAGCACAGAGTAATAAAAATCCTTACTTCAAAGCTTATTGTTTTTAACACAAGCTTTTCATAATCCGTAGGTCAGGTCTTTTGGCTTTCTCATAACATAATATCTTAAACAGATCAAACCTATGACATCTGGCATGCTTTCCCCTAGGAACTGATTAAGCCTTTTCCCTTTACCATTGGCTTTACACTGGGCCCAACACGGGCCTATTCAAATGCACATGAACATGCATCCATTAAGCATACAGTTATAAAATTACAAATATGTGAAACAAAATACAGCTTGCAAAACAATATACAACCCCTCTCAGCAGGGCCTAGCTAGAACTATCACAGTGAAACCTCCCAGGGTTTGTCAGAGTGGGTGGACAACAGTAATACCCTTGCCTACCATGGTAATCTGTAAAATTCAATGCAACAAAATGCCTACCTTATGCTTTAATATAAAATAATAACATCCCACACCAAAAACCTATCAACTCTAACATAGGTTTTAAAGTAAATAAATCAGGCCTAGTGCCTTTATCATAACATTTCAGAAAAAACAAATTGGGCTTCTAGCTGTGGTCGTTGGCTTGCCACCATAGCCAACTCAGTCCTGCTGCATCAACTATAAACGTTGCCACAAGCAAAAAAAGTGATATACGTGCAGTCTTTCTAGTGGAAGCACTCGCATTTTTCCTTGGGGGAACAACATGTAAGTGGAGCCAAAAACCCTCTCTTAGTAGGTCTCTCAGTGCTCTTTTTTTGTTGATCACATAAGTTCAGGTGACAGTTGCACTGTCAAGCCAGACCTAAAAATTCATGTAGGTTAGGGACTGCCCTCCTCCAATCTGTGCTGCTGCTGGAGCAAATTATTGTAAATTATCTAGCTATCCGAGCCACTTTAATAGCATTACAATTCCCTGTGTGTACCTGAAAAGTTCAAGCTCAGGCAGCTGGAATAATCAATAAAATGATCACAGCTTTGTGGAGAACAAGCACTTTTTTGTGGAAGCACACTACTTCTTCCCAATCAAAACATATACTCCTGGAATCCAACATGTGGATGGAGCCAGAGCCCCTCTCTTGGTGTTTTCACATAATGTCTGGCATCAACTGCGTTGTCAAGCCACACAATAACAAGCAATGGCAATATGTCTGGTTTATGAATGTATTGTCAAGCCAGACCTAAAAATCCATGTACGTAAATGACTGCCCTCCTTCCTTCTGCTCCAGTACCAGACAGAAAGTCCATAAACTATCTAGTTATCTAAGACACTTAGGCCCTCATTACAACCCTGGCAGTCGATGTTAAAGCGGTGGTAACACCGCCAACGGGCCGGCAGTAAAAAAAAATGGTATCACAACCACTGCGGAAACCGCCTACATAGACAGCCACTTTAACACTCCGACCGCCAGGGTGGTAGCAACAAACACTGCGGCGGTCACATCCAACACACAGGTGTAAGACAATGTACCGCCCACCCTATTATGAGAGGCCAATCCGCCAGCTTTTCCGGGGCGGTATCAATGGCATCAAAACCATGGCAGAAACAGTACATCGAAGGGGAACCACTCACCTTTCGACACTCCACGAAGAACACCATGGAGCCCGAATTGCAGATCCTCCCCATGTTGGTGTATCTTCTCATACACCATGAAGTAGAATGAAGGCGGCGGCAGCGACGACAATGAGTACTGCACCTAGCACACAGGGGAGGGGGGGAGGGAAAAGAGAGTGACACACGCAACACGCAACACCCCCATCCCCACCCTCACTCCCAACACTATACACACTAACAGATCCAAAAACACTACTGATACACCTGTCACCCCCTGGAAGAACGCAAGGACAAAAGGCAATGAGTCTAACCAGTGTTATATTGGAACATTCAGATGTAGCAATAGATTTTTAAATAAGCAGTATATACAAAATTTTACATTATATACACAAGGCCGTACACTGTCCCTAGTAAAAGTCCGTAAACCAGTGGTCCCAAAAAGCAGGGGCGAAGCCCACACATGACACCTGCCTCAAAACAGAGAGAACACTGCAGGGGCATCAGGTAAAAAAAACACAGGCACCTCAGGGGGAAGGGGAGGGGGGCACCTCAGCCAGAAGATGGTACAACGCCACTGCTCCTCGAGGGGGCTCCATGCCCATTGCCTGGTCCTGGGGAGTGCAAGGCCACAGTCTCTCAAGTGGGTGGGTTGCCCACTGCTTGGTCCTGGGGAGTGCAAGGCCAGTCTCTCAAGTGGGTGGTTTGCCCACTGCTTGGTCCTGGGGAGTGCAAGTCCACAGTCTCTCAAGTCGGTGGAGTCTCCACTGGTTCTGGAGGGGGCTTTGTGCCCAGAGTGCTTCATCCTGCCAAGGATAGGGAGGGTGGATGCATTTCTCCAATGGTTCTGGAGGGGGCTTTGTGCCCAGAGTGCTTCCTCCTGCCAAGGATAGGGTGAGTGGATGCATTTCTCCACTGGTTCTGGAGACGGCTTTGTGCCCAGAGTGCTTCATCCTGCCAAGGATAGGGTGAGTGGATGCATTTCTCCACTGGTTCTGGAGGGGGCTTTGTGCCCAAAGTGCTTCATCCTGCCAAGGATAGGGGGAGTGGATGCATTTCTTCACTGGTTCTGGAGGGGGCTTTGTGCTCAGTCGTGCTGCACCTGGTGTGTGGCAGTTAACATCCTCTCACCTGGGAGTCTGAGCCACGAGATGTACATGGAACAGGTAGCATGATACTCCATGGAGGCAGAGCCACACTCCATCCTGCAGTGTCTTATGCTGAAAACTGCTGGCAGTGCCAGTGCTGGTGGTGGTGCCTCAAGTGTGTGTCCAAAGTCCAGGACGTCACCTGCAACCTCGGACGGCTGCACACTGGGGATGCTGCTGACGTCCAATATAGTGGCACCTGCTGGGCCCCTGGTGATGCAGGTGGTGGTGGGTGCGGTGGAGATGCTGCCGGTGCTGCCCGTGGTGCAGGTGTCTGTAGTGGTGGAGGGAGACACAAGACCCTCTCCTGCAGCCTCGGATGGCTGATCCTTGGGGACGATGCTGCAGACTGACATTGTGGCAGCGGCGGTGCAGGTGGCGGTGCAGGTGGCGGTACAGGTGGCAGTGCAGGTGGCAGTCGGTGCAGCGTGGTGACCGTGGTACAGGTCACTGGCATCTCTGAGGAAATGGTCGTCACCACCCCCTCACCAGGAGACATCGTGCCCTGAGGTGACCTTCCCTTTGTCTTGTGTCCCTTGTCCACCTTGATAGTCGCTGTTGGGCCCTTGGCACTGTCCTCTTTGTGTTTGGATGATGCCTTGCTGGGTGGGTTGTGCGACTTTCCCCTGCTGGGTGCCGGCCCCTTCTTGACCTTGGCAGGTGGCGGAATCGGGTGGTCCTTCACATCTGTAGGTGGCACAGTGGCAGATCTGATGGGTGCCCCCTTCGATCCGCCCGGACTTGCAGGGATCACAGTAGACACAGATTTGGTGGCTGAGGTGCTGGGCTGGGATCTAGACATCCTGGCCATAGGGGTAGGATGGGGGAGGTGTACGGAAGAGGTTAATGTTAGCTAGGAAAAGTTTTTTTGACTCACTGGGACGGGAAGATGGAGGGGTTGTGGGAGTGGAGGAAGAGGTAGTGGTTGTAGGAGGTGTACGTCTGCTGAGTTTGGGTGAAGGTGCATGGGCTGGAGGCTGTTGTGAGGTGGATGGCTGTCGAATGGGTGTGTGCCTGTGTTTGTGTACTTTGGGAGGAGGGCTCACAGACACACTGGGAGAGGACACAGGGGACGTGTGAATGGTAGTGGGGGTTGTGATTGCTCGTGAGCGGTGGGTTGTGATGGGCGTGCTGGTGATGGAGGCAGTCGCTGATGATGTAGTGCATGCAGGTGTGAGTGGAGATGAAACTGGGAGGGAGATGTAGGACGTGGAGGAGGAGGACACAGTGGAGGAAGTGGATGTTGGTATGTGTGCATGGGTATGGTGCTTGTGTGAGTGCAGGTGTGATGATGTGTGGTGCTTATGTTTTCCTGAGCCACTTTTGTGTGTTAATGTGTGTGCCTAATGGTCTGAAGGTGTGCTTGGGGTAGGCGGGGTAGAGGGTATTGGGCTGGGGTAGTGGAAGTTGGAGGGGGGAGGCTGGACACAGGGACAATGGCTGCCATCAGTGCTGAGGCCAGAGCCTGAAATGCTCTCTGTTGGGCCACCACGCCAGAATGAATGCCTTCCAGGTATGCATTTGTTTGCTGCAAATGCCTCTCGACACCCTGGATGGCATTCAGAATGGTTGACTGCCCAACAGTGAGGGATCTCAGGAGGTCAATAGCCTCCTCACTGAGGGCAGCAGGGTTGACTGGGGCAGGGCCTGAGGTGCCTGGGGCAAAGGAAATGCCCACCCTCCTGGGTGAGCGGGCACGGGAAACACGCTGAGGGGCTGCTGGGAGGGCGGTGCTGGTAGGGGGAGTGGCAGCTGTACCTGTTGTTGAGGTGGGCACAGAGGGGTCCACCACCACCAGGGAGCTACCATCAGGGGAGGAGTCGCTGTCATTGGTATCCCCTCCTGTCCCCGTCATGGAGTTCCCCTCGCCCTCTGTCCCACTGGTACCTTCACCCTCCGTGGATTCACCCTCCTTGGCCATGTGGGATGCAGCTGTCACGACTCACGTGCTGCTTACGCCTGGAATCCGCAGGTCGAGTGGCGTGGGTCTTGAATGTTCGGCTTTGGCCCAGAAAGGGGCGACTCTTTCTAGTAGCCACGGTGCTGTAGGCAATGATAACGCCAAGAACAGACCGTGCCATTCAGAAATAGCACCAGAGGGAAAAAACCCTAAAAAGGGGAAAAAAACCTCCAAACAGTAGATTCCTGAAACAAGAACAAAAACCAGGAATCAAAAAGAAACAAAAATGCAGGTAAACACGAATTGTGACGAGATTCAGAACCGAAGGCAAAGAATCAGGAGCGAAGACACAATCAGAGCAGAAAGTGTTACAGCGCAAGGAAAGGAAGAAAACAGAGCCCTTAAATACCAAGAAACAGGAAATGACCAACAGGAAGTAAAAGGACACCATCTTAGATAGGGAAAAGTACATAGAACAGAATAGAGTAGGAACCATAGAGAATAGGGAACAAGGAATGCTGGGAAGAAAAAGGTAACATGGGAAGGGGGAAAAAACATAAAGAAAGTACAACAAAATGCCCCAAAGAAGAAAAGAAGAAAAAGAACAGGTAAGGAGGGGTCAGGGGGCACCAGGGACGCAAGGAAAAGCAGAGCGAGGCCCCAAGTACAATCTGGGGCCTCGTGAGGTGCACAGAAGGCTCGGGCGCGCTGCGTCCGGAGGACACGCTGTGCGGCGCGAGCTGAATGCTCGGCTCGCGCCGCGTGGTGCGGCGCAACAGTAGGTCCCCCCCCGAAGGTCCAGGTTTGAAGGGAAACAAACGGTGAAAACGAGAAATCAGAAGAGGTGCGTGAACAGAAGATGCATCTTCCCAAGAGCATTCACTAAGAGGATATCCCTTCCAGTGAATCAAATACTGAAGACGACAGTGAAAAAGGCGAGAGTCACAAATTTCCTGAACCTCATATTCAGGTACATCATTCACCAACACAGGAGGAGGACAAGGAAACTGACGAGAGAAAGGGTCAGGTACATAAGGTTTGAGCTGGGAAACATGAAAGACTGGATGAATCTTCCAAGTATGAGGCAAGCGAAGACGGACAGTGACAGGATTAATCAACTGAAGAATACGGAAAGGCCCGTAATAGCGAGGTGTGAACTTATTTAGTGAAAGGCGTGAGGGCAAGAATTTGGAGGAAAGCCAGACTTTGGGGGTTATTCTAACTTTGGAGGAGGTGTTAATCCGTCCCAAAAGTGACGGAAAAGTGACGGATTTACCACCAGCCGTATTACGAGTCCATTATATCCTATGGAACTCGTAATACGGCTGGTGGTATATCCGTCACTTTACCGTCACTTTTGGGACGGATTAACACTCCTCCAAAGTTAGAATAACCCCCTTTATCTTGAGGGTGATAATCTGGAGTGGGTCCACGTTTCTTATCTGCGATCTTCTTCATATATCTCTTGGTGTTCAATAAATTAGATCTAACTAGCCTATGGATTTGCAGAAGACGTTTGGAAAAAGAAGTAATCGCAGGCAGAGGAGAGGTAGATTGAGGAGAAGTAGGAAAAGAGGTAGGATGATAACCATAGGAACAGAAAAAAGGAGTGACCTTGGAGGCACTATGGACAGTATTGTTGTAGGAAAATTCAGCAATAGGGAGATAAGTGTTCCAGTTGCTTTGGGTAGAATTACAAAAACAGCGAAGGTATTGCTCTAATCCTTGGTTCAGACGCTCGGTCTGTCCATTGGTCTGCGGATGGAAACCGGATGATAGTGCTATATTGATATGTAGTGTCTTGCAAAAATATTTCCAAAACTGGGAAATATACTGAGGTCCTCTGTCAGATACAATGGTATGTGGAAGTCGATGGAGACGGAAAATATGGTCGATAAATATCTGGCTTAATTCTTGGGATGTAGGTAACTTTTTTAGGACAGTGAAGTGAGCCATTTTAGTAAAGGAATCAACAGTGACCATGATAACCCGGTTTCCTGCTGATGGTGGAAGTGAACACATGAAGTCAGTAGAAATAGTATGCCATGGAGTTGGTGGAACAGGCAAAGGCTGTAGTAATCCTGCAGGTCTGGTACGGGGAATCTTGACTTGAGCACATATGGGACAAGCCTGAACGTATCTTTCAACATCCGACTTCCAGGTAGGCCACCAGAAAGATCGCGAGAGAAGTTCTTGTGTGGCCTTGATGCCTCTATGACCAGCAACCGGCGAATCATGGCACATCTGTAATGCCTTGTCTCGAACTCTGTTAGTAGGGAGGAATAACAGATTTTGATGATAATAGTATCCTTCCTTCTTGCATAAAAAGGCTCTTAGTTTCTCTACTTCGCTGTTAGACAGGCTGGAGTACTCCAGTTGTACTTCTTCCAGAAAAGATTGAGCAACTCCAATGATCTTACTAGGTTCAAGTAGATACTGAGATGGGGAAGGAGTACAATCTGGATAACGGCGAGACAGAGCATCAGCCAGAATATTTTGGGACCCAGGAATAAAGGTGATGTAAAAATCATACTGACTGAAGAAAAAGGCCCAACGGGCCTGGCGACTATTCTGGCATACAAAATTACGTAGACATTGTAGATTACGGTGGTCTGTTCTCACCTCAAAAGGCTCCTTGGAACCCATCAGAAACTGTCTCCATTCTAGGCAGGCTGTTTTCAGAGCTAATAACTCCATTTCAAGTACTGAGTAATGTTGTTCTGCTGTAGAGAGTATATGGGACAAATAGAAAACAGGATGTTCAAGACCATCATCTTCTTGTTGTTGGAGTAAGACAGCTCCAATAGCTCTTTCGGAAGCATCGGTAACTACAACAAATTGTTGGTATCTGGGTGTCTTAAGATGGGAGCTTGAGTGAAAGCCTTCTTTAAATCTTGAAAAGCTGTTTCAGCCGCCTTAGTCCAGACAAACCCCTTCTTTAAATTTTCCTTCTTTAAAGTGTGAGTTATATGGCTGGTCTGTTTAGCAAAGTCTAGAATGAACTGCCGATAAAAGTTTGCTAATCCTAGGAAACATTGTGTTTCTTTAATAGAAGAGGGAGAAGGCCAATCGAGAATTGCTTGTACTTTTTCTTGGTCCATAGCTATGCCGGTGGGACTTAAATGATAACCCAGATATTTGACTTCCGTCTTATCGAACTCACACTTTTCGGGTTTACAGAATAGTTGATGTGCCTGGAGTCTTTGAAGGACTTGTTTCACATGGGAAGAATGGAGTTCGGGATGTCTGGAATAAATAAGGATATCGTCTAACTAGATTACAACTGTCTGGTTCAACAGATCAGAAAACACTGAGTCCATAAATCTTTGAAATATTGCGGGGGCATTAGTAAGACCAAAAGGCATGACCTTGTACTCAAAATGACCAAATGGTGTCCTGAATGCTGTTTTCCACTCGTCTCCTTCCTTAATACGTAAGAGGTGGTAGGCTCCCCGAAGATCCAATTTGGTAAAACGTTGAGCCCCTCTGACTGCCTCTAGAATATCCTTGATGAGAGGCAAAGGATAACGATCCTTTATAGTTATCTTATTCAAGCCTCGAAAATCCAGGCAAGGACGAAGATCTTTTGTCTTCTTGGGTACAAAAAAGAGAGGAGCCCCTGCCGGAGAAGACGATGGAACAATAAGACCACTCTGTACATTTTCTTCCAGATACTCCTTAAGAACTTCCTTTTCAGGTTCCGTGAGGGAATACATCCTCCCAAAGGGAACGACAGTTCCAGGTTCCAAGGGAATAGCACAATCGTACTCTCGATGTGGAGGTAATATAGGTCTGGATGGTTTTTGGAACACATCTTGAAACTCTAAATAGTGTTGAGGGACTCCTTGGACTGTATTGATGGAATATTCCGTAGTACTTTTAATAGGTGTTAATCTGTTCGGTGACCAATACTTGTCGGAAGCAAAACAGTTCTCATGGCAAAACTGTGAGGACAAGGAAATAGTCCGGGTTACCCAGTTCACATATGGATTATGTCTTGTAAACCACGGAATTCCGAGAATGATGGTATGGTTGGGAGAGGATATGAGATCAAAGGAGATGGGTTCTTGATGATTACCAAACTGTAAATTTAACATCAGGGTAGTAGTATCGACTGGACCAGAGGATATCAAGGATCCATCCACTGTGTGCACTTGTTCAGGAATGTCTTTGGGTTGTGTTGGAATCTGTTGATTAGTGGCCCAAGTCTTATCCATGTAAATACCACTAGCACTACAATCTAGTAATGCCATAGTCCTTTCTTGACGGCCGTCAGGTAGTTGTAACATGACAGGTAACATGAACAAGTATGTCGTATTGTCATTAAATGAACTGATGGAAGGTATAGCCGATGATCCCGTCCCCTCCCTTCTTACAGAGGACGGGAAGTGGCGTTTCCCGAGGGTCTTGGTGGACGTACAGGGCAGGTACGGAGCATGTGACCAGCAGAACCACAGTACAGGCACAATCCTTTCTTACGTCTTTCTTCCCATTCACTAGCGGAGAGCGGCCCTCGAGTAGTATCCACTTGCATGGGTTCCCCCTCTATGTCTCTAGCAGGAGGACGAGATTCCTCAGAACGAGGCAGATACACCCTTGAAGTGCTTGGCTGGGAAGACCCTCTACTCCTTCTCTTCTCCATTCGTCGTTCTTGAAGACGATATTCGATGGAAAGTGCTTGATCCATCAGGCCACGAAGATCTTCAACTCTGGTGGAATGTACTAATTCATCTTTTATTTCTTCTTTAAGTCCTCTGCGAAACAAAGTCACCAGGGTACGCTCCACCCAGATGGTCTCTGCCGCTAGCTGACGAAAACGTGTAATATATTGAAGGACATCTTGTGAGCCTTGCTGGATGTCACATAAGGCTTCTTCCGCTGAGGCCTCCAATCCTGGACGACTAAACATTTGTTTGAAGCGAGTCACGAAAGCGGAATAGTCCGACAATACCGGATCGTTGGATGACACCATCGGGGTTGCCCAGGCCAAGGCAGGACCGGATAATGCACTGATAAGATATCCCACCTTTGTCCTGTCATGGGAGAATTGGGTAGGTCGGAAGGCGAAATACACCGTTAATGCATCAAGGAATTCACGCAGTTTAGTTGGTTCACCAGAAAAACGAGGAGTAGAGGCGGAGATAGTCGGAACATCGCCACTGCGGAAGGCCAAAGCCTGTCGTAACACAGCATTCTCATTGCGTAGTTGTTGCAATTCCTGAGCTTGTTGCTGAATTGTTGTCAGAAGAGATTGATCAGGATCTGCAGCAGCCGCCACTGTATCATCCATGGTGTCAGAAGACGTCGGGATGGTTAGGCGCTGCAATCTGTCACGACTCACGTGCTGCTTACGCCTGGAATCCGCAGGTCGAGTGGCGTGGGTCTTGAATGTTCGGCTTTGGCCCAGAAAGGGGCGACTCTTTCTAGTAGCCACGGTGCTGTAGGCAATGGTAACGCCAAGAACAGACCGTGCCCTTCAGAAATAGCGCCAGAGGGAAAAAAACCCTAAAAAGGGGAAAAAACCTCCAAACAGTAGATTCCTGAAACAAGAACAAAAACCAGGAATCAAAAAGAAACAAAAATGCATGTAAACACGAATTTTGACGAGATTCAGAACCGAAGGCAAAGAATCAGGAGCGAAGACACAATCAGAGCAGAAAGTGTTGCAGCGCAAGGAAAGGAAGAAAACAGAGCCCTTAAATACCAAGAAACAGGAAATGACCAACAGGAAGAAAAAGGACATCATCTTAGATAGGGAAAAGTACATAGAACAGAATAGAGTAGGAACCATAGAGAATAGGGAACAAGGAATGCTGGGAAGAAAAAGGTAACATGGGAAGGGGGAAAAAACATAAAGAGAGTACAACAAAATGCCCCAAAGAAGAAAAGAAGAAAAAGAACAGGTAAGGAGGGGTCAGGGGGCACCAGGGACGCAAGGAAAAGCAGAGCGAGGCCCCAAGTACAATCTGGGGCCTCGTGAGGTGCACAGAAGGCTCGGGCGTGCCGCGTCTGTAGGACGCGCTGTGAGGCGCGAGCTGAATGCTCGGCTCGCGCCGCGTGGTGCGGCGCGACAGCAGCTCCCTCGGTCGCCGGTGGCTCAGCTCCCCCACCAGATGATGCTAATGCACACAAGGACAGGCTGACAAAACAAAAAGGGGGGGAAGACAGAGGACACACATTGTCAATACCAGCAACACCACTACCGTTGGCGGACACAACACACACTGAGCGGCCCTATGCACTTGGCTTTGGCCAACCTATCACTATGGTAGTCACCAGCCCATGGGGTACAATGCCTAGCGCCAGCACATGCACACCTGACACCCACAGGATCCTGCACACTAGTAGCTGCCCATTGGTATCATTGGGGTAGGGGTGCTTCAGAGCCTGCAAACAAGGGACCTACCATGGCATGAGTGCCCTGGCCTAGAGTCAGCCATAACCCCCCATCCATCTAGGTCCTAAACGGCGCAGAGTCTGCTTTCTGAAACTGTACTCACCCCCTTGTGGCTGCTGTGGTGCCCTCAAGCGCCCATCCAACTCTGGATAGGCCACTGCCAGGATGCAGAACATCAGGGGGGTCATGGTGTGATGGGCACCCCTTCCACGTTGGGATGCCAACCCCAACTGGGCCTCCGCCGTCTTCTTGCTCCAGAGGCGCAGGTCCTCCCATCTGTTGCGGCAGGGGGTGCTCCGTCTGTGATAGACGCACAGGGTCCGCGCCTCCTTGGCAATGGCACGGCAAATACCCTTCTTGTGGTGCGTGCTGACATAGAGGGTAAACAGAGCTAACAAATGTAATTACTCCCCTGTCCGGACCATCATACTCATTGACCACCAGGTCCCACCCATGCCCTGACGCACATACACTGACCACCTCACATGCAGCACTCAGTCCACCCCCCAATATGTGGCTTACATCCACACCACTCCAAACAGGCATTGCCCTTGCATCATGCTCACAGATTACTCACCTGTTTGTCTGGAGGACCGTAGAGTCGCATGTACTGGGGGAGGACCGCATCCACCAGTTTGTCCAACTCCTCCAGAGTGAAGGCAGGGGCCCTTTCCCCAGACACTGTAGGCATTGTCGCTTCCAGACTTAGGTCACAGCAGCACTTGCAGTGTACGTCCTCTCCTGTTGATGGTCAGGTATCAAGAGAGTGAACAGATAGAAAATGGCGGTCACGTCCGCAGCGGTGCGTACCATCACTGCCGGCGTACATCGCCATTGGCTCCTCAGACCGATAGGGCCCAATGATAACCAATGCGGAGTTGCGCGGCGGTCTTCCACCACCTACTGTGACGCAGCACAATGCCAGCGCAGTTACCTCATTTCCCCTTGTCCCTCCTCACAGGTCAGACAGCCACCATTTCAGGGGAGCACATGGCATGGCACCTAACTGCGTCACAGCACATATTGGCACATAAACTGTCTCACGATTTCACACACAGATTCTGTCACATTAGTTCAGACACAGTTGTGCTATCTATGTGGTAAATGACCTTCTGCTCACCCTTCTCCTCCATAGGCTACGACCACTGAGGCAGCATATGAGATGGCAGCATCCTCCGGTGTACAGACCCCTGGTGGACCTGTTGACAATGGAAGACAGACACATCATAATCACATACAGACTTGATTGTGCCACAATCCAAGAGCAGTGTGCCCAATTGGAGCCAGACCTGATGTCAGCTATCCGCCAGCCCACAGGTATACCCCCTCTTGTGCAGGTCCTGTCAGTGCTCCAACGTGTTGACCAGAGTGTTGTCAGCCCTGCTGAAACATATGCGCAGCTACATCGTGTTCCCCCAGGTGGAGGATTTGGCCACAGTGAAAGCTGACTTCTATGACCTGGACATATCCCCAACATCATTGGTGCCATTGATGGGACACGCATTTGTCCCCCCCCGCAGAAATGAACAAGTGTACAGAAATAGAAAAAGCTACCATTCGATGAATGTGAAAATAATGTGTTTGGCGGACCAGTACATCTCCCATGTGAATGCCCCATATCCTGGCTCTGTGCATGACGCCTATATCTTGAGGGATAGCAGCATCCCATATGAGATGGGCCAACTCCACAGGCACCGGGTGCGGCTAATAGGTGAGCCCAATGTCCCCACACAGTATGAGTAGGTGTCTGGGTATGGGGTGGTCCCTAATGGTTAGTGCGTTTCTAACAGGTTTCCCTCGAAATTTGCAGGTGACTCTGGTTACCCCAACCTCTCATGGCTACTGACCCCAGTGAGGAATGCCAGGACAAGGGCAGGGGAACGTTACAAATAGGCACATTGGCGAACTAGGTGTATTATTGAGAGGACATTCGGCCTCCTTAAGGCCAGATTCTGATGCCTCCATCTGACAGGTGGCTCCCTGTACTACTCACCGAAGAAAGTGTGCCAGATCATCGTGGCATGCTGTATGTTGCACAACTTGGCATTTGGACGCCAGGTGCCTTTTCTGCTGGAGGATGAGCCTGGTGATGGTCTTGTGGCAGCGGTGGAGCCTGTGGACAGTGAGGAAGAGGAGGCAGAGGAAGAAGATATTGACAACAGAACAAACATCATCCTGCAGTACTTCCAGTGACAGACAGGTAAAACACTGTAACTCCTCTTCACATATCTGTTTACTTTAGGCCATTGTACATGGCAGCCTCTTAACCTCTGTTTATGGACACTGACTGTTGCCTTTGGATATCCTTTTTTCAGATCTGTGTACCCCATTCTGCCTTCTGCTATGTGTACTGCTGCCCAACAACTGTCATACATTGTTATGAGTGAATGAACATATACCTTGCAATGCTTTGCTAATGTCTTAGTAATACATTACATCACACTGACTCCAGATTGGTATTTGATTGAAGGGTGTTTATTTAGGTGCTAATGAGTATAGGGGTATATGCAAGGGGCTGGGGTGATGGTGGAGGAAGGTCCATGGTAGAGTCAAGTCTCTTGGTATCACAGGTGCATTGTCCAGTGGGGCATAGGAAGGGGAGTAATGGCAGTTTAAGGTGGACAGGGTGACAGAGTGGGACAGAAGGGTGACAATCAGGAGAGTCTAATTTCCTGGCGGAGGTCATGGCAATGTTCTCTGTCTTCTGCCTGTATCGCAGGGACCGTTTTCGGGGTGGTTCTCCTTCTGCAGTGGGTGGGGTGCTGGTGGCCTGTTGGTCCTGTGGCAGTGCCTCCTGTCCACTAGCGCCGGCGGAAGTGGAAGGCTGTTCCTTGGTTTGGCTAGTGTCAGGGGCCCTTTGTTGAGCCACTGCCTCCCTCATTGTCTTGCGCATATCAGCCAGCACCCCTGCTATGGTGACCAGGATGGTGTAGATTTTGATAAGGTCATCCCTGATCCCCATGTACTGTCCTTTCTGCAGCCGCTGGGTCTCCTGAAACTTGGCCAGTACCGTGCCCATGGTTTCCTGGGAATGGTGGTATGCTCCCATGATGTTTGAGAGTGCCTCATGGAGGGTCAGTTCTCTAGGCCTGTCCTCCCCCTGTCACACAGCAGTCCTCCCAGCTTCCCTGTTGTCCTGTGCCTCTGTTCCCTAAACCGTGTGCCCACTGCCACTGACCCCAGGTCCCTGATCGTCCTGTGTTTGTGGGGTTGCCTGGGGTCCCTGTAGTGGTGGACACACTGCTGATTGACGTGTCCTGGGGACTGTGGCATGGGCCTTCTGGGTGGGTGCTGTGCTGGTGTTTCCTGACGGGGATGCTCTGTGGTGGTTTGGGACTGTGGCAAGGAAACCGACTGTCCAGAGGCCCCAGATGGGCCAGGCTTGTCATCGTGATCCAGGCGTGCAGAGCTGCTGTCATCTCTGTGGGCCTCTTCTGTGGGGGGACTGGATGTAGCTGGAACCTCCTGTCCGGTGACGTGGGTAGCGGGTCCTGTTGGGATGCAAATGCATTTTTATTGTATCTGTGTGTGCCATCTTGTGCAATGGGTGTGTTCCACTAATGGAAGTGCGCTTTCCCTGTCAGCTTGGCTTTGTGTGATTTCTGATTGTGTGGGGTGGGTGAGTCTCTCTCGTGTGCATGCTGTGATGATGGGTGTCCATGCAGGTCTGTGATGGATGTCCATGCATAGGTGTTGCATGCAGTGCTTGGTATTGGGATGTCTGGGTTGTAATAGTGGGGTATAAGTGAGGTGTTGGAGTGATGGGGGTGAGGGTAGGGGTAGGAGTTAGTGAGGGCATGCAGGTAGGGTGGGGGATATAGTAGTAAAGATTTGACTTAGTAGAGTCCAGTCCTCCTGCTACTCCTGTGACGCCCTCAGGATGCATAATCGCCAAGACTTGCTCCTCTCATGTTGTTAGTTGTGGGGGAGGAGGTGGGGGTCCACCGCCAGTCCTCTGTACTAATATCTGGTGTCTTGATAGCACGGAACGCACCTTCCCCCATAGGTCGTTCCACCTCTTCCTGATGTCATCCCTGGTTCTTGGATGCTGTCCCACAGCGTGGACCCTGTTGACGATTCTCCGCATAGCTCCATCTTCCTTGCAATGGACGTCTGCTGCACCTGTGATCCGAATAGCTGTGGCTCTACCCGGATGATTTCCTCCACCATGACCCTTAGCTCCTCCTCAGAAAACCTGGGGTGTCTTTGACGTGCCATGATGTGGTGTGAGTGATATGTGTGAGGTGATGTGTTGTGATGTATTATGTGATGTGCGTGGATGGTGTATGAGTGATGGTGTTCTGTGCCTCTGAGTGAAGGTGTGCTCTCTGCTTTTTTCTCTCTGCTTGTTCTAATTTGTTCGTTGAAAGGGTTGTGGGTAATGTGGGTGTGTGTTTTATAATGTTGTGGGTGTGGTGTGTGTGTGTGTGTGTCAGGTGTGTGTATTTTGAATTGTCCAATGTGGTTGTGTTTTGTAAGTGTGTGTGTATTTTGAGCGCGGCGGTGTGTACCGCCAATGAAGTACCGCGGTTAAAAGACCGCTGTGGTGATTCGTGGGTCGTGATACTGTGGGCGTATTCCTGTTGGCGTGATGGTGTGGGTTTTGCTATCGCCAGCTTATCACTGACCTTTGGTGTGGCAGACTTGTGTGGGTGTCTGTATTGTGGTGGTATTCTCTATGTGGGTCATAATACCCGTAGCGGAATACCGCCGCGGTCACGGTATGTTGGCGGCCGTCGGCACGGCGGTAAGCGGGATTTACCACCAGGGTTGTAATGAGCGCCTTAATATCACTGTAATGGCATGTGTGTACCCCTAAAAGTTCAAGCTCAGGTAGCTGGATAAATAAACATAAATGTTCACAGCTGTTTTGAAGGTAAGAATTTGTCTGTGGAAGCACACAACATCTGTCCAATGAAAACATGTACTCCTGCCTCCCAACATGTTGGTGGAGCCAAAGCCCCTCCACTGGTGATACTCACATAATTGTTTGGAGATTGTCGCGCTGTCAAACCAGACCATAAAAGCACTGGATTAACTGAAAAAGCTGTTTTTCCATTGTACAGCGTTTTTCATTCTCAGACCTCGAAAAGGCTTGCAACACCTAAAACATGATTTGCAGTTCTAGACTGAAAATATTACTCTGGGTGTGTTTGAGCAATTCTAGTTGATTCAGGAATTGTTCACAACTCCCCTTGCCGCAGAAAATAAGTAGGTGAGGCCACCTGGGAATTAGAGAAGTACAGGGCCGAAAATAATGATAAAGCATTTTTCGATGTTTAATTTTGACCCCTAAATACAGAATGTAGGCAGCGAGTAAGGAAAACCTTGAAAAAAAACATTGAAGGTAGAAGAAAAAAACGTGTTGCTCACCATTATTAGTGGGTCGCAAAAGAATAATGTTTGTGATCAGTCTTGGTTTATGAATGAATCCCCAAAGTCTAAGATAAAAAAAAAATGATGGCATGCTATGTGTATGGAAAGGAGTAACATTCCTATACCTAGAGTCAGGTCAAAGGACGCTTTAGAGATGTGGAGCAACCTAAAACATTTCTTTTGTAGTATCATCTTTGGAAACATGTGTGAGGTCAAATGTGGTGTATTGGTGGCTAATTATAGTATAGTAGTCAGGATCACTGGAATTATGCGATTCTGCAACGTTTTCCGCATTATTATTGATTTGCCACATTTGCCACATAACATCATCTGCTCCATAATCTACGGATTTTAGCAAAAACAATTGTTTCTAGGTCAAAAGTATCAAAAGTTACTAAAATCATAGTGACACATGTTGCCACACATGGAAGGCCCTATGTAAAACGTGAGTGGTCACCTCTAAGTTGCTTTTTATTGTGTTTGAATGTTAAAATGGTACTAATGATGTGAAACTGCCTAGGCAGTGTTAACATGTGTAATACAATGACAACATTATAATATAATAGTATCACAAAATGTGACATATTACGTCACATAATTGACCTTGTCTTGCTGCATAATTTAGTCAACCATGCACCTTAATTTGGTCCTTCCCTAGTAGATATTTTCAGTGACCATGGTCATAGTTAACCATACCTTCTGATATTCGTGGGTTTTCACTTTTTGGATGGCAACCAAAACATTTAAAGGGTAATTGTGTAATGGGAACATACTTTCTTTTTTCTACTGAGTAACTCATGCTTGCTGATTTAGTATTCCCCATTCACTCGCCTTCGTCATGGTGCATGTGTTAAAATGTACAATATAAATCTTTCTGATGTTGCTTCTCTCCTTAAATACGTTTAGTGTTTTTCATGCTCTATTGTAGTTTCCTCTGTTTACATTATTATTTCTTATTCTTGTTTCCTTCATTCTTTTTGTATATAAATTATTCTTCTCAGTTGCCTAGAGGGGTGATCTTTCCTTCTTCTTATATTTAATTATTTCATTGTTAATTAGGTTTTGTATTTTAATGCCAGTGGACATCTGCAGAACAGTAACCCAAGCCTCATACTCAGCAGACTAGACTATGGCAACGCCCTCTATGTAGGGCTCTGTACAATCCACTAAATAGTGCAAAATCTGGCTGCCTGACTCATACATAACCTTCCACCATGAACATATCTTCAAAGACCTAAAGGACATCCACTGGCTCCACATCCATAAACATGTACCCTTTAATCTTCTCACCCTCATCTACTAGGCACTGCACACTGGCAAACTAGGCTCACCCTTCCGCAACAACTACATCAGCTCCCACATCCTGTCCAAAGACCTCTGATTCGATGGCCTACTCCTTGGCCACGTCCTCTGCATTTGATGCACTAAAATGGGAGGACATGTCTTCTCTCACATTGCCCCTGGAACAAGCTCACCCTTTGTAGGAAAGTCCTTTTTTTTGCCTGATCACCCCCACTCTTTCTGGATAGGTACTGGTGGTTACTGACTCTTGGCTGTGCCCTGGGTACTGCTTACCAGTCCCAGGGCCAGTGCTCTGTGTAAAATGGATTTGCAAATTAGGCTAATTATAATTGGCTAAGTTAACCTACCTATAAGTCCCTAGTATATGGTAGGGCATGTAGGTTTAGGGACCACAGCATAGGTGGTGCACACCTAGGTGCATTGCTGAGGTGCCCAGTGTCAGTTTAAAAGCAAGCCTGCCTTGCTGGCTGCTTTTAAATTAAAGTTATATGCAAATTCGACTTTGGAATTAAAGGTACTTCCAAAGTCTTAAACTACCTTATTTTTACATATAAGTCACCCCTAAGGTGTGCCCTATGTGCCCCTAGGGCTGGGTGCCATGTAACTATAAGCAGGGACTTTATAAAAATAGATTT
Source organism: Pleurodeles waltl (assembly GCF_031143425.1). Taxonomy (NCBI): domain Eukaryota; kingdom Metazoa; phylum Chordata; class Amphibia; order Caudata; family Salamandridae; genus Pleurodeles; species Pleurodeles waltl. Next base: position 1,120,727,781 of record NC_090448.1, read on the forward strand.
ATAAGCCCTGGTGAGGTAAAAACAGCCAAATTCGTTTTTCCCTCATAGAAGTAAATGGCCTTCATAGGCTAGAATGGGCAGACTTTATTTTAAATTTTAAAGTCTCCTTAAATGTTACATACCAAGAATTTGGTATCAAATTGATTGTTATAATAAATCCCACAACTTCCAGTTGTTGGATTTAATATAACTAGTGCAGGTAAAAAGTTTAGACTTTACCTAAAAAGTTGCCAATTTCAGCTCTGCATTGTTTTTGCTGCTGTGCTCTGATTGGCCAGCCTGCAGCAGCTTCTGCCAGGCTACTTTAATGAGGTGTGAAGTGGCCTGGCTTCACACAAAGGAATGTGCTTGGGGGAGAGAATCTCCCCTCAGCAGATGGTGAGGCAGGAAGGGGGAGGGCTGCCAAACTGGTCTTCAAAGGCAGAGAAGGACATCTGGAGCACCCAGCAACACCCCCACATCCTGCAACCCCAGACAGCTAGGTGCCCCCTTGATTAGATTAGGAGAGGGCAGGAGAGGGGTGTGTTTATGATTTTTAGCCACACCAGTGGGTGGGCTCAGCCAGATCTCTCCTCCAAAAATCAGATTCATCCATTTTGGATTTTTAGAGACTGTTGCCTTCTGGGATGGATTTTTGCCACACTTCCCAGGAAGTGGTCATCACAGGGGGACGACCATGTCCCTGATTGGAGAACCAGGGCCCCCCTGCTTTTCACCCAGGAGCAAGGATAAAACTGGCAGACCTGCACCCACGCCTCAGATCCCCACCAAATTTCAAGAAGAAGGAACTACAAGGAGAAGAAGGACTGCCCTGCTGGACCCCTGGCCTGCACCTGGACCCTGCACTCAGAAAGACTGCACCAGCTGCACACTCGGGCTTCACCACAAGAAGGACTTTGCCTGGCTTCCACTGGTTCAAGGAGGGACTCCCTGTTTGCTACAGGTGAAAAATTGCTATCCAGAGTCCCCTGCACCAACTCCTGAAAAAGTGACCAGCTGACCACTGTCCAGTGGCCAAAAAGGAGTTTGCGCCAGGTGTATTCTGGGAGTTGAAGTCCGCACTTCCCAAGGACCATCACAGAACTTCTGGACCCTTGGGGTGAGCTGTGGACCCCAAAAGAACCTTAAAAGGACATCTGGGTGAAGCCCCAGAAGTTTGGAAAAGATTGGAGAATTTTTGAAAAAAAGCTCCATAAAGTGATCGACCCGACGCGGAAATTCTAGCCGGCTTACCTCAACCGCGACCCGGCCTGACTTCGTGGTTCGTCCCGGTAAAGAAAAACATCCAAAAAAGAGACTAAGGGGGTCATTACGACCCTGGCGGACAGGCCGGCGGTGCCCCGCGGGGCATTCTGACCGCGGCGGCTCAGCCGCGGTCAGAGAAGGGAAACCGGCGGTCTCCCGCCGGTTTCCCGCTGCCCCAAAGGAATCCTCCAAGCCGGCGCAGCATGCTGCGCCGGCATGGGGGTTCCGACTCCCCCTCCCGCCATCCAGTTCCTAGCGGTTCTCCCGCCGGGAACCGGATGGCGGGAGGGGGAGTCGCGGGGCCTATGGCATGGGCACGGCAGGGGCCCCCGTAAGAGGGCCCCTAAAAGTATTTCAGTGTCTGCAAAGCAGACACTGAAATACGCGACGGGTGCAACTGCACCTGTCGCACCTTCCCACTCCGCCGGCTCTATTACGAGCCGGCATCCTCGTGGGAAGGGAGTTTTTCCCTGGGCTGGCGGGCGGTCTTTTGGAGACCGCCCGCCAGCCCAGGGAAAAACTCATAATACCCTCCGCGGTCTTCAGACCGCGGAGCGGTATAATGGAGGGCGGGATCCTGGCGGGCGGCCTCCGCCGCCCGCCAGGGTCATAATGAGGCCCTAAGGGCCTGATTCTAACTTTGGAGGACGGTGTTAAACCGTCCCAAAAGTGGCGGATATACCACCTACCGTATTACGAGTCCATTATATCCTATGGAACTCGTAATACGGTAGGTGGTATATCCGCCACTTTTGGGACGGTTTAACACCGTCCTCCAAAGTTAGAATCAGGCCCTAAGTCGAAGGTAAAAAGTTGACCGGGACCTCCCAGCCATCGTATCCGAGAAGGGCTCCACGGACGTCGGATCAAGATCCAGGTTTACCCCGGTCGAAGGATTTTCATCTCGAAAAAACGACTACGTCCGAAGGTAAAAATCACCACCGAGGAAACCGACTTCGCGTATCCGGACAAGGGCTCCAGGAGGTCGGATTCAACTGGCAGGTTCGTCCCGGGGAAGAAAAACATCAAAAAAGAGACTCAGGCCCTCATTCTGACCTTGGCGGGCGGCGGAGGCCGCCCGCCAAAGTCCCGCCGTCAGATTACCGTTCCGCGGTCGAAAGACCGCGGCGGTAATTCTGACTTTCCCGCTGGGCTGGCGGGCGGTCGCCTTCAGACCGCCCGCCAGCCCAGCGGGAAAGAGGCTTCCACGATGAAGCCGGCTCGGAATCGAGCCGGCGGAGTGGAAGCTGTGCGACGGGTGCAGTTGCACCCGTCGCGTATTTCACTGTCTGCGCAGCAGACAGTGAAATACATGTAGGGGCCCTCTTACGGGGGCCCCTGCAATGCCCATGCCAGTGGCATGGGCACTGCAGGGGCCCCCAGGGGCCCCGCGACCCCCCCTACCGCCATCCGGATCCCGGCGGTCCGACCGCCGGGATCTGGATGGCGGTAGGGGGGGTCGGAATCCCCGCGGCGGTGCAGCAAGCTGCGCCGCCGCGGAGGATTCAATGGGGCGGCGGTACACTGGCGGGACCCCGCCAGTGGTGCCGGTCCGACCGCGGCTTTACCGCCGCGGTCGGAATCCCCATTGGAGCACTGCCGGCCTGTCGGCGGTGCTCCCGCGGTCCTCCGCCCTGGCGGTCAAAGACCGCCAGGGTCAGAATGACCACCTATGTCAGAAGGTAACTTTTTAACCGAGGCCTCCCGCGACTTGTAGCCGAGCAGGGCTCCATCGCGGTCGGCCTGAAAGTTTGACTTTGCCCCGGTCCTGGTGCAACCAGATGACCCGATTGGCGCTTTTTGTTTCTAAGCGCTAGAAAATAATAATACTTTAAAAATTCATATCTCCGGTTCCCCTGAACCGATTTTAATCGTTTTTGTGTCATTTTAAAGATAAAAATATAAGCTATTTTTATAAATTGGTTTTGGATTTTTAAACTGTTTCCTGTGTTTTATTTAATTACTGTTTTGTGATATTTGAATGCTTTACACTTTGGCCCTCATTCTGACCTTGGCGGGCGGTGGAGGCCGCCCGCCAAAGTCCCGCCGTCAGGTTACCATTCCGCGGTCGAAAGACCGCGGCGGTAATTCTGACTTTCCCGCTGGGCTGGCGGGCGGTCGCCTTCAGACCGCCAGCCAGCCCAGCGGGAAAGAGTCTTCCACGATGAAGCCGGCTCGGAATCGAGCCGGCGGAGTGGAAGCTGTGCGACGGGTGCAGTTGCACCCGTCGCGTACTTCACTGTCTGCGCAGCAGACAGTGAAATACATGTAGGGGCCCTCTTACGGGGGCCCCTGCAATGCCCATGCCAGTGGCATGGGCACTGCAGGGGCCCCCAGGGGCCCGCGACCCCCCCCTACCGCCATCCGGATCTCGGCGGTCCGACCGCCGGGATCTGGATGGCGGTAGGGGGGGTCGGAATCCCCGCGGCGGTGCAGTAAGCTGCGCCGCCGCGGAGGATTCAATGGGGCGGCGGTACACTGGCGGGACCCCGCCAGTGGTGCCGGTCCGACCGCGGCTTTACCGCCGCGGTCGGAATCCCCATTGGAGCACCGCCGGCCTGTCGGCGGTGCTCCCGCGGTCCTCCGCCCTGGCGGTCAAAGACCGCCAGGGTCAGAATGACCACCTTTGTCTCCTAAGTTAAGCCTTGACGCTCGATGCCAAGCTACCAAGGGTAGAGCTGGGACTAATTTACTGAGACCTAACTGTACTTATGTGGAGGTTTGTGGCTTGTTGCTAGGTGTAGGTACCTACCTGCCCTACCAATAACCCATTTTCCAACACCCTTCCTCTCTGAGCAGCCAGCTCCCTCCTCGAATTTGCAAGGATCTAAAAACCTGGCTATTCCACCAGGCGTCTGTCTGATAACCCTGCTTGCACCTTTATGGCACCTGAATACCTCCCAAGGATCGTCAAGCCATACAAATTCTAGTAACATAACATATCGCAGACTTGGAAAAAGTGATGCTCTAGTTCTTGTTAAGTTGCACTTAACATGAGAAAAACACTTTAGATTTAAGAAAAGTGGTGCTGCACCTAGTGCAGCGCCACTTTCCTTGTGCCCCTTACCACCCTCCTACCACCACCATGGCACAGGGTGGAGGGCAATAGAGTCATTTATTTGATGCTATTGATGTACTCAGCAGGAGTAGCACCAAAATATTGGCGCCACTCCTGTAGAGTACATAGGGGCCCATTGTAAATAATGGAATCCCTCTTTTCACGAATGCTTTGAGCAGGCGTTAAAAGTGCCCAAAAAAAGTCTTAGAATTCCTTGCGCCATTTTTTTTGCCCCCCTAATGGTGGAACGCCCCCCTTGCATACATTATGCCTGGTGCAGACATAATGTGGCTCAAGGGTATACAAAGTGGCACAATGCATGCATTGCACCACTTTGTAAATATAGTGCAGGGAAAATGCCACTTTCACACTGCCTTAGCGTTAAAACAATGACACAAAGGTGGCGCTAGGTGCTCTTAAATCCGCCCCTTTTTGTTTTTAGTAGCAGCGTTAGAGCTGTTTGTTGAATCGGTGCATAATTCGAAAGATGCCTGCTATGTCTCACTCCGGAGCATTGTTTTACATTTTATGCAGACTGTGCAAGGAGAGTGAAGTTATTGGGGTAGATCAATAACTAGCATTTCGCTTTTTAAATTCTATATGAAATTTTGCTCTCTGCTACAGCAAAAATTCATAAAGGTTCCAAATTTGGCATCAAGCCAGAACTCAAAGTAGTTCTGAGTTTGGTTTAGTGCAAATCAGTTCACCAGTTTTCAAGACATATATGTTAAAACTGTCCATTGGTCAGGCTTTGTTATGTCGGGTATTGGACAGTCCATCTGGGAGGGGTTTCCATTCCGGTTCAGGTTGTGTTTCCCCCTGCCTCCAAATGTAAGGTGGTGCGCCCCTGACGTAAAGGGTGAGGAAATAAATATGGACTGTGGTTTGGCGCCAAGCAGTTAATACACTAACCTGGTGTCCTGTGGTTTGTTACCTGTGTTACCGAACTTCTGTTCAGCACGGTAATGCAACAAATTGGCGATCAGCGTGGACGCCACCAGCAGTGTCGCAAGGTGTCCCTCTGCCAGGGGCGTGCATACGCATGGTGGAAGCGGCGCTGGTGGTGTTTGTGCCCCACCGGGTGGACACGCCTCCAACACGCGTCCTGCGATGTAGCGTCTCTTAGCCTGGGGCACTGGAGTGAAGATCCCGCAGTGGAGCTTAGCGTGCGCTCCAGAGAGGATCGGTGGCCGCGCCCCCGTGATCATCAGGCCACAACGTGGCACGCAGGAGAAAAGCACACGGCCTTCCCTGCGGGCAACTGAGAGTGGAACTCGATCTCCATGCTCTTCGGGTCTGTCGATGGACAGATGTCTGAAAAGCAGTAAGTGTGTGAAGCACTCACAGCCTCGGGCAGCCTGGAAATTACACTGGTGGAAAAGTGGTGGGGACCCCGGAGGACTGCGCAAGGCCAATCCCTCGCCCAGGAGCACTCCCTCAGTCAACTTCACCCATTTCACCATCTGCAGTCTACCCTGAGGCAGGCCAGCTTCAAAGAACCTGTGCAATACAGGCAAAGTACAGAGGCCTCAGTCCGACGACTGGCAAACGCTTATTACAGGACAGATCTCAGGAAGGGGCACTAACATCGCTGGCGCAGCGCAATGTCGGCCATACTGGCGCTGGATCCCTTCATAATTGATGGCTCACCATCAGCCCAGGCAGCTAGGTGGAAAGAATGGGTTGAAAGACTGGAGATGTACTTTGCGGCCATCGCCCTGGACAATGACCGACACTGTCCCATGTTCTTACATCTGGGAGGAGTGGCCATCCACAAAATCAGCAAGTCCATCACAGAGGAAGGACCACATTTCACATACCAGTCATTAAAGAGAGCCCTTACTGCCCATTTTGAACCGTTAGCCAGCCCTAATTACGAAAGGTTCCTCCTGCATCAGGCTTGACAGCTCCCTGAGGAGTCGGTGGACACCTTTTACGCAAGACTCCTGGAATTGGTGAGCACCTGCACCCTGCCGGATGTGGAGTAGGAGATTCGAGTGCAATTTATCCAAGGTTGTCACTCAGTAAAGCTGAGGGAGAATATTCTGCAAGTACCGGGGATGTTGATGGCGAACATGCACACACTGGGGAGATCCAAGGAGCTATCGAAGTTGCGTGCAGCTCATATAGAGGCAGCCCCGCATAAACTGGTAAAAACTGAACCGGTGAACGAGGTTACCACCGCCCAAGCGGACCGAAAGAAATCACGACAGAAAGCGAACCGGACCTGCTACATGTGCAGAGGATCATAACCTCATCAAGGACAGTGCCCTGCCCAGGGGAAACGGTGTACAAATTGCAATAAACCAAACCACTTTGCTAAGGTCTGCAGGTCCACCTCCTCCAAGAAGTCAAATCAACACAAGACAGGACAGGCCGCACAGATCCACACATCAGACGACGGTGATGGAGATATGGGTGATGACAAATCAGAAGGCACCGTTCACGTGATTCATGCCATGCAACCGGGAGGCAGTCTCAGGAAACGCATCCCGAAATGCAGCATAAGAGTGGGGGGCAAGCCAGTTGTCGCCTTCATAGACACAGGAGCTTCAATCAGAATCATGGCTCTCCAAGTAATGAAGACACTTCAACCTAAACCGATGCTTCGTACCACCACCACAAGAGTGTTTGCATTTGGGTCATCTACTCTGCTTCCTCTGGCGGGAGTGTTCATGACTGACATCACGCATGAGGATCAGACCGTTAGCACCAACATCTATGTCACCAAGACTGGTGTCGAAGGGTTAATAGCAGAACACTCCCAACTGTTCCATGGAATTGGGTGTTTGAAAGAAAGACTGATAACACCTCCACATTGACCAGTCCATACAGCCAGTGGCCCTGAAACATCGCAGGGTCGCATTCCATCTGTGCCCTAAAGTGGAGGAGGAGTTGCAAAAACTGGAAGCAGCTGGCATAATTGAGCAAGTGGAGGGACCCACGCCCTGGGACCTGCTCATTGTGGTCACCCGGAAGCCCAAACAGCCTGGCGAGGTGAGACTTGGTGTAGACATGAGGTTGCCCAATGCTGCCATTCGTCGTGAGCGCCACCTAACCCCAACCATTGACGACATTGTGGCCGAAGTGAGTAGATCGATGTGGTTCACAAAAACGGACCTGAGGCCAGGCTACCACCAACTCATGTTTGACCCTGAATCCAGAACCATCACCACTTTTTCCACACATGTAGGGCTCTGGCCTCAGTTTTGGGATCTCCAGTGCCGCAGAGGTGTTTCAGGATATCATGCGAGGGGTACTAGCCAGGCTGGACGGGGTCATCACCGTAAGTGATGACATATTGGTACATGCTCCAACCATGGAAGGACACTTGGAAAGACTTTGGGCCACATTCAAGCAACTCCAAGAGAATGGCTTAACGCTGCACAGAGAAAAGTGTGCGTTTCTACAGACTCACATTGCCTTCTTCGGATATCATTTCTCTGACAAAGGAGTAATGCCAGATCTAGAGAAGGTAGACAACATCCAGACGGCGCCTGCTCCAACATCGGTCACTGGTGTAAGGAGTTTTCTGGGCATGGTCACGTACTGTGGCAGATTCATTCAGAATCTAGCATCTCTCATGGCACCTCTCCGAGAACTGAGAAAAACTAACGCTATCTGGGATTGGAGACCTACACAGGAAAATGCCTTCTGTGCCACTAAGAACGCACTGTCAGATCAGACCACCTTGAGATACTTTGATCCAGCCAAAGAGAATCTGAGCTATCTGTGGATGCAAGTCCGGTGGGACTTGGTGCCATTCTGTCTCAACGCAGCGAACAAGGGGAATGGGCACCGGTGGCCTATGCAAGTAAAGCTTTGAAGGTGACGGAACAACGCTAGTCCCACATTGAAAAAGAGGCCATTGCGGTCCACTGGGATTGTCGTCATTTTCACCTCTACCTATATGGCCAGACTTTCACCGTGGTGACGGATCACAAACCTCTTGCTCCGCTCTTCAACAGATCCACATCCACTTCTCCCTCTCGGATAGAAAAGTGGATTCTACAGTTACAAGACTATCAGTTCAAAGTGGTATATCAACCGGGATCCCAGAATCCCGCAGACTATCTGTCAAGGCATGGCCGACCGGTCTCAGCCCAGGAGGAGGTTGAAGCGGACACTGTGGAGGATTACGTCCGTTTGGTGGTAGAGCGATCACGACCATTACCGGTGTAAATGCAGAAGTTCACAGAGGCCACACATGGAGATGAATGCATCCAACTTGCAATAACTGACGTCCGTACAGGGAGGTGGCATGAGATGGTACACAATTTATCAAGACGGACTGAGGAGGCTAGACACACCTTAGCTACTCTGCATCACGTCCGTCAGGAGCTGTCGGTATCGTCATAGGGGTGTTTGCTCCTGGGACTGCGACTGGTGGTTCCCCAGTCCTTGCAATCACACATAGTGGGTTTGGCGCATGCAGCTCACCAAGGTGTGGTCAAGATGAAGGCCCTACTCTGCTGCAAAGTGTGGTTCCCAGGGCTGGATCAGCAAGTGGAAAGAGTGGTGTGACACTGTCACCTTTGTCAGGTACTAGGACCATTGGAGCCTTCATCACCTATAGTCACTGAACCAATCCCATCCCGGCCATGGAATCGGGCTAGTGCCAACCTCGGTGCCTTGCCTGACGGCAGGCACATGCTGGTGGTCATTGATGACTTTTCCAAGTATCCCGAGGTGGAGATACTAGACACGACCATGGCTGGACAAGTCATTCCTTGGTTCGAAAAAATAATGGCTATGCATGGCATCATTCAGGAACTCAGAACGGACAGTGGCCCGCGGTTCTTCCATCAAGAGTTTGCGGAGTATCTTGCTGTGCATGGTGTTGGCCATCGAAAAATCACACCATGCTGGCCTCAAGCCAACGGTGAGGCCGAGTTTTTCATGCAAACTTTGAATAAAGTCTTGAGGATCGCGGTGGCTAAAGCACACAACATCGACTGTGCCTTGTATGCATTCTTGAGGGAGTATAGACTCACACCTCACACCACCACAAAGATATCACCAAGCGCTTTGTGTATGAACAGACAAGTGGAAGACACCATCCCACAGTGATGATCGAGTGTCAAGAAAGAGGAGGGCAAGAGTTTCGCCTCTTCAAATAGGTGACCAAGTGTTGATCAAGAACCGGCATCCCGGCGGAAAGTTTAGTCTCCCGTTTGTGCTGATGCCGTGGACTGTCATGAGGATTCGAGGTACCATGGTCACTGCAGAAAAAGGCCCAGAGTCTGTGACTTGGAACATTTCATTTTTCAAACACTATCGATCCGAAGACACTCTTGCAGATGCTGATGCCCCCACACCACCCCCTGATTTTGATAGTAGGGAATCTGGGGATGATTGCCTCGACATCCCGGAGTCAGTGGTCCCGACACTCCAAGGTAACTTCCCAGAAGACAACATGGCCACTCCAAAGGTCATAACTGATGGACAGGAGGGGGACCATCAGCCACAAACACTCAGACTGAACAGTACCGCAGAGACAATGGTGAATGTTCCTCTACGGGCTGGAGCTGAGAGATACCACCTCAGGCCTCAGCCGTTGCCGTACAGTAATCTGCAAGATTTTGTATTGATCTAATAAAGTACTATGCTGAAATGTATTGATAGCACTACCGGTGGTCCGGGGATTGGTCGAAGGTTTGCCTGTCACGCTTGGGCCATCGCAGTTGGGTTTTGTTTAGTTTGTGATTCTGTTTTGAGATTTTCATTTTTTGAGGGGTAAACGAGGAATGTTATGTTACGATATGGGACAGTCCATCCAGGAGGGGTTTCCACTCTGGTTCAGGATGTGTTTCCCCCTGCCTCCAAAGGTAAGGTCGTGCGCCCCTGACGTAAGGGGCGAGGAAATAAATATGGGCTGTGGTTTGGAGCCAAGCAGTTAACACACTAACCTGGTGTCCTGTGGTTTGCTCCCTGCGTTACTGAGCTTCTGTTGGGCGCGGTAACTCAACAGGCTTGAGAAGGATAATACTGTGTTTATTCATAACTTAATTCTCAAAGGTTTAATTTTAAAAACTATTCTGAGTGGCCCAGTGAGAATTTTCTGTGCCCTGAAAAAACAGAGCAACTGAATATTTTTAATTTTGTGATCTCCGATCTGTGGTCTTGACGTGTGGCCTAGGTCCTTTGGCTTGCACTGTTTTTGCTTTTTGCGCATACATTATGTTTTCTATTATTATAATGTCATGTTTTCCTTTGATACAGTGACAACACCTATAGCATGGACGAATCCCTGAATGTTGTATTTGCGGCCACAAACTTTTCCATTGAGGTTTGGCCAACCAATCAGACCGCTCTGTACTGCGGCAGACCCAATTCTACCGAAATGACAAAAGATGCCTCAACCAATCAGAGGGCCCTTTTTTAGATTTTCAGCATCTAGGGATTCCCGCAGGACCAACCATCCAGATATACTTAACTTCTTAACCCTTCAAGACTAACATGAGCACCTTTTTTAAACTCATATTTCACAAAAAGCATGCTTTCTAAGAAAAGTGCTAAGTTTTTGCCAAAGTTGTTGTCATTCTATTCGTTTTTTTCTGCACAGGAGATCACATTTTCCCATTGCAATTAACATGTAAAGTCGATGTTTTGAGCCCCCCACCCCCTTTTTCTTGGCTCTCACATGAGGGATCAGCATGAAACTTTTAATGAAGAAACCAATGGCGATAAACTTTTGTTTTGGAAAGATCTGTGCAGATTCGTCAAACAGGGCCAAACCTATTAGCAAAATCAGAAAAATGGTCTTCCAAGGGAAACTCTTACCCACCTATAACTATGCACTGGTGACCGCCACTTGTGTTTTTTTTTTATATATATATATATATATATATATATATATATATATATATATATATATATATATATATATATATATATATATATATATATAGATAGATAGATAGATATTCACTGAATAAAACAGAGGTTACGGGGACATTATAGATAGGTTCAGAATTTACTCGTAGAAAACCATGTAAATTCAGCAATTATGGTTAGAGTTCTTTCAAGTAACGAAAACTCGCACCCTACGGTAACTTTAACTCGCGCCCTCGCCATGCACAGTTGTCTCATCAATAATGTTATTGCAAATGTTGCAGTGAGAATATGAAAGATGGCATAGAATATGTCATCAATGATATAGTATGTGGAGTAATTAGCTGTGCATGGCAAAGGTGTGTATTATAGTTACCTTAGGGTGCAGGTTTTCACCACTTGAAAGAACTCTAACTACAACTGTTGAATTTCTATGGTTTTGTACAAGTAAGTTCTGACCTAACTATAACGTCCCTGTAACCTTTGGTTTCTTCAGTGAATTTCAGTTTTTTTAACCTATAGTAATTTTTAATTGCTATACGTGAATCCTCTCCTGTGCACAGTATGGGTTGCCCTCAAGAGCTGCCCTGCAGCCAGTCCCTGTGGCCAACCCCCTAACCACCCAACCAGATGTTGTGCACGGCCCTTTGCACATGCACAGCAAAAGTTGGCCATGGCCTCTCTGGGTGTGAGAATAGGTGTGAGAGGCTGTGTCTGGGGGTAAGTGTGGCTGTCAGAGTGTCTGTCTGGGTGTGAGAGTGTGTACATCAGTGTTTTAGTGGGTGCGTCAATATGTGCGCGGGTCTGTGAGTGGGTGCATCCTGGTGTCAGTGGGTCTGTGAGTGGGTGTGTGAATGAGTGCATAACTGTCTGAGTGGGAGTGTGTGAGTGTCTGACTGGGGCTGTGAGTAAGTGCATGAGGTTCTGAGTGGGTCTGTGAGTGGGTGTCTGAGTGGGTCTGTAAGTGGGTGCGTGAGTGTCTGAGTGGGTCTGTGAGTGGGTGCGGAAGTGTCTGAGTGGGTGTGTGAGTGGGAGGACTGATTCAAAGACAGACAGGAAGAGAGAAAGAAAGTGAGAGGGAGAAAGATAGAGTTTTTTTGTTTTTGATGTATGATATACTTAGAATGAGTTATTTTTCTCCAATTTAAAATAAAAAATGTATTTGTTTTTTTTTAATATAATTATTTTTAATTAAAAAAGTAGGAAATGAGTCCAGCTGGACTTGAACCTCCAAAGCTCAGTGTGAATGTCTGTGACCTTCACGCAGAGCTATGGGAGTTTTTTTTTTTAGCCTTTTATGGGCTTTCAGGGACCATGAGGAAGCCCTCAAGGGCTTACTCGTGGTCCCTACATATTTATTTTTAAATTATTATTATTCTTTTTTAATTGTATATACCAGAAAGCACTTTATGGGCTACCTGACACTGCAAGGTAAGCCCTAAGGGTTCCCCAGCAGTCCCACTGCTTCATCAAGCACGGAGCTGCTTTGACAGGAGCTCCATGCTTGCTGAAGCATTTCATCTCAATCCCATGCACGCAGGCAGGAGACAGAGATTAAAGCTCTGCTGTTTGACAGTGGGACCCGCTTTTAAGGTCCTGCTGTCAAACAGAAGAGTGTTTGCTGTGGGTTGGCTACAGCACTGCAGCCAAGCCACAGCAAACAGCCATGTCCTGGTGGTTGGGCACGCCCAGGACATAGCAGGAGCCGACCCTGAGGGTGGTGGTCCTCAGGGCCATCAGTGGCTCCATGGGGGGGGGGTCCCCCCTCCAATGAAAATAGCCCTAGGGGTGGTGGTCCTGGGGGCTTTTTCTACACTTTGCCTGGGGGTAGCGGTCCCCAGGGTGTGGGGGGCCGTGGCCCCCTGAAAATATTTGATAAGAAGCCCTGGGGGGTGGTGGTGCCCGGGGCACAGGGGGGCCATGTGCCCGCCCACATGTATTTAATGAGAAACCCTGGGGAGGTGGCAGTACTCAGGCATATTTTAAAAGAAAGCCCTGGGGAGGTGGAGGCAGCGGGGGGCTTCGGGCCCCAGCATATAAAAAAAAAAAGCTTCGGGGAGGTGGAGGTCCCCAGATCTGTTTGGGGGGGACGGAGTCCCCACACACTAAGTTTTTAATGCTCCCAGGACTTGGCGTATAAAAAAACAAGTGTGGAAGTCCGCACTTGCTTTTTAAAACAAAATGTTGCCGCAAATTCGGGAATATCACGAACTTGCAGCAAAAAATATATATATATTTTTTTTTATCTGGGGGTGTCTCTCTGTGACCCCCCACCAGCGCTAAGGGCTAAGTGTGTCTCTACCCTGGACCATTTAATCTTATTTTTACTTTTTTTTCTGGGACTCGGCTCAAGCCGAGTTCCAAGATGGCTGCCAACACTTCCTGGTTTGAAGTGTTGGCAGCCAATCAGAGCTGAGCATTTCCCTGCACAAGCTTGTCTTTGTTTGTGTCTACTTCGCGGCCAGAGATATACAAATTTGAATTTCCCTAAATTTCTTAATAACTACTGAACAGATTCACACCAAATAACCAAAAGGGTGATCTGCTTACTGACAGCTAGCTTTCTGCTAAATTTGGTGTAATTCCGTCCAGTGGTTAGGCCTGTAGTTGTGTCTAAAGAATCCTATGGAATCTTACATGGGAAACACAAGCTTTTTTGAGCCCCATTTTTTTCATCCCCCGCTTGACGGATCACCCCGAAACCTTCCATGCGCAACAAGAATCACTGCAACACTTTCTTTAGACAATTTTGTGAAGATCCCTCAAACGGTGCCAAAGATAGGCAAATCAAAAAACGCTTTTCCTATAGAAACCTGGTCCTAACTGTAACTACCTACTGGTGACCACTAGTAGGTGATTGATATATATATATATAGAGCTATATATATCTATGCCTCTCGGATGCTGTGAAATGATTCATGACTAACTATCTATATATAGCTATATATATATATATATATATATATATATATATATAGATCTATAGATATATGTATAGATCAATATATATATATATATATATATATACATAGTGAGAGCTGGAAGCTCTTGGCTTATACCGCCTGTAGCCTTGTAGCAACCTACAACTAAAATATAACTAAAATAAATCAGTATTTACAATGTACATAAATAATTATCAATTAAATATTTAATACTAACGAAACAATTGTTTATTATTACTTAATTAACTTCCACCCCAATATCCCTACAAACCCAATAGCTGACACCAAAAATGTAACTAAAATATATACATTTATTACACAATTTACATAATTAATAATCAATTAAATGAAGAATAGTAAATTAGTAATTAATTGCAGATTAGTTATTACTTGATTAACTTCCCACTCTATATTAATACAAATGCAGCTGCCTGCACCTAAAATGTTTCTAAAAATATAATTATTACACAGGTTACATCATTAACAATCAATTAAACTATTAATAATATGTTAATAGTTTATTGTTAATTAATATTCTGTTAATTATTACTTAATTTCCCACTTGCTAGCCCTACAAACCTAGCAACCCAGTACGACTATAAATTACTATTAGCAATTCAAGTAAAAATGATAAATCACTTAAAATTTAAACTATATTTAAAAATATCATTAACAATTGTACAAGCAATAACATTTAAAATGAACCCCTTCGGTGCTTCAGATGGCGTGCAGCCACCCTCCGCCACAGTGGACGTGTTTGGAGGACAGCTGCACATGTCCTAGTATCGACCAGTTTCTTTGGTGCTACCCTTAAAACCCCCCTGCAATATGCCTCCATTGAGGGTGTCAGCAGAAGCGCTTCCACTGCCACCCTGGACTCAACTCTTGACGATCTGTTGATGTTGGCGTGCACACCACGTACCAACGTCATCAAAAGGCACCGGGACGCACTGGAAGCTATCCAGCACCTCAGGAGGAGTCGGGTAAATCTTTCCTCCGGGGAGGGTTCAGGGAGGGCAGAGAAGCCCCGGGGGAAGGGAAAGAGTTTTTTCTTTCCCCTGCTGTCTCTTTGCAGTGCATTCCTCCTGTGCGTTGCTGGTGGGGCCGTAATCACACTGCAGGAATGCACCACTAGGCCACCAGGGATTTTCTTGTCTTTTAGGGAGCAGCCGCATAGGCAAGGGTCACTCCTCTTTGTGGGGGCACATATTTTGGCCCTTTCGATCGGCCATATGTTTAGGCCAATCTGCCCCAAGGGGCAGAAAGCCACTAGACACCAAGGATAATGTTATGTGCATGTTGGGGAGCGGCCCCTTGGGGAAGAGTCACTCCCCTTTCTTGTGGAACTCATTTCTGTTGCCCTCCTTGGGGGAAGATGGGCCATATTTGTAGGCTGATTGGACCCTAAGGGGGACAGAAAGCCAGTAGATACAAGGGATAATGTCATATGCATGTCAGGATCGGTTCCTTGGGCAGGGGTCAGTCCCCTTCATTGGGGCACATATTTTGACATTTTCTACACCCTGGGGGGCAGAACAGCCATATTTCTAGGCCCTGCTGCCCCCAGAGGGGGCAGAAAGCACTAGACACCAGGAAGAAGAATATTTGTATGTTGGGGAGAAGCCCCTTGGGTGAGGGTCACTCCCCTTTATTTGGGCAAAGTTTGAGCTTTTTTCTGCCACTCCTGGGGGCAGAGCGGCCATATTTTTAGGACCATCTGCCCCCAAGGGGGGCTGAAAACCACTAGACACCAGGGAAGGTTTCTGTGTGTGTGTGAACTGGAGTTCGTCTGACAGTCTACATGTACTGGTGTTTGGCTGGCTGTGTGTGCACTGGAATTTGGCAGGTGGTGTGTGTAAACTGGCATTTGGCTAATGGTGTGCTTGAACTGGGGATTTTACTGGCTGTGAGTGTCCACTGGCTTCTGGCTGATGGTGTGTGTTGACTGGCTTCTGCATGGGGATGTGCGTGGCTGGCATTTGGAGGGTAGTATGTGTGAAGTAGTTTTTCGCTAGGGTAAAGGTTACTCCCCTCAAAGGTTTCAATTTCTCACCTTTGTGTTATGCCCTCCCTCCCCTTGGGGGCAGATTAGAAGTTTGAGATGCTGATCTGCCCCTAAGGGCAGGCTTGATAGGATTATTTAGACATCAAGAGTGCATTTGATTGTGTTGATAGAAGACTGCTATGGCGGAAGCTGAAAAAATGGGGTTTGCCGGAAAGAATCATCTGCACGATTGTACAATAACACCTGGATTCAAATTAAGATTGCAGATGGCAAGATGCTATCAAGGAAAATTCCAATGGACAAAGGCCTCAAACAAGGGTGTGTACTGGCCCCGCAATTGTTTAATCTCTTTATGGCTGATTTGTCTCTCAAACATGATTAAACTAACACCCATTCGCCAAAGTTGGGGCCGCGACCCACATCCCATCTTTCCTATGCGGATGATGTAATGCTATTGAGCCAGACAAGAGTGGGGCTGCGGAGATCGCTTAATGCTCTAGCCGAATTCGCAGTGACCAACAAATTGGACATAAATATCACCAAATCAAAAACTATGTCCATACGAAACCATATCGCCCTCCACCTTAAATTAAGACCACCTAGAGCTACATTGGAAGAGGTTACCAACTACAAGTATTTGGGTTTTTATGTGGACAACAATCTGAGCTTTCTGGCAGATAAACAGTATATTTTCCATAAAGTTAAGGCTTTAAAATTTGCTTTTTGTGGTACTGCTAAGCAGTTGAATGGCCCCTCATTCAAACCTCTCCTAGCAGTGATGTCAGCTAAATTTCTTCCTACAGTGGTTTATGGGAGTGCAGTATTCCATGGGAAAGATGTCCTTATGCTAGATAAATAACAAATAAGAGTATGCAAGTGAGTATTCGGCCTTCCCCAGACAGTGTCACCAGCCCAAGTAAGGCTGGAATTTGGTCTACTGAAACAATGACTAGGCCGACAGTATCAGTTAGGAGACTGCATAAAATATGGCCTAATGCCTCATGCTCCATAGCTGGCACACTATGGTCTTTAGTGAACAAGGAAGCTAAATCAGTCTGTAGTCAATACTTATCCCAATTTCTTCAGGAAACATGGACAATGGACCTAGGAATGCTAATCTGCCACATTTTGTTTTCTGACGATTATTGAATAAGCTTATCATACCACATTCTATAATGATGGACAAGAACATCTTTGCATCTTGCTCTCATGCATGGATGGTCCTGCACAGTTACAACAGATTGGTGCCAGCCCAAATGTTAACATCAACATACTCAGCATTCTTGAAATGCCAATTGTTAGCCCTACGTCTTGGGGCCTTGCCTTCCTTGGCAGATAAACCTGAATGGCGGCACCAAGACGGGATAAGGTGCAGACTATGTGGTTCAGCTAAGGAGTCATTGTAGACATAGTTTGCATCTGTCCGGCCCTAAAAGAATTGTGCATCGGAATGCTGAGATCTGCATTTATAGAACGCGGGCTGCATTCTTGTCGTCCAGCTATGATGTCATGTCTTGACCCGGCCTACCTGCAGATGAATTGTAAATTCTTGAGAGTTCTTCAGCTTCAAGTGGTTACTGAATGGCCAATCTGATTAGATGCCAATGAGCTCTCGAACTCCTGCATCATGAGCGCTAATTAATTTTCGTCTGTCCCTGTATTGAATGCACTCTTTCAGCATTTATGCACCTTTTATTAAGAGACTGTCGAAGCAAACCTTTGCGCATAACATGTATTAGTTGTAACTATTTGTCTTGCAAATAGCATTATGCATGCTACCGAACACACCTCCCTTTTCCTCCAGAGCTCTGAGGTGGAAGCAATGAATTTATGCACTCATTTTGTACATGCCAAGTCTCTGCCCAGCGGCCTCTTTGCTAATAATATTTTCTTCATAGTTTGTTATATTGTTCTTAACAGGCACTTGACCTATCAACACAAGTGAGGCACCGTTTTACCTAGGGGACTTGTGGGAACGCTGGGTGGTAAGACATTTGTGGAATTCTGCAGCTTTCAAGCATTTTCCTCACATAAATGCAAGGAAAATTTGTTTTTTTTAGGCGACGTTTGAGATTTGCAAGTGGATCTGGGTAAAAAAACCTTGTGAGAGCCACGCACGTCACCCCACCATGGACTCCCACATTTGTCTAGTTTTCAACGATGTGCCGGTTTCATAGGTTTCCCTGGGTGTTGGCTGAAGTGGGGCCCAAAATCCACAGCTAGCCACCTTATAAAATGCTATGCATCCTGCTGTGTGAAATATGATGTCCCCTAGATCTAATTTTGGGGTTTTTTCTGTAACAGGCGCAAGACCCAAACACACAAGTGTGGGCACATTTTTCACCCTTCACAGGAATCAAATGCATCAATGAGGTTGACAGATCTTTTGACCCAGAAAGAAGTGTTGTGAACCATAAACAACTTACAGCAACACTACAAATAATTTAGACACAATGGCCAATGTGGCCATAGAAAAAAAACTCCAATCTGGAATACAGTTCAAAGCCTTATTACAAACACAAACTCGGAGTCATATATACAATAAACAAAACCAAGCTATAAAGATACATAATCACCAAAGGTTGCCCAGGTGACAAAATAAGTTCAGGTGAATTAACATTAACAAAACTAAACATTCAAGAAGAACAAGACATATCATAAGCAAGAATATTTTGGTTACAGAAATGTATCTTTGATCAGAGTTAACAATCTATGGTCAATTCAAATTAAGCAGAGTCAAAAATCATTGGCTGGGTACAGGTTGACCTTACATATTACCAAATTAGGGAAATACATATGTGGGGAGGAACACATGCAGGCAAAAGACAAAAAGCATAAAAAGGACAAAAATAATTTGGAAAAAGCTAAGCTTGGGCTAAAGATCACTAACTAGAAATAAAAAGAGGAGTGTGCATATTGTATTTTCTGATCTACAAAAAGGAACATTTCAAGGGGCAGCTGCAAATGGCAGAGAGAGAGATATCTCTTCAAGGAAACTGCATTCAGGAATTCTTCATCAGATGCAAAGCAACAGGATCAGCAACCATCAGGACAGCATCTGGAGTCTGCAAAGGTTTGTCAGGAACTGCCCAAAGTTCCAGACATCAATAATAATTCAAAATGCACAAATTAAGATGATTCGTTGAAAGTGTTGAACTCTGTCACGCCAAAGGGGCATTGTCCAATCATCAATCGGCTGTCATCAGGTTGCAATAGTCCAATATGCTCTTGTGCTTCTCATGGGAAAATTGTCCATCTGTGCAATTCCAAGGGGATTAGAAACAAATGTATACAAATTCTGTCCATGTACTTCAATGTTCTTCCATCAAGGACAATAAGCTACAATTCTCTCTATATTCAAACAATAAACCTACTACTACTCTGCTAAGCTTCTCATGAGAACCGAACCTAGAAGAAAGTTCACGTTAGAAAATGAATCAACAATTCAAGCACATTCATGGGTTACAAACTTTAGCTGGCCACATTTAAGCTAACATGAGGAAAAATCATTGCATTATGTTAAATTAGCACCTTTTAATAAAACACATAAAAATAAACTTATAAATTCAACATTATTAATATTTCATTAGTAGAAGCAATACATTTTATTTCAAATGATAAACTATGTCTGTATTTCATTAGATTTAACAGAGAAGTGCACATACTTCTGAACTCATAAACCACACAGAATCTAAATCTAAATTGTTTCTGTGTATGCAGTTAGTCTAGAGTTTAAATTACAGTTTAACATCATTTGTATCCTTCTAGCATGTAATTTAATAAGAAAGGCACCTGTGTGGCATTGTGAAATGAAAACAATTGCACATTTAAAATGTGTGTCAGTGCAGCTTTCTAGGTTAGGCTGTTAAGTATAAAACATAAATTGTCACCTTCTGCTGACTTTTTTTACACTTTATCACAAGTGGGATACCATTTTTATTGGGAGACATGTGGAAATACAGAATAGTAGAACATTTGTTATTACGAATTTAAGATCTTTGTGTTTGTGTGTTTCAAATGTAAGCAAGTTTGTTAACACAGAAGACATTTTACAAAATGCCCTCTGAAACACATGCCAGTATGGGTACCGATAAATCCGGAGATGTACATGCAATCATTTCTCCTAAACTCAGTATCTGGTGTACATTTCAGAAATGCAGAGTTTTCCTTCATATCCTTTTTCCGTTCTTTAAATTTGCCATAGTAAGAAGAAGATACAGGTTAAAACGTAGTCACAAATGGCTGTTTTTCTCAGCCCAATTTCATTTTTTTTAAATTCAACTGCTATTTTTTTATAGGAAAACCTTGAAGGAGCTACATAAATGACCCCTTACTGAATTAAGATTTTTGTCTAATTTTCAGAAATGTACACATTTCTGCAATCCACTTTGGTTTCACACCTGTTTCCACCACGAACTGGAAGGAGATTAAGACACAAAAACAGAAAAAATGGGCTATCTTCCAGTAAAATGCCAAAACTGTTCAAAATATTGCCAGGCATAATGTATTCAAGAGAGGCGTTCCCCCACAGGGAGGCCGCAAAAAATGGTGCAATGAAATCTACAAGATTTCACTGTGTCATTTTGTCTGTCATTTTTAACGCCTGCACAAAATATCCTATGGGACGCCCTCGTGCTTTGCTGGACTTTCACCATAATTTATGGTGCTGATCCAGCAAAGCGCCACAATAGCAGCATAAATTCTGATGCTATTGTGCTAACGTGCACACAGTGTTACCATAGTGATGCTTGGGGGACTAAGGGTGGTGCAAGAAAAGTGGAGCATCAGGACTGATACGCCACATTCTTGTAGATCTGACCCTTTGTGTGTGTGTGCTGAGGCAGCTGCTTTGAAATGTAAATGGGGATGTGCACAGCTCCACCACTCCCATCCTGTCAGGAAGGCCCATCCTTCCAACTCCTAGTCCCACTTTGTGTTGCTATCTGAGAGGAATACACAAAGACCAATTGCCAACTACACATAGTCATGTTACCCAGGATACAGACGACAGGCACCACATGGTTAGGACAAAAATGCCAACTTTCTAAAAGTGGCATTTTCAGAATGGTGACATGAAATCTGAGTTTACCATTAAAGCGGCTGTTTAATTACAATTCTTTATACACCAAACATGATACCTTTACCTGTTCCCAAACAAAAGTTACTGTTTATGCAATATAACAAGGCAACCTAATGTTGTCCTTTTGGAGAGGTAGGCCTCACAGTAGTGAAAATGAGTTTGTGAGTTTCTCTCTAGCAGAACATGAAAAACTTCAAAGTACAAGGTCAACTTTTGATATACAATGCACTTTGCCCTGTGGGCTGTTTAATGCCTACACTAGCAGTGAGTTATATGTATTCAAACAGCAGTTTTAGAATGGTCAAAAGATTTATTTTGCCAAGTTGATTTTGCAGTTTACAACTGCACACAGGCTCCAATAGCAGGTCTGAAGAAAACTTTTAAACAGCTACTTAAGTGGGTGGCACAATACGTGCTGCAGGCCCACTGGTAGTGTTTCATTTACCATCCCTGTGTTTATGGTATACCACTTTACTTGGGACTTATAAGTACCTTAAGTACGCCAATCAGGTGTAAGATAATTTTACGATGTTTTAGGGATTGAGAACAAGCACTTTAGAACTGGTTAGCAATGGTAAAATGCTCAAGTCCGAAAGCCAACAAAATCGAAGTTCGGCAAAATAGGAGGGAAAAAGGAAAATAGTTTGGGGGAAGACCACCATGGAGCTGTCAGGCCTAATACAAGCTCTTGATGATGCCAATAGTTATGTGTGGTTATACAGATTGGAGAGTGACTGAATGCAGAGATACGTCAACAGGTGGCTGAATAAATTGATGAGAAGTATTTTAATTGCACAAGGCACTGCACCTGAAATGAAGAGTATATTATAGAAGAGGAGGTCGTAAACCTGTGCTTGAAGAACATGCAAAGATATCCTAGAGATATACATGCTTGTTCTGCCTCATTATAAAATATTGGATGTGGGAGATAAACAATTTTTTGCTAGTGGAAAAAAAATTCAACATAGATTGTGCCCTTTTCCTATATTGTGTTCGCAAATATGTGAGATGAGGGCATATACACTAATACACTTCTATCAGTTGCATGAGGGGCAGGGATCAACTTTAAATATACTCTAGTATAATATTTAACAATATGTAACCAACTGTACTTTGACTGTGTTGATAAAACCTGGCAAATGCTATACGAGATAATAAAACAAATGAGACCTGGAGATCATTAGATTAGAAAATAGTGCAGCCAAAACAAATTCTCAAGCTACACCTCTTGTGAAATGGTGTTCTATTGTTAGTTAATTTTTCAAGCAGAAGTAACATCAATAATAATCAAAGGAATACAGAACTAGTGAACCCAGACCCCGAACTGGCTCACAGTATATGGCACCCAGTATTCAGCACTTCCAACTCCTCTCTGTAAAATGATGATTTTGTATCGAAGGTTTGTGAAGGTGACAGCATTTGAAGTTGAATGAAGTGATAACACCTTTCACTTTTGCAAAATGTTTTCACATGAGAAATCTCTTGAACCACCACAAGCAAAAAAAAAAAAACATTTTTGGGAGGAAATTGTTCTAGAATACTAATTTGATTTGTGGATTATTTTTGTTTAGTTTTGGTTGTATATAGCATTACCATTGCCCATGGGCGTTAGAGTGCTTCACATGAAAAACAGGGTTAAAACAATTGAAAAGAATAAACATATAAGCAAATCAATGGAAAGGTTTTAAAGTATACATGACCTGACTGAGAGGCTAGCAGGTTTAAAGGCAGATGTAATCTTATGTTAAAAATTAAAACACAATACATTGGGGATTCTAGATTTAAGTTTTCTGTTTAAGGCAAATAGCAAGCAGCACAGCAGAATAATTAAAATGCTATTGTAATTTCAGCTGACCAGACCTCTCACTAGAAAAGGGTCAGCTGAAGCATAATGCTAAAATACATAACATTTAAAATGGTTTATATAGGTTTTCTCTCAATACAAGGCATATTGGATTTTTGAGGAATGTTGCTTCCTGCGATTGATTTTTGCCACACTTCCCAGGAAGTGGTCATCCAAGGGGGAAGTGGCTTGCCTGTGATTGGACAGTTGCCCCCACTTGCTTTTCACCCCAGGAGCAAGAACAAATATGGCACAGCTACTCCCACACCTCAGATCCCTACAAGGAACAAGACAAAGAAGAAGGACAGCCCTGCTGGACCGCTGACCTGCACCTAGACACTGCACTCTGGAGGACTGCACCAGCTGCACACTTTGGCTTCACCACTAAAAGGACTTTGCCTATCTTCAACTACTTCAAGAAGGGACTCCCTGTAAGCTACAGGTACAAACTAGCTGCCCGGAGTCCCCTGCATCAAGCCCTGCAAGAAGAGCCCAGCTGACCAGCACCCAGTGGCCATTTGAGGATTCTGACCAGGTGTGTTCTGGGAATTGTAGTCCAACTCCCAAGGAGCAACTCAGAGCTTCTGGATCCTTGAATCAAGTTGTGGACACTTCAAGGACCCACAAAAGACCACTGGAAGTTGCAGAAGTTTGGAGACATTTGGAGCAACTGTTGTAAACAGCTCCATAAATTGAAGAGGTGCATTGTGAGAGTTGTAGCCCTAGACCCCAAGAGGCAAATCAGAACCTCGGAACCCTTGGCTAGTGCTGTGGACCACTTTCCTGTATCAAGAAACACTTCTGAAAGTAAGTGTAACATTGTTACATTGTGGGTGGCCTGAACTCTGGACTTTGTCCCTGTCCAGTGTGACCTTCTTTAACCCTTTGAGCGCTATTTGCTTCTAAGTGCTAGAATTACTTTTAATCTTTAGAAATTCATATCTCCGTTTCCCTACATTGGATTTTTGTCATTTTGGTGTAATTTTAAAGATAAAAATATAATCTATGTTTATAAATTGGTGTCGGATTTTTATTGAGTTTTACTTATTTACTGTTTTGTTGGTATTAAATTCTTTACACAACTGTCTCCTAAGTTAAGCCTTGTCGCCCGTTGTCAAGCTACCAAGGGTTGAGTGGGGATTAATTTATTGAGACCTGACTGGACCTAGTAGAGGTTAGTGAACTATTGCTAAGTGTAGGTACGTACCTGCCCTTACCAATAATCCACTTTCCAACACAAATGAATCCTTGCATTGAAAGACAAGTCACGTTGGGCATGTTGCAGTTCAAAGGATAGCTAAATATTTTAAAGCCTAGGAAGGAAGAGGGGGAAACCTCTCCACATTCTGGCAGTCAATGCACATAGCCAAAATGATGAAGACAAGTGTAATTATAGCTGATAGTACTCCGATCAGAGCAACGCTATTCCCCCCATACAGACATGAGCAAAAAAATCCAGCAAGAGGAAGAATTAATTGTATGTCTGTACTTTTCAAACAACAGCTTGTATGAATTGTCGCTATAGGCAGAATGATGGCTCTATGCAAGAGAAGGTTCAGAATGGTTTTGTCTTTGTACAGTATATGTCAACCAGATGCTCAGAGCAGCAGTGAAGATTGCAGACCAAAGCCACAAGGGAACCCGGTATCCAGAATGTTGGAAATGGGATTCTTTGGTGGCTGAGGTATGCACCCAGGCCAGGCATCACAACTCTAGTCAGGGTAAGCTGGTACATAGTTAACGATAGCCTGTGCTCACCTTCTGGTAGCTTGACACAGAGTGGCCAGGCTTATCTGAAGAGGCAATATGTAAAATATTTGTGCAACACACACATACACACACACACACACACACAGTAACACAATGAAAACACCATAAAATGACTCCACACTTTTAGAACAAATAGTTTATTATTTTCTGCACAAACCAAGACCAAAACAACAAAAATCCAATGTATAGACTTTGAGATAATGAATTTTAAAAGAATAAATGCAGTAAAGCACTTAGAAGCAAATAGTACTATAGGGTTTATATTAGGTTGCGTTGGACTGGGGCAAGGTCAAAGTTCGGCTGACCGCGATGGAGCACAGGCTGGCTACAGGACTTAAACAGGCCCTATGAACAAACTACCTTTCCTGGTTGTAACAGCAAGATGCAGGGCAGTCCTGTCTTCCAGGCTATCTGTGGGGGTTGAGTCACCCCTTTGTGTGGTGGCAAGACACTACTTTCTATCCTGCCCAGGCAAGGCCATCAGAATGCAGATGTATGTAGATGGGTACTCAGACACACCTATCCTTCTTGTGTTTGTGGCTGTCTAGAGGAAACGCACAAAGTGTAGCTGTCACCCAGCCCAGACGTGTATTGGAGACAGGCTGTCATGCACACAGAGCCACTAGGACCACTGAATGCTCTTAAACAACCTTCTTTCTTACATTCACAAAGGGGAAGGGTCCCCAAGAGGACTGTACTAATATTGTGCAACCGGAATTTGGTCTCAAAACATTAATACACATCATTCCGATTTGGTATGTGGGAGGGACAGCCTAAACCCAGCCCTTCCAAATACCGAATGGGTGTTTGTTCTCAAAACCAAATTGCGATTTGGTAACGTGTAAAAAGCAATATCTTCACCTTTGGTAGCTTAGGTGTGTTCCCCATACATAGTCCATTCTGCAGCTGAAGTTGCAGACGTGCTGAATATAGCGCACTAATCATGGGAGAGGGTATCCAGGCGCTTGATGAGATGAGATTAGCACCACACAGGTAAATTAAATCTAAGCCTTAATATTAGTAACTCAGCCACAGGCAAGCAGCAGAAAAACTGTCACTAGTCGTATAACTCCTCCTCAACCACACCCCATCCAAGCAACTACTTAATTCAATGGAACAGATACGCATCAATATGATGCTGTCTCTATATTCCAGAAAGGAAGCACAGACCACAACAGAAGGAAGCCACACCTCTACTCTCTTAAGAAGACACACAGTGAACAAACCACACACAAAAGAATAAACAGGAAGGGGGGACATAACAAAACGGAAAGAGCAACCAAAAGCAAAAGAAAGTCAATGCAGTGAATAAAAGTTCATGCATAATGCTAGTCCCCTTGTCTTTAATAAAATCACGATTCTTTATTCAGTTAACTTATAAAACTCACCATTCTCTGTTACACAACTGTATCATTACTTCCTCCTATGCTTCCCTTAAATCTTTACTTTTCTTTCCTTGTACTCCACATCAGCAGCACTTCATATAATGTTCCTTTTTCTTGCAACATTTGGAACAGATGACTTTCCAAAATGGGCAATCTTTCTTAAAGGCTACATAACGTGGTTGTCCATATCTATATAATGTGGCTTTAATTGTTTTGTCTTTTTCATTCTTTGGCTCTCTCTTTTGCTGTTGCTCTATTCACTTTTAACCTCTTTCCATCATTCTTCTTCATCTAAAAGCACATCATCATATGCTCGGACCTTGTCACTCCTACAATTGAGAAGGAACGACCCCCCAATCCTCTCATTTGTCACGCTCCAGTCTTGCAATTAGATGCGAATTCCTGAGAGCAGTGACAAATTGCTGTACTGTTTGATCTTCAGGTTGTGCCCTCCCTACACCCAAAATGGTACAATTCTAAAATTGCAATAACTTGTGATAAGTAATGAATATCTAGCTTCTTAATAAATACGTCATATTCATTTAATCCTGTGCCAATTTCAGTAAGGTCCCTTACACCACCTGACCTTCTTCACCCAGCCAAGGGGCATATTTGCAAGAAAGTGGGGCATCATAGATGAAGCGCCACTTTTCTTGCACCCCTCCTCACCAGCACCTAACGACAACATGGTTGCACCGTATTTACAATACGGCGTACCAAGGCGGTCGTTAGCACATTAGCGTCAACATTTTTGACGCCATTGTGGTGCTTTGCTACACTAGCGTCAAAGATTTTGACTCTAGTGCAGCAAAGCACACGGAGGCCCATTGAATATGATGGGTGCGTCTTTGTAACGCCTGCTCAGAGCAGGTGTTAAAATGACGGAAAAAAATGGTGTAGTTAAATGTTGTGAATTTCACTGCACCATTTTTTCAGCCCTTCTTGCACCAGAACGCCACCTTGCATACATTATGCCTGAAGCAGGCATAATGTGGCGTAAGGGGTAATAAAGTAACACAATGTAAGCATTGCGCCACTTTGTAAATATGGCGTAGCAGGAAAGCCACCTTAGTGCCGCCTAAGTGTAAAAAAATGATGCTATGGTGGCGCGAAGGTGGCACAAGGGGCTTGTAAATATGCCAAAAATCAACAGCTTGTTTTCCATCCCTAAGTTTCCATCACAAACACAACTTCTTCCATTTCCTCACCTTATGCTCGGCCCACTTGGGTAACTCAGTAAGTGAGAGGAGTTCCCTTATAAATTTCTGTTTCCAGAGCACTTCCAGTCTAGGAAGAAAGTGAAAAACTGGCTCTTAACTGTCAGGCGTGCCTGTCACATTTTGTACAAGACATTCATACAATTAAATGATCATGACACAGCACTTCGATAACAAAGTCTACTCAAATTCTAGAATCCATGTGTTGTGCCTGTCAACATTACTTATGCAGGCCTGGTGTTTAATCCTAGACTTGCCCAACAATGTAAACTGATAACAGGAGTCAGTGCCTCTTTAAACACACAAACGTGATGTGACCCACTTGCACAGTTATTGACATCCCCTTCCTGGTGGAGGGAAATCACTTGCTCGGTTACTAATGATTGTTTACTGGTAAATTGAAAGCTAGGAATGGGTGATATTTTTTCCCCATTCAATTTTGTGAAATTTCAGAAAAATTTAGAAATATATTTTTTGCGCAAAATGCTGTTTGCTATTATCACTTTTCCCTTTTTTGATGTGAGTGATGTAGCAGAAATGTTAGAACTGTCCCTCATGTCACAGTGATCAACTATTTATGACAGGTTATGCATTATGTTAATCAAAGCACTTACAGTATGATTTCAAAGTGATGCACTGAGAGGTAATATTAGAGTGTGCTCACTCTAGACTAGCTGCCAAAACTCCTGTGGTATAGAGAATAGCTTTCATGTCTGAAGAATTAATCTGTCATTATGTTATATTTTAGAGCATGAACTAATAGTCTGCATTAAAATGATATTAGGTTTCTGATGAGAAATGTTTTCAATTTGTATATAAATATAGAGAAATGTAGTTCTGCCTCATTGACTGGAATGCATTAACAGAGTTCCTTCATTTTGAATTACCATAACATGAATGCCAATGAAAGTTTATTGAAGCTGAATTTATAGTCTGTGTATCAGACATGTTTATTGGAATGTGTTAATGTACTGTTTTAATTCACTTGCATTAGCCTAAGTGAGGCCTGCTAGGCTTTGTATTTGCGACTGTGCAGAAACTCTCTAGTCATTTTGCTAATGTGAAGTTTTCATCCAGATTGTATTCCCATGGGAATGCTAGCTTGGAAATAGAAGTCCATTGTTTTACACATAGTTAGCCTGGGAAGTCATCCTCGAGGAAGAAACAGTTAGGACTGCGGATTATCAAATAATACAACTGTTGCAATCATGCATGCAAGAGTACAGATGGACTCTGTTTTCATGAGAACTCTGAGAATCTGCACCCATGTTTCAAGTTTGAGTCAGATGATCGATTTCTATTGGATGTTACCGCTTTAACGTTGTGTGGACTGATGGACTGACAAATCATTTTGCCCCATAAACTTTAATATACCATACCCCAGCTGGGCCTGAGAAAAGAAGAACCCAAGGCAGGAGAGGAGCTGTCCTTTCCTAGCTGTACACCCTATCCCATTCTGCTTACTGAATCCCTTGGACTCTGAGAGGTACTGTCCTCTCTACCATTGCCCTTTTTTTAAAAGTCCTGTTGAGACTTAGGGAGTTTTCCCTTAACCCAAAGAAGAAGACTCCTGACTGAGTTTCTGAAATGCCGATGCTTTCTCATTTATTTATCTTATGACCTCCCTAGTTAGTGACCTGTTGCCCAAGATTCTCTTCTTTAAAATTATGTTTGCTCTTTTTGTTTTTTTGTATGCATGTGTTTTGACCAGCACATGCTGATCTCTGATAGGTTAATTTGTAGGGGTTTCCCTTGCCCAAAGTAGCTGAACCTTGATGATTTGAATTGCCTTAATGCTTATCAAAACTGAGCAAAGCTTGTTCTCTGTTCATCAGATAATTCTGCTGATGATCTTATTGTATTTGTTGCTAGCTCTCCTAAGGTTAATTTTCCTGAACTTATTTTATCGCCTTGGTCAACCCTTAATGATACTGTATCTTTAAAACTTTGGGGGTCATTCTGAGTCTGGCGGGCGGCGGAGGCCGCCCGCCAGACTTCCCCCACCAAAATACCGCTCCGCGGTCGAAAGACCGCTGAGGGTATTTTGGGATTTGCCCTGGGCTGGCGGGCGACCGCCAAAAGGCCGCCCGCCAGCCCAGGGCAAATCAACCTTCCCACAATGACGCCGGCTCAGAATTGAGCCGGCGTACTGGGAAGGTGCGACAGGTGCAGTGGCACCCGTCGCTTATTTCAGTGTCTGCAAAGCAGACACTGAAATACAAAGTGGGGCCCTCTGACGGGGGCCCCTGCAGTGCCCATGCCATTGGCATGGGCACTGCAGGGGCCCCCAGGGGCCCCGCGGCACCCCCTACCGCCATCCTGTTCCTGGCGGGAGACCCACCAGGAACAGGATGGCGGTAGGGGGTGTCAGAATCCCCATGGCGGCGGAGCGCGCTCCGCCGCCATGGAGGATTCACAGGGGCAGCGGAAAACCGGCGGGAGACCGCCGGTTTTCCTTGTCTGACCGCGGCCGAACCGCCGCGGTCAGAATGCCCTGCGGGGCACCGACGGTCTGTCAGCGGTGCTCCCGCCGACCCTGGCCCCGGCGGTCTCAGACCGCCGGGGTCAGAATGACCCCCTTTGTCTTGAGAATTGTCCATATGACTTTGCGTATTAGATTTGGTATTTGGAAGGGACACCCTAAACACACCCCTTGCAAATACTGAATCATTAACATAAATTAAATTCCCTAATCTTTTACTGAATCACAATTTGTGCTTTGTACATTTAAAAAAACATTTTTGCTGTCGGAAATAGCCCTATTCTGCAAATCTGACTGTTTGCGATCTCAAAACTGCTTTGTACAGCTGACCCAAAGTAACAGTAAACAGGAGCGAGCATAGGAAGGCTAGGAATAAGGAGAAATAGGAGTAGGAGTATATGGGAGAAAAAGTAGGAGTAAGTAAGAGCAAGGTATAATCGAAGGAAGCTCCTACAGCTGCAAAGAGATCTTTTTGATCGTCAAGGATTTCACCTCACTCTCAACTGCTGTAACAACATTGCTGCCTCCCAACAACTCTGCGACAACCTATCCAACTTCTTCCACAAGTCACAAACATCTACAACAATTTCGCACACAGTCCAGCCCCAGAGAACTCATCACTAACCTACCCACCACAAACCAAGACGGCCACCTGACCAAATGGACAACCCTCACTAGAAATGACACAGCAGCAATCATACAGACCAACCACTCAGAGGCCCCACCGGACCCATGCCCCCAGCACATTTACAATCTGGGAACATCACCAATCAGCACAACTCTGAATCATTATCAGCACCTCCATCACGTCTGCCACTTTCCCAGATGAATGGAAAAATTGCAGAAATCAACGCCCTCCTCAAGAAGCCCACAGCTGACCCAAATTAAATGAGCATCGTCTGGCCCATCTCTCTGCTCCCCTATTCAGCGAAAGTGATTGAGAAGACTGAGAAGGCCATTAATAAGAAACTCACAACCTACCTTAAACCTCACCATCATCTAGGATTCTGAATGAACGACCGCACCAACACATCATTCATTGCGGTCATCAATTTCATCAATGACATTCAAAACATCCTGAATCGAGGAGAAACAGCGGCCCTTATCCTTCTCAACCTCTCCATGGCCTTCAACACTGTCTCACGCAACAGCCTCATTGGAAGACTCCACGAGATTGGCATACAGGGATCCACTCTCAAATGGATAAGTTCCTTCATCACGGAATAAACCCAAAGGGTCAAGCTGCCACCCTTTGCATCAGAGACCAAGAAACTTATATGCGGTGTCTAACAGCCCCACTGTTCCCAACATATACATGACACTGCTTGCCACCGTCATCTGATCACAAGACATGACCATCATCTCCTATGCCAATGACACCCAACTCATCCTTTTCCTGATGGACAAGACCACCAGAACCAACTTCACCAACTGCATGACCATGGTAGCAGACTGGATGGGAACCAACTACCTGAAGCTCAACTCCAACAAGATATGAGTACTGGCCTTCGGCAGCATGGCCTCCCCATGGGAATCCACCTGGAGACTGACTGAGCTAGGATCAACACCCACAGACCACACAAGAAAACTAGGAATCATCCTAGATCACATGCTCAGCATGATGGCTCAAACCAACGCAGTGTGCTCCTCCTGCTTTTACTTTCACACTCTGCCCCTCTCTTACTGCCCTTGTCAGATGAAATCAGGGTGCAGCTTTGGATCTTGCACGTTCTGGTCTGGCCAAGATAGGGGTGACCCATTCTGGCAGCCACTGTGCTACTGACAAGGTAGGTGCCAAGGCAGTCTGTGCCCTCCAGAAGGAGTCCCAGAGGAAAAAACTCCAAAGGGGAAAAAAACCTCTATGCAGGAACTCCAAGAAGCAGGGGAGAGAGAGAGAGTGTCAGGATACCAGGACTTCAAGGACTGGGACAACAGGAGGCTGCAGAGAAAACAAGCAGGAAAAATTATACAGGAGTAACAAGCAGGGGAGAGGACCACCACCAACAAGAAGTGTCGCAACGCAAAGAAGAAAAGAAGCCAGGCTCCTTATATACCGATGGTTAGGAAGTGACAAAAAGAAAAAAGCCATATTGGATTGGGAACGTGCCATAGAGAAAACTGGACAGGAAGCCATCTTGAAAAGGGAAAAAGAAAAAGTAAACAGTTCATGCTTGGAAAAGAATGCCGTTCTGGGAAAGAGAAACATGGTCCCAATGTCCGGGGGAGAACCGAGCCCAAGAACCCAAGGAGGACAGGTAACTAATTATGTGTGTGTTGCCGGGAACACCTGCGACGCAAGAACAGGCCGTGAATTATCCGTGTTGAGATCCGCGGCCCAAACCCAGGCCGCCCATCCTCGCGGCCGGGAAAAAGAGAAACGCTGCAGCCAAGTACGAGTTCCGCGTCAGGTCTGACGGGCCGAAAAGCAGACTGTGGACCTCACCACAGGCCGAGAATGTAACTGTGCGGGTTGAAAAACCACCCACGGCATAACATTTACATCCTAATTATGATGGGAAAGATCTTCAAATGTTTGCCTCATGACACCAGATGGACCAACACACAAGCACTCATCACCAGCAGATTAAACACAGTCTATGCCAAAATCTCTAAAGAACTCCTACATAGGCTCCAGACCAACCAGAACGCAACCATAAGACTCATACTTGACCTCCCATTCCACACCCACATCACACTGCCCCCCAGGATACTTTACTGGCTCCTCATTCATAAGCTCAGCCAATTGAAACTTCTCATGCACACATACAAAGCTATACACATCACAGGACCAGAATACCTGAACAGCCGCATACGCTTTCACCAACCCACCCGACACCTAAACTCTGACGCACTGTCACTCGCTCACACACCCTGCATCCGTAAAAGCAAAACTGGAGGTCGCTCATTCTCCTAAATCACACCCAAGACATGTAATGACCTCCATCAACACTTCAGAGCCTTCTCCTCAATTGTTGAGTTCCACAAGAAGCTGAAGATCTGGCTCTTCAGATATGCACCTTGGGACCACACACTTACACACCTTCCCAAGCGCCTGGATACGCTCTTGGGTGATTAGTGCACTATTCAAATCAACATAACAGAATAGAAGAGGGGGTAAGGGTGGCGCTGTGACTATGGTCACCATTAGAGATAGCAGTGGGGGTTGGAGTAGGAGTAGGGATAGGTATGCTGCAAGTGCTAGAAGTCAAGGAAGGAGTGGGACTGAAAGAAGCAGTAGGAGTAGGAGAAGTGATGGGATTAGGAATAGAGTTAATGGTAGGAGCGGGCAAAAGGGTATGAATGGGGATATGTGCAGGATAGGAATAGGTGTAGGGGTGCACCTCTGTTCAAGGACATGGATGCTTCACTGTCCCGTCATTGCAATGTAAGCACTCTTCGTATAAACAAATATTTCTAATATCAATCAATCAGTCATTTTTTGAGCCTGCTACTCACCCATAGGTTTACAAGGCTCTGATGAGCTAAGGAGTATGTCCTCAAAGTTCAGTCGAAGAGGTCCTTCCTGAATTGAGGTAGAGCTGGCAACAGTCTGAGGTGAAGAGGTAAGGTGTTCCAACCTTTTTCTGCCAGGTAGGTGAAAGATCTTCCTCCAGCCTTGAACTTCTTTATGCGGGGTATGTTGGCGAGAGATTGCTGGGAGGAACGCAGAGGTCTGGAAGGGGAGTACCAGGTGATGCAGTGGTAGAGTTTGCTGGGTCCAATGTTGTGGAGGGCCCTGTAGGCATGTATGAGGAGTTTGAAGTTGATCCTCTTCTCAGCGGTGAGCTAGTGGAGGTCTTTCAGGTGTTCTGTGATGCATTCACAGTGGGGGATGTTCAAGATGAGTCTGGCGGCGTTGTTCTGGATTTGATGCAACTTGCTCAGGTTCCTCCTGGAGGTTTCAGCATAGAGGGCATTGCCGTAGTCAAGTCTGCTCATGATTAGAGCGTATGTCATGGTTTTTTAGCACTCAGTTGTTATCCATCTAAAGATCCTCCGCAGGAGTCTGAGGATGTGGAAACAGGTGGATGCAACAGAGTTGACTTGTCTGGTCTTGGTGAGCATTGAGTCGAGGAAGACGTCAAGGTTTCATGCATGGTCTGTGGGAGCGGCAGGCTTGGCCAGTTTTGAGGGCCACCAGGAGTCGTCCCAGGCTGAGGGGAAGGTCCCAGGATTAGGATCTCGGTCTTGTTAAAGTTCAGCTTTAGGCAGCTCTCCTTAATCCAGGTGGTGACTGATTTCATCCCGTCCCTGAAATTATTCTTGGCTTTTGCATAGTTCTCGGCCAGGAAGATGATCGGCTGGGTCTCATCAGCATAGGAGACGATGTTCATACTGTAGTTCCTGACGATAGGGGCAAGCGTGGTCATGTAGCTGTTGAACAGCGTGGTGCTCAACGATGATCCTTGGGGTAATCCACAGCTAACCTCGGTGGGTTCGATAGGTATGGCAGAAGCCTGACTTTCTGTGTCCTGCCTGTCAGGAAGGAGTGTATCCATCTAAGGGCCTTGTCGCATGTGCCTGCTAAGCGGAGTCTGGCGCACAGGGTGCAGTGGGACACTGTATCGAAGGCGGCTAAAAGATCTAGCAGGATGAGGCCTGCTGTTTGGCCACGGTCGAGGAGGGAGCAGATGTCATCTATGGCGGTGACCAGAGCGGTTTCAGTGCTGTGGTTGGTTCTGAATCCTGATTGGGAGATGTCCAGGAGGTTGTTACCCTCAATGTGCTGGTTCAGCTGACTATTGATTGCTTACTCGGCAACCTTAGCTGGGAAAGGCAGCAGCAAGATGGGGCAGTAGCTCTTGAGATCCGTTGGGTCAGCTGTGGGTTTCTTCATGAGTGTGCGGATCTCGCCATGCTTCCAGGCCTCGGGGAAGGTTGCTGACTCTAGTGAGCAGCTGATGGTCTTACAGAGCTCGGGCGCGATCGAGGCGCTCGCCTTGTTGAAGGTGTAGTGGGGGCAGGGCTTGGTAGGGGCTCCAGAGTGGATGCAGTTCATAATGGAGTGAGTCTCGTCGATCGTGAGGGGGGGTCCAGGCATGCAGGAGTCATGGTGGTTCAGTAGATCCTGGAGGTGAACGCGTGGGGGGCTATGATGTCGATGATGGAGTGGCTGTAAGCTGGACTTGGTCCGGGTGGTCTGTAGATGAGGGTACCACGAATTGTAGTCTTAGGGGTGGTGTGCTCTTGGAAGTGGAGGTGCTCCATGAGGGGGGAGAAATTCTGTGTGTCGATCGTTAATCAGAGAGTGGACTTGTGGGCAATAGCTATGCCGCCTCCTGGTCTGGATGAACACTCCTTGCGGAACAGCTTAAAGTTGCTGCGGATGGCGATGTCCTGTCCAGATGTTGTGTTAGTCCATGTCTTGGTGAGGAACGCGATGTTCAGGCGGGTGGGGTCTGGCAGGTCTTGAATCTCCACAGCGTGTTTGGGCAGAGAGAGGACTTTGAGGAGGATACACTGGAGGTGGTCTCACGGCCGTTCTGGCACCATGAAGTCTGGCATTTGGTGTGAGGAGAAAGTGAGATGGCAGTGGCAGCAGGAGAAAGGTCCATGGGTGTCCTTGGAGGAAACAGGATGGCAGGTGCTCCCACATTCTGGGTTCAGTGCGTGGAGAGTCGCAGCGTCGTATCAGTGGATGGGGAGAGATCCAGAGTCTGTGGCGCTGGGCGCGGTCCAGGCGCGGACAGCGCAGACGGGCTTACCTTTGGTGCGCCTTTGGCTGGGAGGTGGGAGGGTGGAAAGTTCTACGAGGCCGGGGCAGGGCTGCGGGGGCAGCAGTGGCAGGGAGCAGGGAAAACGCGGGAAGCGTGCTACTGGTAGCACAGAAAAAATAGAGAAAAGAGTGAAAAAAGGCAAAAACAGCAAAAGATGAAAGAAAAAGGCAAGACAGACCTGACACAGATAGCCATTAGGCCACCAGGGTTGAGGTGAAGGCAGGTGCCTGCAGGTGGAGGTGGGTCTCGAACACAGAGCCGGCAGGCTCTGTCTGCCGTAGCAGCAGTGGCAATGCAGGGGGAGCGATGGACACTGGCCAAAAGGTCAGTGAAGGTCACCCCTCACTGCGCTGCGGCCACCCCTAAGAAGGGGAGGGGGGGATTGGTCATCTGGGAGGTGGGAGGGGGGAAGCGATGTGAGGGCGAGGGTGAGGCCACGGGGCAGCAGCGGCAGGGAGCGGGGAAAAGGCGGGAAGCGCACTACTGGTAGCGCAGAAAAAAAGTGAAAAGAGTGAAAAAAAAGGCAAAAACTGCAGAAGATGAAAGAAAAAGGCAAGCAGACCTGACACAGATGGCCACTAGGCCACCAGGGATGAGGCACAGGCGGGTGCCTACAGGTGGAGGACGGCCTCGAACACAGAGCCGGCACAGAGCATAATTGTGAATAGGAAATAATCCTGAACACTAATTTAAAATGTGTATGACACCTCAAGAAATCGCTGAAGGGGACTGAGCTAAAGCAACAAATTGCTGAAGCAGGCTGACCCAAAGCCTTTCTCTTTATATTTATTTTGTTCATCACATAAGCCCAGGCAGACAGCTAAAGCAGTCTGTAGGCCAGTCCTAGGAGAGGTGGCAGGAAGAAGGTGTGCTTGTGATGTGCGTTTTTCAGAGCACAAGACAACCGTGGGAAGTCGTTGACTAGTGCTGTGATTTTACAGAGGTAAGCATTGCTGTTTGGTATGCACAACCATATAGTGGTCCTCAGTGACTATGGTGTTTCTCTTTATACCTTCGGCATTAAATAACACAGCCATATATAAGAAGTATCTGATGCTGAACTCTGCCATAGTTGTGTCAAGGCCTTCTCAGAGGAACATAGAAGCCCTGGCCAATTGCAACTGGTAAGCTCTCTAACCCTAACTTTAATACTAAGATATAGACCACTGGCCTTCAATGAAATCTAGGGGCTGGATATCAAAGTGGTGCAGGTAACGTCCGGCAGGAGGAATCCTTAGTGAGTCTCAGGGTCTGCAGAAAAACTCTGAATCATAAAACAAATCATTCATTTAAAATAAGATAGTAGAGAAAGCCTTGTCTAGTCTGTGATGATCAATCGGTTATGCCTTATGAATCATCAACTGGACACTGTCCCACTATTAGCAGTTAGTTTCTGTATAAGGATTTTCAGAAACTCAAGTAAAATTATTTTTTGCAGTTTGGATGTCTACCCTCTTTTATCAACAAGTCATTGTTTTTGGCCATTTATTGCAACCTGGCAAACTCTAGTGTCCTTGTTTAGATGCCCTCTGAGCCAAATGGCCCAGTGGTCCTAGTGTAGCAGATGTCCTGCTAACAGTAGGTGGGGGCATTACTAGTACTGACCTGTTTATATATTGCATAAAAAAACATAAATTATTATCAGAATGAAATGACAGAATATTCAATGATCTATTATTTTGTGACAAAGAGATTCTGAATTCAGGGGCTGATTAACAAAGGCATTTTGAAGTATGTAAGTTGGACTCCTGTTAGAAATGACCATCTTTTGCATGCCATTCATCCGGATTTGTCTTCTGTGGCTGAACCCATTTTTGTTGGCTTGGAACTCTATGCACTTTACCCCCTGCCAAGCAAAGTTCTTGTGCTCTCCATTCTAAACACGGTAAAACATGCATACAACTGGCATACAACTGATTGACACATTTAATTTGCCTGTAGGTCCCTAGTATATGATACCACTTTCCCCCCCAGTGCCTCCAAAATAAATGGTACTAGTGGATTGCAGCTGCATTGTGTCATCCCCTAAAGTGACACTGTAAAACATGACTGCAGACTTTATTACGCAGTTTTACATGACAACGTGAATTGGCCTCAACAGATCTAAATGGAAATAAAATGGGAATGTTCAGGAAATGTTCATATACGCTTTCTACAAATAGCAAGAACAGCACCCTCTTAGCACTTTTACTCATAGGGAGTTAGTCGTTTTGGAGCTGATTCACAAAAGAATGTAAAAGTGCATAAATGATTACTCATGTACTACTACTTCCTACACAAATACTTTTGTGAATCCACCCAGGCGTGTGTAAAATATATAAACTGGCCCTGTTAAATCATTTTCTGGTAGTGCTGACATGCCACGAAAGTCTAGGTAGTCTAGCATCTTCCAGCAACTGACTATGGAGTCATATAGCTCATGATTATACATTCCATATGACTTAGTAAAAAATGTCCATCACAGAAAATATCAAAAACGGCCATATTTCCCCCCCCCCCCCACCCCACCGTGCCATAACAACTATATATAAGATACATGATGTCTACAATTCTGGGTGTTTGGAACATGAGTAGTATGGATAAATGACAGAATAAAACAATAATAAGTATACTTAAATATATATAAGCAGAAAGATAAGGGCCCTGTTCTCTCTGGGACTCATCACAAAGACCAAGGGACTAATTCACAAATGCATTTTCCTCGGAAAACTGTTGTGTATAGCCGTAAATACCTCATTTATGCCTTCCAGCAATTCACAAAAGGATTCCTAGCAGGCATACATTGATTTACTATTGCAGATTCCTTTGCCATAATGGCAGATACATCTGCAGCAATAAATCCCGTACACGGGGCGGGCAATGGCCATTATAAGGCATGATTTGCTTTCTAAGTTTGGGAACGCTCACACACGTTTGCACCACACTCTGATCCAACCCTTTCCCACCCTGGAAGGGAAGACAAATAGATCACATCCAGATTTGGTGGTGGTAGAGAGGAAGGACTGCCAGCATGAGTGCAAATGTAACCTTCACAGAGAAAAATGTGCATTTGCACAGCAGGCACCATTTCCTTTATGTTTAAATTTCTGCTATGTAGATGTCCATATTTGGAGAATAGGAATCCTTGGGATATGTCCTAGTAGTATGCCTGGAAAACTCCTCCTTAAATGGCGCAATCACATTATGGCCTCTTCCTGATTTCTGCATAAATGTCTTAGCTACCTCCTTCAACCCAATCCTTTGCTCAATGCCTTTTAGCAACCACAAACTAACATTTTAGGACGTTTCTTCTCAATAATATCACAATTTCTAGCCAGGTGGCCAGCATCACTTGCTCTTGCTAATTGTTATGAAGGGTTATCCCAAAATCTCTCGTGTTTTCATCCAAGTAAATGCTCACTTCGTATTGCCGCGTGCATCTATCCCACAGTTTTCCCTCATCCTTGTATATCCAATTAGATCATTCTTTCTCTTCCCACAACCTCCAAGATGGATGTTAGGTGTCAACAATTCTATGTTTTCCACCCAAAACACTTTTTGGATTATTGTCTAGTATAGTGAACTCAGAATCAGCGAAGGTTAATATCATTTTCATCTTACCAACTTCAATCTCACATTCTGATACCAACATATTTTCCTCATGCATTTCAATTCCATCAACACTCACTCACAGAATAACCATTTTCGTTCCCTCTCGTCACCTCCTCCTCTCGTTTTACCCTACTATTCTTGAACACACATGTATAATGGCTGTATTGGACACACGTCATGGTGGACAAAAGAACGATGGGATGGAATACTGCTCTGAGCGATTGCCAGTGGTTAGACTTATTACAAGAATTCCTTTGATCACCTTTTGTGAGTCTGATGTAACACCCTAAATGGCCAAGGGTATGCCTCGACACGGGGCACTTGCTCACTATGCCATTGAAAGCAAGCTACATCTGACTAAAGAGGCCTAATCAGGCAGAAACCTGTTTTGGGTTGCTTGAGTTCTGGTTTGCAGTGGACCTGGCCTGGCCGTTTGGGCTGGATTGTTCCTATTGGAGCAGGACCAATACTGATTAGCATATGACTGGGTCTAATCTGAGATGGCATGGTGGACAAAAGCATGATTGTTTCGATGCTACCAGAGCAATTGCCTGTGATTATACTTATTTCAAGTATTCCTTCCATGTCATTGTGTCACCCACTAAAGTAGCACTGTCAAACATTACTCAAGGCTTTATTATGCAATTTGACATGCCAATGTGATTGGCCACAACACATCTAAAAAGGGAATAAAATGTGAATATTCAAGTAATATTCATATATTTGTCAGGGCACACCTTCTACATAACATCAGCAGTAGCAAATGTGCCTTGAGCTTCTTGTGCCCAGCTGCCATCCAAGGAAGACCAGAGTTCACTGTTGAGCATCAGCAGTGCTGGTGAAGACTTAAGCAGAGTCAACCAATGCTTACCTTGTCCACCTAGTAAACACTAATGGTGGTAACTCTTGTTTAATCCATTCACCTGCTGAGATTACACTTTCAGAAAAGCTGCCACTCTGATATGCACACCGTACCTCACGGGTGTACCTTTGTCAGTGAAATTCAGGAGGGGGATATGAATCTCAAATTTTCCAAGATAAATAAAGCATTTGGCTGCAGGGTTCAGGGGTGTGATGACAAAGGTTTGGGATGGACTATTACCTGACAAACAGGGTCAGAACAGATTTGCATTAGGTGGGCCTCCATCCAGAGTGGCACAGTAGGAAACAAACGATGGGTTGGAATGCTACCCTGAGTGATTGCCACAGGTTAAACTACTTGTAAGCATTCACCATATCATCTTTACAGTGTTTGATTGCCAGTAGTATGCCTGGAAAGGTGAGACTGATCCAGCTTTTCAAGCCTACTACTGCCAATGTTTGTGAAATCTAGAAAATAGTAAATTTGCACCCATGCGAAAAGTATTTCTACAGGTGCAGATTTACTACTTTTTTGTTAAACCGGTCACTATATATATATTTAAGACCCCGATCCAAAAAATTAACAAGTTAAAACCGCTTCGTGAAATGAGAATGAGGAGAAAAAACAACACATGCATAGAAGAACTAACTCAGGGCCCAAAGGCCCAACAACCGAACCAAGAATGCATTTGAGGGGTGTCACGCTCCAAAACACATCTGCTAAAGCTATGCTCCTACCCATGCCACCTGTTCCTGGTGCTTCTACCTGGAAGCTCATGACTTTGTTAATATACATCAAGGTTGCTTGGAAATGCTGCCCTGCTATCACTTAATTTAAATGTATTTTCACTGCAATCTGTGCATGTAGTCACAACTCCGTGTTTCAGGTACTCAGTTTTCACAAATCATTTTATCAAGTGATTAACAGCCCCCATGTACTAAGCCCCATGTACTAAGCCTGAGTCGCAACTATAGACACACAGACAAATTAATAGGGCATGCCAAGCCAGAGACAATCCATTTGTCTGGCTTGGCTCTAAAAGTCCTTGCACGAGCCGAGGTGTAAAAATATTTGGCAGGTTTATCATGCAAGAAAAATAAAGTAAAAGTGTGATGCAACCTCTTCAAAGTTCAAGAAAGTGTATTTCTTTGACATGCAGAAGAGTTTCACCTTAGTACATCAGATTATATCACCACATAGACATTTATTACAATTGCGAGTTTTTAGAAACATTCATGGCTCGCCCCACAGCGACAATGCCATTAGTGAACTAAGGGCCTTATGTTCGTAAAATGCATATGTAAAAGAGGTGACAATTTGTCAGGCCAACTTTGTATTACGATCACCATCATTGTTCACACAATATGCAATGCAGTACAACTATTAAGCCGTGACTACCCCTAGATCTAGGGTTGGTCCTTTACAACAACATACACACAGACACAAACACACAAAATTCTATAATTATTTTTACACATATATTCTGGGGCGTGTCCCATTCTAGTTTTTTTCTGCACCCACCTGAATCATGCTACTTTGCTAGCTTCTTTTTTAGGATGAGCTAGGCAGTGCGCAGGCGTTGACTTCGACATGCTCCCATCTGATGTCCATCGCTTTCATTCATTCCTTGGCCTGCCTTTCAAAATTCCCTTGATTTCATAGGAAAATACTTCACGTTTGTCCCGCCTTGAGGCGGCTTTGTTGCCTCCTTGCGGACTGACCCTGTTACGTGGTTGATTGCAGCGATTGGCCATGTCTCTAACTGTGGCACACTATTTTTTTATTTTGCCTCGCCACTTCGCGCTGTGTTGCCGCATGCTGTTTCTTCCTCTTCCTTGTTTTGGGCATACCTCTGTTTCTTTGTGGTATCTGAGCGCTTCACATAACAACGAGGAACTTCATATAGCGCAAACTCGATTAGAAGAGCGCTCTACATAACTACGCACACAGTGCAAACTCAATCGGAAGAGCACTTTACATCACTATGTGAAGTTACACATAGCGCGACTTCCGACTTATTTTTATTTTCAAACAGCATATTACTCTTGTCTCCCCTCCCTCATAACCTGAAGGCATTGTGTAAAACTTTTCAGAAAACGGGCCCTGTGCTTCATTTTTCTTAATGGCACCTGAAAGTCATTAGGGATGTCTTCATTTCACAATTGCAGGGTGCAGTACCTTATTTGGCCAAAAAAGGTCCCAAGCGACGCCTAGGGTCCGCCTGTGGTACTGCAGCCTTTCCCTGCTTCGTGCACATTAAAACAGTAAATGTGCCACGTTTTTTTCAGCCATTTGCTTTTATGATTGTTTGCTTTTACATAGGATTACAAATGCTTGCTCGTATTTTACTTGTATTGTTTATTTTGTCTAAATACTCAATTCACACATTTGGAAACAGTTTTATTACTGGTTTCGGAATGTTTCGTTTTTGCTGGGATTGTTATTCTGTGCTTATATTGAGGCAATTCCCAGTCAGTCGGTGCTCACGTTGCTACAATTCCGCCACAGTAATCATCTTCTGTGCGTGCCTTTGTCTGATTTGCTTTATTTCAACATTTTTCTACCTTACAATAGAGTCAAAACTTTCATTAGACAGATTTTCAATCCCTCTCCAGAAACAACATTAATCACAGAGTTATGTTGACATTTTTAAAGTTGCCTGAAAAAAGCAGGTGGTAAAAAACACCAACAACAAGGTGCTTTTAAAATTAGAATAAACTTGCAAAAACTGCACCCCCACCCGAAGTCAACACCTGGTGTGGTGGCATTGGTCACACCTCCGTTCTTTGCAGCAAGCATATTAAACCTCTGTGTTACTTTGCGATAGAGTCAAAACTTCCACTAGACAGATTTCAGATCTCTCTCCAGAAAGAACATTAATCTTGGAGTTATGTTGACATTTTTATTGATGCCTGAAAAATAGCTGGTGGCAAGAAACAGCAACAGTAGGTGCTTTTAAAATTATAATACACTTGCAAAAACTGAGCCCCCACCCGAAGTAAACACCCGGTGTGGTGGCACCTGTCGCACCGCAGTTCTTTGCAGCATGAATATTAACCCTCTGTGCTACCTTAAGATGGTGTCAAAACTTCCACTAGATAGATTTCTGATCTCTCTCCAGGAAGAACATTCATAACAGAGTTATGTTGACATTTTTATTGTTGCCTGAAAATAGCTAGTGGCAAGAAACACCAACAGCAGGTGCTTTTAAAATTATTATACACTTGCAAAAACTGCGCCCCCACCTGAAGTCAACACCCTGTGC
Organism: Pleurodeles waltl; assembly: GCF_031143425.1. Lineage (NCBI taxonomy): Eukaryota > Metazoa > Chordata > Amphibia > Caudata > Salamandridae > Pleurodeles > Pleurodeles waltl. The sequence goes on from NC_090448.1 coordinate 1,120,771,077, forward strand.
AGTGGCACCTGTGGCACAGCCCTGGAGCCAGCACTGTTTACAGCCTATTCACTGATGGAAATTTAGCAGTCTCTCGGGCAGCTTCATTTCATACATTTTTAGATGGAGTTTTCAGCTCAGTAGGCTATATATTTTTTCAAAACTCATGTTGCTGTACTTAGAGCTTCCCGTTTGTGTTGTGTGTGTTTTTTAGTCTGAATTGCTTTTTTAACACTGTCGCTGTTTCTAATTCATTTTTTGTGTTTTGCAAATAAACTCTACTGCTTACATTTTTAGGATTTACCAGTTTCAGGAACAGGGCGTTTTACAAAGTAAAGCACTTGGTTGTTAAAATGGACTAAACACTCTTTTTTTCTGTGTTGGTGTCACTGTAACATAGTAGCTTATGTGGGCAAAAGAGGTCCCAAGGGACACCCAGGGACAGCTTGTGGTCCTGCAGCCTTTCCCTGCTTCGTGCACACTAGAACGGTAAATGTTGCAGGTTTTTTTCAGCCAGCATATTATAAAAGCGTTGACATAGCTGTTCCTGCTTACATTTCACATGCTTTACTTAAACTTACATTCTGTATGAGTGTTTGCTTTTTCCAGGATGTTGTCACTTACAATTTTTTGTCAGCCAGAATATTACTCTTGTTTGCCCTCCCCCATTACCTAATTCCCATTTTCTGGTTGTCCAGAGCCGCAAGGTCATACGAATGGCAATAGCGCTATGCAAATATCATCACTACACTACTTACAAAAAACAAAAGTATAAAAATGCAATTTTCAACGCCAAGAGCTCTAACTTTCACAAATGCGAGACCGATTGCTTTCCAAATGCCTGTTCCCACTTGATTCCCATTCACAGTGCATGGCTGTCATGCCTCACTCTCCAAGGATGCTCTTCAGTTCCCCAGTATGTCTCAAAGCATGCCCTATGTCCCCCCTAAACGTATAGTGTGCTATCCCTAGACCCCCATACTTTCTATTGTAAAATATAAATATCTCAGCCCACTGGCACTGTCACACACTTTGTATGCTCCATATGGTGACATCTCAGCTCCCCAGCACTGTGTTTAACTTTTGACAACATTGCAGTGTATGAAAACGAGCTTCCCTGAACTCCTTAATGCATGCCTGACCCACAATATGTTTCAAGCTCTTGCAAGATCGCAGCAGATCTCTGCATCCATCTTGGGTGTGGTCAGTATTTAAACCATGCCCAAGCCCTGCTCACCTCCATTGTCTCAAGACTATTCCGAAAGAAGGATCTCTGCTCCAGCACTTCTTACCAAATGTTCAGGATCAATGCCCCTCTTCACAGGCATAGCTATGGATAAAGAGACCCCGAAAGTGAGATATAACTTTGTTAAAGATCTACCAGGGTCTTCGTTGGAAGGTTTCTGCAAGACCATCATTCAGTAAGAACAAATTAACAGAAACTATAAGTTCAAGGACACTTGAGAAGAGGCTGCCATTTTGTTAAAATGAACTCATTTGCTGAATTTGTGCAATGTAATATACTTATTCAGTTGTGTTGGATAGGGATTGCTAGAAATGGGGTCTCTGGTTGGCAGTCAGTTTGCACTCTGTCCAAGCAGAGACCATCACTCTAGTCAGGGCAATGGAGAAACGCACTTATATAACCCCTGCTTACCCCCTTGGTAGCTTGGCACAAGCAGTCAGGCTTATCTCAGAAGAAATGTGTAAAGTATGTGTACCAACACACACAGTAATACAGTGAAAACACAACAGAATGGACACAACACCAGTTTAGAAAAATAGGCAATATTTATCTAAATCAAACAAGACCGAAATGACAATATTCCAACATACACAAGTCAAGATATGAATTTTTAAAAGAATAAGACTCTTACTCCATAGAAAACAATGGAAATGTTAATTTTACACAAAGTACCTGGTTTGTGTCAAAAATAAAGCTGCACGGGAGAGCGTGCGTCGGAAAAGTCAGCAATGCGTCGATTTCTTACTCACAAGTGAGGCCGTGCATTGGTTCTTCTCTGGTTGGGTAGGCAATGTGTTGTTTTTCTCCCTCACAAGAGAGCGGTGCGTCGATTTCCGGACGGGGCAGCTCGGATCGGCACAAGTTCACAATGCGTGAGAAATCCAGTTGCACAGTGTTAGAAAACCGCACTGCGTGGGGTTTGAGTCATTATTAGGAGCCGCAAACGGGTGTTGTGTCATTTCTCCAGCTGAGATGCGTCAATTTCCCAGCCGCGAAGCAGGTGGTGCGTCAAACATTTCCACGCATGGTGTTCTGTGCGTGGATTTCAGTCCTTGTTCTGCTAACTTCATCTTTCAAGGGCCCAGGCATTGGATGGGGCACCACTTGGCAGGGCAGGAGTCTCAGCAGAGAGTCCAGGTGCTGGCAGTGGAAGTCTTTGATAGCTCTGAGACTATAAAACAGGAGGCAAGCTCAGTCCAATCCCTTGGAGATTCTTCTCAAGCAGGAATATGCCACATAGTCCAGTCTTTGCCCCCTTTCACAGGCAGAAGCAGCAACTGCAGGATAGCCCAACAAAGCACAGTCACAGGCAGGGGCAGCTCTTCTCAGCTCTTCAGCTGTTCTCCTTGGCAGAGGTTCCTCTTGAATCCAGAAGTGATCTTGAAGAAATCTAAAGTCTGTGGTTTTGGGTCCACTACTTATACTCCTTTCTGCCTTTGAAGTAAGCAAACTTCAAAGGAAAGTCTCTGTTGTTTACAGGGTCCTACCTTGCCCAGGCCTGCCCCCAGACACACACCATGGGGGGTGTAGACTGCATTGTGACAAGGCAGGCACAGCCCATTCAGGTGTAAGTGACCACTCCTCTCTCCACTATAGCATAGTTGGCTCATCAGGATATGCAGGACACCCCAGCTCAATTTATGTCACTGTCCAGAGGATATTCACAAACAGCCCAACTGTCAGTCTGACCCAAACAGGATATCCACAAACAGGCAGAGTCACAGAATGGCTAAAGCAAGAAAATGCCCACTTTCTAAAAGTGGCATTTTAAATCTAACAATCTAAAAAACAGCTTCACTAACAGGTGTATTTTTAAATTGTGATTTCAGGGACACCAAACTCCATATTTCTATCTGCTGTCAAAGGGAAACTGCACTTTAAGGATGTTTAAAGGCAGCCCCCATGTTAACCAATGAGAGAGATAGGCCTTGCAACAGTGAAAACTGAATTTAGCAGTATTTCACCGTTAGGACATGTAACACACATGAGTACATGTCCCACCTTTAACATACACTGCTTCCTGCCCATGGGGCTACCTAGGGCTTACCTTAGGGGTGCTTTGCATGCATAAAAGGGAATGTTTTAGGCCTGGCAAGTGGGTACATTTGTCAAGTCAAACTGGCAGTTTAAAACTGCACATACAGACACTTCCGTGGCAGGTCTGAGCCATGTTTACAGGTCTACTAATGTGGGTGGCACACGCAGTGCTGCAGGCCCACTAGTAGCATTGGATGTACAGGCCCTGGGCACCTCTAGTGCACTTTACTAGGGACTTACTAGTAAATCAAATATGCCAATCATGGAAAAGCCAATTACACATAAAATTTACACAGGAGCACCTGCACTTTAGCACTAGTCAGCACTGATAAAGTTCCCAGAGTAGCAAAAACAGAGTCCAGCACACAGTCTAAACATGGGAAGCAGATGCAAAAAAGACAGGGAGATCATGCCAAGGGTGCCAGGTCTAACAGGGATGCTATCTAAACTAGTTGTTATATCCATTGTAATCCACTATTTGTCGTTTGTAAGAATTTTGAGATCAGAATTCCCATACTGACCCAGGTCCATGGAAAGTATCTGGAATCTTATTTATGACACACACCCTTCCCATACAGAGGAACCAGAGAAGATGTTAGAACCCTTCTTACTACAGACGCCTCCCACAAGCCTGAGACAAGGGATCACAGATAGGGTATGGGTGAAATTTAAGGAACCATCACAAGTAAGTGAAACAAGGGACGAAGGGGTGACCTTACGGTAACTATATCCTCCTTACTAAATAAGGTTTGACAACCACTTTCAGAGAGCATAGGACAATGTCCAGGCCAAAACCCTCTTCCTTAGCCCTGACAAATCTCGCTCGTTGATTCAAGAAACTACGAGTGAAGAAAGCAGGCCTTTTTCGGTTGGATCCATATTGTTTCTGCAAAGCTACAGTGTGGCTCACAAGGTAAGAACCGCATTGTTCAAATCTGACAATGGCAGAGCTTGTGGATAAGCTGATTACCATGCACTGCCTCCAGCAGGGGTCACTGAGCCCCCGTTTGATGGCAACACACCACAGGTCCACATAAATATTCTCCTCCTCACTGGGTGACTGATCTGTGCTCATCAAAAAATGTAAAACATAAACCCTTTCCAGAGAAGTACATACATCGGTTACATTTCTCAAGAAGGGATCAATCAATCTGTTTACATCCTTGTTATCTTTAACTGGCTTGTTCCTATCTAAAGTCCTAAACTTTCAACACTTCCTTCTACATGGATTAAATAACATGCCCCTTTACCCCTGTGACGTGTACTAAGCAGATTGGATGACCTGTTCCTTTTAACTCTCAGCAGGACACTTTGCTAGCAATTTCATCTTTGACACTGAGAGACTGTAATTGAAGAAAAGACGGTTGTGGAGCACCGGATATGTAAGTCGTGATATTACATTAGTGTCATGTAATATGTATTTTGTATGTTCATTTTTTGTAGTAAGATATTGAGACCTAAATGTTCTTGGAAAGATGCAACTAACTGGTTCTTCCGGTAGGACTAGCTGAGAATACTCTGATAGTTCACTCTTGGGAAACGAAGTTGCTTTAATGCATCCCTTAAGAGCCAACAGATTACAGAAGCAGGTGTAATGATGGTCCTTTGCAATTAATATGGTGCAACACATAAACTTTAAATTCAAAGGAATTCATCTGGAAAATTGATAGTAATTGCAGAAAACTGATAGTTCCTCAGATACTGATTTTAAACTCATTCATATGTTACCCACGCCTCTGTTTGCTGGCCACCCACAAGCTGGCTGAATGTATACTTTGAGAAAGCTTGTTATTAAATGTATATGGATTGGTAGATTTAGCACGTGGTGAAGACAGAAAATCAAACAGAAACCCAGATTCAAAGGTCAAGTAGAAAATACACATTTGCTATGTTTGGAGAACATTTGTGATTCTGCAGGATCTCTGAGCACTCCCGCAAATCTCTGCCAGTAGTAGATTGCCAGGAGTACTAAATGGTGTAACATTTATCTATGCAGAATTTTCACTGTTTGGAATGTTCTGGGTAAAGAAATGTGACACACATGTGCACATGTGCATTAAAATGTTCTTTTGTTCTTCTTGAGGAAACTATTTTTTCCTATGGTCAAAGCTGTTTCCTTAAATCCCATACGATTTGAGGATATTGAGTCACAATTCCCAGTATTCCTACCCATTAGGCAACTGTAGGTATGGCATATTGTAAGATGTTAAGTACAGATTATCACCTGAAAATGCAAAACTTCGAGGGGTTAACTCACAGCTTTTGCAGCACAACATTCAAGAATGACACCCTGTCTGCCGCAGTTGTGCCTGCGACCAAGAGTGGGCTTCCCTCAGCTCCGACATTCAGAATAATATGATAAGGATAGGTACGAGCTACTAACCATACACTTGCTTGTCATGTTCCATAAGAAATCATATAGTTCCACAGAAAACTCCAAAGGCAATAGGCTGTATAAAAAGTGCCTTTTATTTGGATAATGTAATCCTCAGCAGCACATCAAACAAACAGCCAGTGTGTTTAACTCTTTCAAAAAGAGCTTCTTCAGTGCTAGAAACATAATCTGACCCTTTTCTCCACTCAGCTCCCTCCTTAATCTATTTTTCAGGTTGTGAGGCTAGAAGTGAGATTTACTTCGGTTTTTGCATCTGAATGCCTGTTTGGTTGGGGTTGCTTGCAACTTTTCTCTTTTCTGTAGGTGTGGTGCATGGGACTTATAGGTTGTTTCTAGTCTTCTGTTTATTGGTGACCCTTGCTGCCTCTTATCAGTTATATGTTGGTTTCTGTTTACCGTGGGAGTTTCTGAAATGACCTGGTTAGTGTCTTGTCTTTTCTGGTAAGTTTCAGCTTTGATCAGCTTGAGTTTTTGGGTTGCGGGTTGCTGGTGGGCTTTTCCTGTGCATCTCTAGTCACTAAGCAGAAATTAATTCTAGGTTGTTCTCCCCCTATTCCACTGCCTCTCCAATTAGTTGTTTATGGCCTTTTGTGTGGTCTTTTCTGGGATTCACTTGCCTCCCTTTTTATTTTTTTCGAGCTTGGGGAATGTCATGTTAAGTGTGATATTTTTGTATGACTTCTTTAACCTGTGCTTTTTTAAGCCTTCCGGTGCTGGCCTTTTGTGGGCCTTTGGCTGCTGTTTAAGCCCAGCCTCCTTCATTTGGCCCATCTCTGCTTCTGATTTGCCTTATGGGGGAAATGGGGCTATCTAGGACCTTGCTCCTTGGGGACATTCTGCATTGGACCGTTTTCCCTTGTCCCCCTGTCCTTGAAAGGTTTGGGGAATATTCAAACAATACTTGTCTTTGGCTAGTTCTCTCTTTTTAAAATCAGTTTCTGTCCTTCTGTGTTAGCATATGGGTGTGTGGGGGTTCTCTGATGACTTCCCTCCTTGTTGGGGGACAGTGGTTTGCATTGGAGAATCATTGTTTTTATTGCTATGTTCTCCCTACTGTCTCCCCCTCTTTCGATTGGGGAACGCAGCAGGAACAGGAACGCCACACAACCTGTTAGGGTTGTTGGAAAGTACCTGTGAGTTTCCGAGTTTCCCCATGAGTTCTCATGCTTATGGTTTCTGAGGTGGGTCAACACAACCCAATTAGTTGAAGTTGGTTCTTCAAGGCTTGCCCTTCTGCTTCCCACTGTGCAGTACTTTCTTGATTTGTGCTGTGAGTGGCTTCTCCAGTGGGCCACGACTTTGTGTGGTACTTCTGGTGGGTAGAATAACAGCTAACCCCACATCATTGAATAAAAAGTAGCAATACAGATAAGTGGAAGATGTTTCCTTCCATTGGATTTTCTAAACAAGCGTATGACACATACCTTCGTAGTTGGTACAATGCTTTATCCCATGGAGTCATAGATTATTGTATAAACAGTGTATTAAATTCTTAAAATTGATCTCCAAGAATACACTGAAATGAAAGACGATGCTGCTGTAATCATCACACAAAGTCTATACAATTAAGATAGCGGGACAAGAGAGCAACATATAGAAAACACATGGAGATCTGTGGCCCAGTTTACTAAACGTTTACTCCACAAAGGAGATTGCTGCACTGTGTTCCGTGAAAGGGAGAGAGCAGAAATAAGCAGTATTTAATGAGATATGACACACTTCTGCCCTCTCCTTGTGCTGGCACACTTGTGACAGCCTAGCGCCAACAAAGACACCTTTCCATCAAGCCGCAAGGGTTCCTGCATTGTGGTCAGGATAGTTTTTGTGCCGGAAGGGATATCTTCATGCACAAAAACTATCCTTAGAGGCATACTCCTCTTTGGATGTGCACTGCAGAATGCAGCATGCAGGAAATAGGAGGTAACGGAGGAAATATAAATATTATTCCTTATTACGACAAGGTGGGTGAAGTTCACTATTTGGGTGCTAGCCCAGGTTTCCTGACTTTAGTAAATCTGGGTTTGTGTCACAATCCATGAATGGATGCATGGGAATTCCTGTGCTCCACCCATGTCACACTTCCGCGACGCCGGTAATGCACTGCCTTGAGTTATTTTGCGGGTGCAAAGTGATGCAAAGCCACACAAATATCGATTTGCGTGGCTTTGTAAATGTAATGTCAGCACTTGCGTTAATTTGGGCGATGCAAATACAACACAAATGCTTAGTAAATCTGGCCCTGTGTCTTAAAAACCACAACCCCGGTGAGTCAAGATTAAATGAGCATGTGGTCATACAGATCGTATTTACATAAATATTCTCATTAATCAAAACATATATGCTTTCTGTTGTAGAAACAGATGAGAGAATGAAGATGTATTTTCTGCTACTGATTAGCATCACAGGAGCCATTTCCCATGCAACAGGTAAGTTGTATGAAAGCACCAGTGGTTAATTTTAAAGCCTCAAATTAAGTGCTAAAAATGGGCTCAAATTTTATTTGGGCTGTTTTCAACAATAGCGCCAATAACAAGCTTAGTTAGGCACCTCCAGCAGGGCATTTAGAAAATATATGGGACGTTTCATATCAGAAATATGATATATTTAGCCCATGAAACTGATTGTTTTATCTTCACAGAAATCTGGAAAACGCAGAAAACTTTGGAACAAGTATTGGCAAAACCTACAGTTCACAGCTCCCAAAAGCCAGGCTTCTGGTTTGCTAATTCCTTTTGGAGACATCATTAAGACGCATGCACAAGAGCTGCACTTTTTCAGAAACCATGATTCTGGTATCCTATTATACTGTGCATCATATCAGGCTTTGTAGAATTAACAGAACAGAGGGGGCACAGATCCAAGGGAGTAGCCAGAAAATTTAAATACCCTCACCCCCACTTTGAATTAAAGCTCTACTATTGGCACCAAGCCACTAAAGCAAGTCAGCCCAAACCTCCCTCGAATAGATCTCTTGTCTCCCTCATCCAAGCATCTATGCATTTATCCTTTCCCCCTTTCACCACCCACTGATATCCACTATTTCACCTTTACATTGTGCCACTTATTCGTTCTTCCATCTATCATTCAATCTTTCCCTATTCATCCATCCACCCTCCCATCCATCCATCCACTCTGCCGTCCTTCAATCCACTCTGTAATCCACTCAGCCATCCACTCACTCAGCCATCTGATCATCCTTTCATCCACTCATCCATCTATCATCCCGTTGCCATCCTTTCATCTGTTCAACCATATTAGAAATTGGGTTATTGTTTGACTGGGGTCTGAGCCCTGGTCAAGCAGCAACCACAATCTGTGTCAGGGTAATGCACAAGAAAACCCCAAATTACCTGTACTCAATCCCCAGACAGCTTGACACAGACCATTCAGATGTAACTTAGAGGTAATGTGTAAAGTATTTGTGCAACACTTCAAACAGTCACCTATGAACACACCACACAACTAGATCCCACTCTAGGTTGAAACATAGACAAAAATTTTAATAAATAAAACAAGACCAAAACAATAAAAATCCAATCATAGAACCAGAGTTATGATTTTTTTTAAAGAATAAATTGTACAATAGCACCTAGAGCCAGCAAGCACCAACAATGGATATCTGGTTGTGCTAGACCTGGTCAAAGTCAAAAGTTCAGGCCGACCACGATGGACCATGGCTTGTATACAGCTCCAGATTAGTCCCACTGAAGGATTACCTTCTCAAGTTTTGTGCCAAACGTTCCTTTCACATGGAAGAAAGTAGCTGGGAGAAAGGAGAGTGTTTCTGGCAGTGATCGGCATGGGGCAAAGAGCAGGGCAGGTGTCACCGACGGGTGGGCTGGAGCTTTGCACTGGTGGTCCCCCAAGGGCTGGCAATGGTGCTGTGTGAAGAGCCCACCTTGCTGTGGCTCGCACAGATTTTCCGTGTGAGCAGTGCATTTTGTGGTGCAAACGGGCCCATTTGCGTTTGCAAAGAGCCCACATGCTTCAATTTGAGAGCTCAAGAGCCACTCCAAGGCTCCAGTACCTCAGGGAGCACCTGAGGATCAGGAACCTGCTGAAGACAGGTCCAAGAGCTGTGGGAAGCCTGTTATGTTCCTGAGGTTTAGATCAGGAGAGCAGCAGACAAGCCCTTTAAGTCACTCTGGAGTTATGGGTTCAATATGGAGTTGCAGGTCCAGTACTTCTTCCCCAGGCAAGAGGGCAGCAGGCAACAGGTCAGCACAGCAGTTCTTTGTAGAGCAGCAGTCCAGAACAGTGGCAGTCCTTGTAGCAGCACAGCAGTACTATCTGGTAGAGTATCTGCAGGTCCAGAAGTGTACTGAAGTGGCGTGTCTGAGGTCCTTCTTTTATACACTGGTGCCTGGTTGTGGAAGGTGGCAGAAGCGTCTAGACAGTGGACTTGAAGTGTAGGAAATTTCCTGCCTCCCCTACCTCAAAGCTGTCTAAAGTGACAATGCATGGTTGGTAGGCCTTTTGTGGGTAGACAGGACACACCCTATTCAGGTGTAAGCAAGGCTGAGCTCTGCTCCTCCCTCCCATCCTGCCAGTATAGCCCATCAAGTCATACCTAAGCTCACATTGTGTGTGGCTGTCTAGAAGGATTAGACACAGCCCAACTGTCAACTACACCCAGTCAGGTGACCTAGGCAGGCTGCAGGCACCAAATTGCTAAGGCAAGCAAATGCCAACTTTATAAAAGTGGAATTTTCAGGATTTTAAATTAGGATTCCAGAGACATCAAACATGAATGATTCATCTTTTACCATCTGGAAATTACACTCATAAAATGTAATAGGCATCTCCAATGTTAACCTAAGAAAGCGATGGTCCTTGAAGTAATGAAAAACGATTTTAAGAGTGTTCCACTACTACGACTTGTAAGACTTAACATGCCCCCAGCGCCCTCCAGGGTCTACCCAATAAGTGACCTTTGTATAAAAAGGGAAGGTTTAGTCCTGGCTGGAAGCTTATTTTGCATTGTCCAACGGGCAGTTAAAATTGCACACACAGGCTCTACAGTGGCAGGCCTGAGACATGTTTAGAAGGCTACTTAAGTGGGTGGCACAATCAGTGCTGCTGACCCACTAGTAGCATTTAATTTACAGGCCCTGGGCAACTGTACTGCCACTTTACTAGTGACTTACAAATACATTAAATAGGGCAATTGGGTTTAAGCCAATTCTAGCATGTTTTAAGCAGAGAGCACAAGCACTTTAGCACTGGTTAGCAGTGGTACAGTGCACAGAGTCACAAATTCAGCAAACTTTAGGAGGAAGAAGGCACAAGGTTCGAGGACCCTGCAGAAAGGGCCAGGTCCAACAATCAGCCTAATTATCCTTATACTCTGCCAACCTTTCACCTGCTCATTCACCTTTCCATCCATCCCTTTACTTTACCATCCATCTATCCATTCACTCACCCTTTCACCTGCTCATCTATCTACCCACGTATTCATCCACCCACGCATTCATCCACCCACTCATCTACCCATCATTCCTTTTGACTTTTCTTCCAGTTCAATATTCCTTCCTTCTTTCCCTTTTCTATTTACCCATCTTTCGTTCTACATTGCTCCTGCATTCTCTTCTAATGACGCGGTTAATTATGAGCTTTTGTCTGCACATTGCAGACAGAAGAGCCCCTTAAGGAATCGCATTGCCGCTGTAGCTGCTAAAGGCGGGGGGCATACAACGCCCCTACTTAGATCCATCATGATTTGTCAGCAAAAAATCTGTCCTACACCACACCTGGGGCAGATGGTACACCGGATGCCAGCATCACTTGCAGGATTGTTCATATTTTTTTCTTAATCAATCTTTTTATTGATATTGTCACTCTTATATATATATAAACAACTGTGGTATCTATTTTGCCCACCTGGAGCAGAGTTCTAGTGCTGTTCCCAATAATGTCAATGTTTACTGAAATCACGAAGGCACGGACGGCCATTTGGCTTCTCGACAATCACTAATTAACTGATCTGTTGAAGGCATTGTGTATGAGTATGCGGCATATCTGTAAGATTCTTTTCTCTTCAGGGGGTTCATTGCTATATTTCTGAGGACAACAAATGGGCTAATGCGCACCTTTATTCTTTAGAAACAAAGAAACTTTTCCGTCTGATTAGAATGAGGAAATATTGGATGATCTATACCACATAATTAACATTTCACACGTTGGAAGGCAACAGTTTCTATATTTTGTCTTGAAAAAGTTCCAGATTGGAACTAAAGGTGGGCTGAAGTGTATTTTTATATGATTGAATAAAAGGCATGGATGGAAACTATCATCAAATATATGATGACTCTGAGTTTTTAGCTGAAGTCGAACCATGAATTAAAAAACTATTAGAGAGCACAAACCTAAGGAAATAGAAGGAAAGGAACTCATCCGGCAATAGTCCTCATACTTGTGGACTGGGATGCCTCCTCCATCAGGACCTAGCTCTAGGAAGGACTTCATTGGGTCAAAGTCCCAGACATCGCCCACCCTTGATGTACCTATGGTACACCAGTGATGTCCCAACTGGAGAATCTACATAGTCTATTGACTTATTCCTGCCATATCCTATGACAATCAATCAATCAATCAAAAAATGTATTAAGCGCACTACTCACCCAATAGGGTCTCAAGGCGCTGTGGGGGGGAGGGTAGAGGGTTGTCGTTTACTGCTCAAAAAGCCATGTTTTGAGGTGCTTTCTGAAAGTTAGGAGTTCCTAACACGATAGAGCAGTGTCGCTCGTGTCACACGCTCATTACAACCTGTCTTCTTATGCCCATTGTGCCAACAAAGACAACTTTAGTGATTTGGGGCAGGAACATTGCACTGTCCTCCATAGCCAGTCCATAGCCAGTTCTGCCTGCTTTACACATGTTGCTGGAGCCGTTCTCTGTCCAAGCAACCAGTCGTTAAGCATGGTCATTTGATCTGACCAGTAGCAATGAAACATTAAGAATCGCTTGTCCCTCATTATACCCTGTCAAAAACATTTGTTAAACGCTACACTGAGTATAAAGGCCCAAGAATATTCATGTGGGTTCCGAAAAAGATTTTGGAGTTTTGAAGGGATGGTTGTGAAAGACATTTAAATGTTGAAGTAAGAAGAGCATCTTAATTGGGGTACCCTCTCAGCGATTAATATGGGGAGAGAGGACCAGCAGAGCAAATGCACATGAATAGTCTTCAAGAAATTTGAAGCTGTTATGTGCTGTAGTCAGCCGGGTTCACCAGTTTATTGTAGGCCTCCTCTTTGTACCTGGTAGATGACCAACATGTCCCGATGGACCAATCAACACAATACTTACCCGAAATTCTCAAGCAGTTGTCTCCCACCCACGCTTCCTCCCGCCTCCACTCATTCACTGGGCCATCCATTCTAATCCATGCAGCTAGGGCTTTGATGGGCAGTACAAATAATAGCTGTGAGAAGTGCAGGATTGTGTATCTGATACTCTACCTTTCTGCCTATGTATCCCTAATTCAGATCAGTCTGCAGCAAAATGCTCTTGCATGAAGGAAGCAGGCAGCTACAGGCACTGTGGTCACTGAGCTGCTTCTGGGCGTGAATTGTTAATGGTACATGCAAAGGCAGTCTATCATGGGTTTATGTTGTGCGAGCTGAACCCCAATGTTAAACTGCACCCCCAATATTTTCGTTATCCCAAAATTTACCTTTATGCTCAGCTCCTGCGCCGTCGATTTTGCAATAAAAGTCCCCACCCTCCTCGACATCCAAAGTCCATTTCAAAGGCGAGGACGCTACCAGGTTGCTTTTATACTCTCCATCTGTGGTTTAAATAAATCCTACCAGCACAAGAGAGGCTTGGAGGGGGCAGAGTTTGATAACAGTAATAAAATAACTAGCACAGATTGCAAACAGCAGGGAGAGGAGTTACAGTGCTTTGTACCTTTGCATCCAAAGCAGACAGGTGAACAGAAGGATTTTCTAAAGTAATATCAAGATTACATTTTATGCAGGAACAGCATTCTTCCAGCACAAAATCCTAAGCTTTGACAACATTAGCACTTTGTATGTGTGCTGCATGGTGCAGCGCACATGCAAAATTGGAAAGATTTGGAGAAAAAAATATTTTCTCCAACATTTCACCTTCCCTGAGGAGGCATACTTTTTTATGCAAATCTCGTTAAAGTTAGTAGATTAGCATACAAATCCATGGATAAGTGCATGGGAATGTCCCTGTACCTCCCATGGTATGCCTTCTTGACATAAAGTAGTGCTTCGTGCTAAGTGTTACTTGAAAGCTACTGTCCAATGCAATGCAGGATTTTAGCTGAAAAGTAAGCCTCAAAATAACACTTTGTACAAGGTTTGCTCCCTGTTTGTTATGCAAACAGGAGAAAATTGTTAGTAAACCAACCCCAATATTTTAAAACAATGAACGGGGTGTTAAACTTTTAAAATTGAATCACTACCCAACAGAACCCTTTTTAGCAACCATAGAATAAGGAAAGATTAAGGGATAAAACAAGAAAATTCTAAACCTATGCCTTTCAACTTGCCAGTTCATAAATCACTGTGCTATTTTAGAAGAATTTTACTTATGAACTCCAAATAACAAGAAGATCTCTGTTACAAAAGCAATAACCCAGTAAGCTTTACTTTGCAGCAGGAACATTAACCCCCTATGCTACAAAATCATGAGTCAAACTGATTAGACAAATATCTCTCCTCTAAATCCTTTAACCACCAGAGTTATCATGATGTTTGTAAACATCCCCTGAAAATTGCTGGGCATACAAAGATCTCTGCAGGCTGCTCTTATCTCAGATTAGTCTGTCAAGCAGAGGGAGTCCTCTAGGCCTTGGCACTCGGTGCACTGGTCGCACCGCCCAAAAGCTGGACCTGCATGCAGGTGCTTTTCACTTTCACCAAAGCTGTTTTACAGTGGGAAAGGTTTTGCCACTACACTGGGAGTCCTGAGCTTGAATCCTGATCTCCCATCTTCATAATGAATAAAAAATTAACCAGGAAAGACTGAAGTGCTCGATAAGAAGAAATGCTTTGAATGTAATGTTCTTAAGAGCACTAAAGTTTATAACTAAGGCAACAAAACCTAAGGGCACTTACCAGAACCAATAAGGGGTAATTGACCCTGCTGGTTTCCATGGAGGTAGGCGTAATAGAGTGGATAAGGCATCGCCTTTCCCACAGGAGACCTAAGTTCGATCCCCAGCCTCTCCACTTCTGAGCCTAGGGAGTCAAAATAACAAACACAAAAAACCAGGGCGAAAGGGAAATGTTTTTTTACTAGGCAGCTCCAAACAACAATAACCTACTAGGTAATGGCTGCTTCTAGATACATGGAAAGCCAAAGAATCTACAAACAACAAGTCTCTGAGTGACAGCAACAGGACTTTCAGTATGCTAAGGTGAAGTATCACCTAAGAGAGAAAGGTGTCAGAGCTTGAATATTCACTCCCTTATTCATTCACCTATACATTCCTCTCAGTGAGTTAAACACCCGCTCTAGAAATTTGTCTGTAACCTATGTGTCACTCATGCCTTAACTGTGCATGGTCTGTGAGTGATGAGCACTTTTCCCTGCTGAATGAGTTCTGCAGGGAATGATTGTTTGGACGTGTTGCTTTATGTGAGAGAGGGAGGCTTGCATCACTACCTGCAGGATGTATATAATCTATGAGGAAGTAAAGTCGACAGCACTGCTACCTCATTTGTACATAGCATGTGATGGGGAAAACCTGCTGCTACTGTCCTAGCTTCACCTGTCTTTTGATGGAAGGAAGTTTGCACTGTTTCTGCCCAAAGTGTACAGGTACCATGAAGACAAGGCTTTTTCCTCCACTATTGTCCCAGACCGCTTGTCCAGAGGAAAGCAACAGCTCATGTAGGGGCAATACTTGCATGTCAAAACATTTAACCTTGTTTCTCTATATGGTTATGGAACTCCTCAGTGACTTGCAATATCCTTATAATGTATGGCAGGGGGATACTTTACCTCCTATGTATATGAGAGTTTACCTTGTAGGAAGGCTTATAAACAGCATAGTGGGTCTCAGTTGGTAATGATGAGAAGACAGCGATAACAGACCCGATTGGTTCACTAGGAAAAATTTATCCAGTGCCATAGATCTACTCCAGTGCTTCCTAAACCTTTTAGAGCCACAGCTTAATTTTTAGAACAACAAACCTTTGCAACCCACCTAGCTTTAATGGACATGAGGCAGGTGTGTTTTTTAATACAGCTAAAGCATTGTGTGGTCTTGCACTGTTAATTACAGACTCCACATTTTCCATTGAATTGCCCACCATATTTGCACAGAAATACAGTTTTAGTGCTAAAACTATATCACACAGAAATGATAATGTGTGGAAATTGTTTTGCATTTAATATTTATCATTTGTGCATGTGGAAATTGTTTTGCATTTAATATTTATCATTCGTGCATCACCAAGTTAAGTGGCTTGATTTGTTCCAATCCTAATAAAATCTTTGTTTCCATTACGCATCAGCACTGCAAACAAAATATGCTTTGTTTTTTCTTTCCAAACTACTGTATGTGTACAGTTCATTTACAGGTATTTATATTTTGTTGTGTATTGCACAAAATGACATCCTACTTTCCTTTCACACTACCTGTACCTCAGAAAGATTGTCACATAATTTCACTTTACTTTTCATTCTAGGACTGCAAAGAGAGAGTTTGTAAACACCGACCCCCATAATAAAAAACATAAGACGCAATTTGTCCGAAGACATACCCTGACATTTTACCTCTGTCTTTAAAGTGCACTAAATGGGACAAGATAAATGCAGAATTTAAAGGCATCTTTATTTATTGTTTGGACTTACCCGATCCACCAAAAATGGTCTCTTTTCCAACTAGTGGATGGTAAACCCACAATTCGGGAAGCACTGATTTAATCTGTTAAATATGAGAAGTTATGATAAATGCAGTGCGTCTGACATATTGATTGTGAAGTGTATATGTTAAAGCCAATAACCATTTATGGATGAATTGTTATTTCTCTGTATTAAAGGCATTTTGTTAGATGAAATGTCACAGATTATCACAGAATACCCTTTTAAGGAAGGATTTTGATGTTTGTTACCGGCTTTGAGCAGGCCTATGGGGAGAAGATTTTCACTGTAATAATTCTTGCGATAATCTCTTCTTAGCTGTCTGCCAGGATCTTGTAAAAATGAAAATCATTAACTAATATATTCCTAATGATGACTAATCATGACTAATTGAGTTCGGAAATCGAACAGTGACACAACAGACACTTTCAATTCATAAGCCAGACCTGGTGTCATTGCCAATGCTTGTTTAAAATAATCTCCCCAGTTGTTAACATTCTGCTGGGCTCGGGACTAAAGAGAACAGCTTCCAAATCTTGTCTGTCATAAAACAAGGTTTTATTACTGAGCAAAATCTTGTGAGAGTTCCTCCAGGAAGAGTCTTCGGTGCCTAGAAATGGGAGAAGAGGAGCATGGCTAGAGAGATGGAGGGTGAATCTGGTACAAAAGCTGTTGCTAAAAAATAATAAGTAGATCAAGAGTTTGTGACTTGGTGAGATTTCTCTTCAAATCCTTATACTTCACAACAGGAGCTGCAGGATATGATCAATAAAGCTGTGGCCTTAAAGAGCTTGAAACACACGAAACTGGGGAACAATATTATCCTATTGTTGAAGAGTCTGAGCAATTAAGTCATTACACAGACGGCCTTGACATCAATAAAGTTCTCATGCATATTATGCAAAATTAAAATTTTCATGATCCTTAAACATTGGAGGAAGATTTCTTTAATCACTATCAATGGAAGGAGCTTAATTCCATGCCTGTGTATGCTGCCTTCAACAAAGTCCTTAGAAAATAGTTTAGAAACTTCGAAAAACAACCTTGTCCTTGTATTCGGGTTAAACTATACCCCTTAAAGAATTTCCTTCTTCTGGTCAATTGGACTCTCTTATAACTGAATTAGTGCCTCAAGGCTTAAAACTGTGGGAGGAGGCCACTCTTACCGACTGAGGTGACAAAAAAGTGGAAGCAGCAGTCAAGATTTTATACAACCTCTAACTTTGCTGTGCAAAGGTTCTGACATCCTTGAAATGGCATTCCCCCAAACTTTTTGCCTTCACCTCCTTATCTTGCTAAACTATTTTCTGTTGGCATTAGCTCTGCTAACCATTGATAAAGTGCTTGTGCTCTCTCCTTCAAACTTGGTAAAATTGTACTACACCTAATTGGTAATGAGCATCACTCATTATGCCACCACTGACCACCACTGACCTAGCCTATTGAAATATGTCTCAGGCCTGCTATGTCTCGGGTCCTTAAATGAACCCTCATTGAGAACATCAACAGATCCTTGTCCACAGGAGGTACAGGCTGCACAGCAAGGCACACGATTGGTGCACATTCAGAGGTACACCAAATGCAGTGGAAAACCAGCTGTACACAGCCTAGGATTGATCTGAATGCCATTGACCAATTATGCTCCAGCTCTTCCAGCAAGGAGGCTCCGAAGTACTGCATCATGAGATCACAACACATCCAAGTTGAGGATAGCTCCATTACTCTCCTTTGATGGTATAGGGCAGCCTCTCCGTAGAAAAAATAATAGCAGCAGTGTACTGCCTATTAACGACAAAGTAACTGCAAATCCACCAAACACACCAGAAAAAAGTGAGTGTATGGCCAAAAGGGATGACTCCAAACATGGTCTGGAAGATACTGACACATTCAGAACCGACAGCCTTAAAAAAGTGCACAATCCCTGTATTGCTCGCCGTGTTAAAAATTCTGCTGACCAACTATCCAAAGTACTTGGGGAAATTGGTATTTGATAGGGACTGTATCTCGGCTGATGACCTTGCTATCTGGAGACCATACGTCTCTCTGGCGGATGTCAGAGTAACTTGTTTGTGGGACAATAACGCCCTCAATCTGCTAAGCTTGACAAAATTCACAATAAAAGTAGCAATGTGAAGCCACAATTCCTCTTCTCTTATCTCTTGTGTGGGGGGTAATTAAATATGGCTGCATCAAGTTACAATTTGAGAAACCAAAACTTCATAAAGAATTTCAGGCTTCATGCCGCAGCAGCTTTCTTCATTCACAACCAAATAACTTCCATTTGAAAGTATCTGAAATACTGGACAAATCATAGGGACAGGTGTACCCTTCGGATGGCATGCCAAGTTGGCGACCTCAGCATTGCAAAGGCCTTGCAAGGATACCTGCTTACAAATCATAGAAAAGACTCAGAAAGACCTCTGTTTCCTCATTTAGACATTTGAATTTGAAAGGTAACTCCCACACTTTGTGGATGTGACTGTCGCCTAGCTTCTCATATCAGCCTACAGCAAAATGTTTCAAACTGTTTGTGAAATGAAAGGTAGAAATGGACAGATTTATAACCCCATGTATTAACCACACTGCTGAGGGAATTTCCGCTACAGTGAAAGGCAACTTTTCTCGCTTTTCAATGTTGAGCATGGTGAAACTAGCTTCTTTATTAGCCATCGTCTGTTGCTGTCTGATAAATCAACAGCGGCGAACAAGTCACTACTATTAATGAACTGCCATGGCAAACTGCCATGAAATCAGAACTTGCAATGTCCAACATAACCGCATGATGGAACACAGTTGACTCTGCCTGTATTGTAGAAAGGACATGTCATTCTGAATGATGTCAATTGGAGATTGCACTATATTATTTAGGGTGTATATTCCGTTGGACAAAGTGTTCATGCCATTATCGGCAACAGCTAAAGCCTGTTCCATATTTTCCTTATCTATATGCCTTAAAGGTGCAGCAGTTTCCATCTGAGAAAGCTTTTAAATCTCACTATATATGGCTTCCTAGGACATACCAAGAAATCTTTTAAGTCTATGTCCCCAGAAAGGAGGCTAAGATGTTGTTTCACAGCTGCTAAGTAGGAAGAACGTAACCACTGTTGGCACAGTTTACCCACACTGTATGTAGTAACAATACCAGAGTGTTCTTCCGAGACATAGTGAGGGTCTGGACGGCCTGCTTTGATGCCGCCTCAGGAATTAACAAACTGTGCCTGGCAACCATTTGTGTCCTTTGGCCACAATTACCACCCACTGGGACTCGAAAGTGAGAAATTAATGGTACCGTTCTGAACCCAAGCTGTTAGCTGATCCTCCATGATATTTATAAGTGTTTGCCAATTTTGAAATTTAGTAGGTGTGGGGATGCTGGGCACGTTCATTTCCTTTATTTTTGCTAACCCAAGCATGACGTTTGTTGGACTGTTTCATTTAAAAATACAATTTGCAAGGGAATAAGGGATGCTCAAAACAAAGCTTCTATACCATGTATTTGCCAATCTTTAGTTCCCCGTACACTCTTCACATCAGTAGTATTTTTCCAATACCCATAACCTGAAACAGCAAGCCGGGAAACAAAGGAATCTGAATAAATCAGTTTTGTATCTGTTAGCAAGATTTTCATAATTTTGGAAGGTAATAATTTGAAATAGTATGTCTCGTCTTTTGTAGAGTAATGGCCACTTAAGTATGTAAACTTTTCAATGTATGTTTTTGAGCTCCTCAATTGCGGAGTTGGACAATGCTCTCACTGTGTGTAATTGAAAATTAGGTTTACTGGCTCGGTGCAAAAAGTAATGTCCCCAGTGGTTGTAACAGAACATTTCCCCATAATTCACTGTATTCATATAAACATCATCACTTTCAAAAACAGTGTAGTAGACTAGCTCAGCAGGCTTAGAATCAACCACTTTAACATCCCATCGGAAACACCTGGTATTAAGATCAGTCATTGATATTTTAAATACATACCAAATTTGAATTACCTCAGTAGGGCCACATATGTCAAAGGGCATCTCATCCCAAACAATCCTATCAGGAATCGGAACTGCTGAAATGTTCACTAGGGACAGGCCTCTCCGAACTCTATGAGAAGATAAGTAAGGTGCTAAAACCTCATCCACTGGCTCATTGGCAGAACGTTCAGGAAGATAATGTCCATTTAGCAAAAGAAAGAAAACAATGACAAAACCCACCCAAAGCAGAAGCCCAGCAAAGTCAACAGTATCCACAGATAATAACATGGGTAAACAAAATAGTCATTTTTAAGCTATATGTACAGCTTACATGTGTTTGACACAGTTTCTGTTGCAGAATCAGATGAGTCAGCAGAAAAGTCATCAATATCAATGAAATAGCCAGAAGCAGTCTGTGCAAACACAGGAGCCAGTGCAGAGCTGGTAGATGGTTACACTTGTTTTGGAGGTTTAAAGTAGACAATGCTGCCTGTCTGTGTTAAATTGGAGTATAGTCCCACATCTTAGACATCTTGTGACTGGATCAGCAAAAGCTCATTCTCCACTCTCCCCATGCTCAAGAAGGCAATTGTAGCATTGTTGTACACATTGGTGCTTGCAAAAATCTTGTTTGCTGCTTGTAGATGTATGTCCTGTTGGGTAGTGAGAGGGGTTCGGGTACTATCCAAAGGACCTCATGGTCTACTGTGCAGGATCAGCCACATGATGCATTTTGATGTTGTCAAGAGAGATGATTCTGTTCCCTTTGGATCTAGGCAAAAGTGGTAGGATGACAATTCAGATACTGTGTATTCCCAGGACTGGAATTGGTGCTCTATGGGATGGGCCAAACTCCTTCTTCACCGCTGTCTTTTCACGAACCAGATACCCAACTTTAGGAATCCAGCCGGGAGAGGTTGTTGGCAAATCCCTTATTTCCAAGGTTGTGATACAGGCAGATGAACTGTCATCTTAAAATTGCTGTAGCTCTTGTAAAACAGCAACATGTTCATTCATGTCAAATGGTGTGTCTGTCGCAACCAATCCAGGACTATCAAGATCCGGGACATACATAGGTGTCTCAAACAACACCTCATATGGAGTGTGGCCTCTAAGGACCTTCTGGGCAGATTATTTAATGCTCTCTGGACCCCATACAGGTGATGAAGCCAACTATGGCCTGAACCCAATACTGTTGCTGTTAAGGATTACTTCAAGTCCTGGTTCCTCCTCTCCACAACTGAATTACCCCCAGGATGGTAGGGTGAGGAGTAATGGAGTTCAACACCCATCGTGCTCATGGTGTCCCTGAATGCCGTGGCATTAGCCGACCGTTGTGATCATACCCACAGGAATCTAGAAGAGAAATCAACAGCGACTAAGATTTATTTGTATGCACCATCAGGTTGTAGGGGAGCACAGTGGTCCTGGGACACACATTGTAGTGGTCTATTCAACACAAACAGGGATGCCTCCGGTGGGCTTTTATTGTTGGATCCCTTTATTTGTTGACAAATATCGCAACAAAGGGGATCTTGCTTGGTCTGTTAAGGGCTGGCCATCAGCCGAGGGTTTTACGGCAGCCAGTATGTCATCATCCAACCTCATATGAGAATGAGCAAACTGCAGCAACGGAAGTCGTAACTACTGTGGATTTGGCTGCTTCATTGACCAGGGTGTTTCCTGCAATGTGTATTCCTACACGTTGGAGGCTCAATGTATGCACTACATGAATATCTGGTAGTCTGTCCTTCACCCCACAACGTTCTGTGTTTGATGGTGTTCCCCTTGAAATCTCTGAACCCGTCCAAATGCCAGTAATTAAGATAATCATTGTAGGACTGGACACAGTCATACGAATCTCACAGAATAAGTGTTGGCTTTTTTGGATCCATATGTTCCAGTGCCAAGATTAGAGTCTTAAGCTCTGACTGCTGTGCAGGGCAGTCCCCTAGGGTCTGCGTGTAGTATTCTGAGGGTGAAATACATTATCCCTCATCACACCGCTTACGGCTGTGCAAGCGGCTGAATATTGATGTTTTGTGCTGATAGCAGGTTGTGCTGAACCAGCAGTATAAATTGTAGTTTAGCATTGATCATGTGGAAGTATATTGGTAGGTATGGGGTACTCCGGCTCATATTGGAGGAATTCTTGTGTTTGTAATTTCAGGTCAAAAAGGTCATTAACATCAGCAGCAGTCAGGGAGGTTGCCCACTGAATCCAGCGTGGATGTAATGCTTTAGCATTAGGAACACTTACTTTTGTAACAGCCCCTAAGGCTGGCACCGGGGTAATGACACCAATACATTTCCTAGAGGCTAGTGGCCTCTTTTTTATGGCAGCCATCTGTACATCAGTTAATATTTTTTTTGGGTGCAAAACGTTGTTCTGCATTAGAATACAAATATGATTTGTATGCTATGGGTACCGTATCACCCTCATTGAAAGTGACATAGATAAACCCAATAGCACCAGCAATTATTTTGATGACCAAGTTTGTTTTGTTGTTGGATGTGTGTCAGTGTTTTGCTTCTAGCATGTCCTGCTGGAGGTATCTGAGGATGCATGTGTGTTCAAGTGTCCAGTGTATGTTTGAGAAATCTGGACAAATTAATTCATAAAGAGGTATTATGCCTTCTGCAAAGTCTGGCATGCATGTTCTGCCAAACCCAAAAATAAAGAAACCCAGCAATGACTGTAATTTCGTGATGTATTTGGTAGTTGAAGTTGTGAGCATTTCTCTAGAAAGTGTGGGGCCTGGCTCTTACCTTCATCTGATAACTTGTATCCCAGGAACAGGGCACTGAGGAAAGCAATTTATATATATTTTTTCATTGAATTTATAGCCCTGGGCAGCGAATCCAAGAATGATCCAATCGACCCTGGCAAGATGAATGTTGAGGTCATCATCTGTGAGATAAATATCATCCACATAAGATGATGCCTTTGGGTCAATATCATGTAATACTGACGTTACACCAGCTGAAAACAACCCTAAGCTGTTCTTAGACCCCTAGGGCAAACAACAAAAGTGCAGCTGTGAGCCTTTTGTGCTAAAGGCGCTATAATCACGACTTTCATGTGCTAGGTTTTGGCAGAATAAAACGTTGGAAATATCCAAGGTTGTTTTGTATTTTTTGCGTACTATATTGTTAAATAGTGCTGTGGCGTGTGCATTTTTCATTGCATATGTGCGTCTGTGACTGTTTAAATGTCTGTAATCTAAGACTATTCTATACGAATGGTCTGGTTTTGCAAGGTGGAATAACGGGTTATTCATTGCAGAGACACACGGTTTAATTACTACCTGGTATTTGAGTTTTGTGAGAATCTCTCTCACCAGGGCTTTAGCCTCATGTTTAATACCATATTGAGGTTGAGGCTGGGGTGTGGACCTAATAGGTATTACATGGTAGGGGAAACCTTTATCCCATCCTACATGGTTGAGCTACAGCGCCGGAGCCTGTGCTAAAGCCCATTCAGCAGCAAAGGCTTCCTTTACCTCATCTGGAACCAGGGCTGAGAAAGAAGGCAAAATGACATCTTCCCCATGTGGGAGCTTGCGGACAAATTCAGGTGGCCAATCTTTTTCTGCCAATGGAATATCACAGTTCAAATTTTCCCAAAATATTACTTCAATAGTGCGCTCTAAGGGCCAGATGTATCAAGCTTTTTTGCATTCACAAAAGGTGAAAATTGCAAAATTCGGACGTTTGCGAATGCAAAAATGCCTTTCACAATGTATGAAAAGCATTCGCAGTGCAATTTTAAGGAATCACTAAAATAGCAATTCCTGAAAATTGCGACCCCATTTAGAGAATCACAAATTGCGATTCTCTAAATTGGAAATCGCAATTAGGGAATTCCTATTTGCGATTTCCAAATCAAATGTATCAAGCATTTCCAAAAAATGAATTGGGCATTTAGGAAATGAAATTACCACAAATAAAAGTTTGGTGGTAAGCATTTGCGAATGTTAAAAATGCATTATAAATGCATTTTTAAAATTGACATGTAGCGCACACATGCCCTAAGGCATGTGTGCTTCACATGTCCGTAAAAATATTTTTGGGGTGCAGCAGAGGGGGCCTTAGGCCCCCAGCACCCTGGGATTTGCATTTCCTAATTTGTGAATTACTAAATAGAATTCGCAATTTGGGAAATGCAAAAACATTTGCAACAGGCCCATAGGTGCGAATGGGGTCGGATTCTCTATTTGCGATTCGGTAATAGCATTTGCGAAGTTTTAGAAATCGCTATTACCGAATCACAAAAATCATACATACCATTTTGCATTTATTAAATAGCGATTTCTTAAAATTCGCTATTTAAGAAACGCAAACGCAAATTGGTTGTTTAATACATCTGGCCCTTCAATTTGGATGTTTAATTCATAAACCCTATCGGGTGGGGAGACGTTCCTATCTGCTGTCTCTATGAGAAAGTTGTTAGTTGCTGTCACATCCAGATAATCTATAAGACTCTGGTGACAAATCGTGGCTTCTGACACGCTGTCTAGCAGAGTCGCTTCCCATGTCCCGTTCCTCAGTAATGTTCTCAACATTGCTGGCATGTTTAACGGAAACTGCTGCCACCTTTTTCTTTTTGCTTTTGTTGGAGAGATTTAGCCTTCTTTTTAATGTAAGCTTCTGAGGAACGCTGTGAGTCCTTCTTCTGTTTTGTGTAGTTAGCATGGTGTTCAGATTGGCCCACTCTCTCACTCCATTTATCCGGCATGTCCTGAAAGGAAGGAGAGAGACGTGTATCAGTACATTGATATCTATCAGTTGTTTTTAAAGTTTCTCTATCTCTGAGATTATACCTCCTTTCAGAGGTCTCCAGGTTGGGAGAGTCTTCTGTCTGACTTCTTTTGTCTTTGTTTTGTTTTTGTTTATCCCAGCGTTTTTTTTAACCTTCTTGTGCTTGTTTGGTACCTTCCTTAGGGGTGGTACTTAGGATTTGTAGTTTAGTTGGTCTGGCCCCGTCCCCCAGACTGTCCCTTCCCATACTACTACAAGTTTCGGAGATATTCTTTAGCAGCTCACACTCCTAATTCTGTTGAGGACTCTCCCACAGCCGTTGGCAAATTGCCAATGCTGCTGCTTCCCCTTTAATATTACTTAATATAATTGAGGAGAGTGTGTTGAAGTTATGCATCATTTTCATCACCAAATCCAGGGCCAGGCCTGCCCCGTTTTCATTTTGAATTTGTTTTAACACTTCTAGGAAATCGGCAAGTGTCGGAGTACCATGTGTTGTTGTGTAAATTGTGGCGAAGACTATACCCCAAGTGGCACTGTCCTTTACTGAGGGAGCCATTCCAAATGGCAAGCACAGAGTGAGAATTCTATGTTTATCTTGGGGTCCCGTATGGGGAAACACTGCTTCCAGCTGATTTGTTTTTTGTGCTATCCAGGACGGAATCTATTGCCGTTGCGTGGATGCTTTGCCCATTATTGAGTGTACTGTTTGTGGATCAGGGGCCAGATGTAGGAAAGCATTTGCGAGTCGCAAACGGCAAAAATTGCTGTTTGCGACTCGCAAATCGCATTTTCCTATTCAGAAATGCATATTGCGAGTCGGGACCGACTTGCAAAATGCATTTAAGAATCGCAAATAGGAAGGGGTGTTCCCTTCCTATTTGCGATTCAGAGTGGTGTCGCAGTTACCATCCACTTCAAGTGGATGGTAACCCACTCGCAAATTGGAAGGGGTCCCCATGGGACCCCTTCCATTTTGTGAATGGACCCAAAACAATTTTTTCAGGGCAGGTAGTGGTCCAAGGGACCACTGCCTGCCCTGAAAAAATACCGAAACTAAAGGTTTCGTTTTTTTTTTAAAGTGCAGCTCGTTTTCCTTTAAGGAAAACGGGCTACACTTAAAAAAAAAAAAACTGCTTTATTGAAAAGCAGTCACGAACATGGAGGTCTGCTGACTACAGCAGGCCTCCATGTTTGCGAGTGCCCATAGTCGGTATGGGGCCGCAATTTGCGACCCACCTCATTAATATTAATGAGGTGGGTCATTGCGACCCCATACCGACTCGCAGAAGGTGTCTGAGACACCTTTCTGCATCCCAAATTGCGACTTGAAATTTGCAAGTCGCAGGGACTCGCAAATTGCAAGTCGCAATTTGGGAGTTTGCTACATCTGGCCCTAATTCCTGTAACTGCCAATTGATGGACAGCTGGAGGAGCCCTCGCTAGGGAGGTGTTCAAGGTCTGCATTACGAGCTGAATTAGTCATCCGTATATTACTACTAGCTCATTGTAAAGTGTGCATACGTCAGCTGCTTGCATAGCCTGCACTTCAGGGTGTGGTGTATATGTGGGAAACGTGGGGCACGTTGGTACGTCATTACTTAAAGGACCTAATCTCATGGGTTGCATTACATGTGGAAGTGTGCCATTGAACCATTTTTGGTATTCTTGATAAGAAAGTGGCATTTCCAAGTGTTGATACGCTCGGTACCTCTGTGGTTCATTCGCTATTCTGTATGTGTGAAGTGTGCACGAATTGTCATTTAATTCAGGAAAGGTGACCCAAGAGTAAAATGTTTCTGTTTGGTATGCTTCATGAGCTTCCACAACCAATGTGACTTCCCCACCCTCATATATTAAGCCATTGGCTAGAAGAAACTGCGTGAGTGCTTGTCTGCAGTTCTCCGGAATGTTTACAGCATTTGCCTTGTTAGGTAGGAGTTAACAGAGTAGGGAACCTCAACGGGGAAAAAAAAACCTTTTAACATTCAAGCTCGAATGACCTACAGCTTAAATAGGTGCTCCCTATTCAGCTGAGGAGGATTATCCCTAAGACCATGGGCGCCTGCATAAAATGGTACTTAGGGTGCCTTTAGTGTGTGTGAGACAGAGATGCTCAGGAGACTCTTAAATCAGTGCCTACACCATCATTGGCGGCACCATGTTGTAAGAACCTTTGTATCTCTACAAGACTGCTGAATCCAGAAAACAAATGCAAAAAGAACAGATGATGGACGGAATGTGGAACAAATCAAACATTCACCCCCAGTCACAGATCTGGGTTTAATCCATCCATTTTTTTGTTTCCAGTTTGGACCCACCCATGTGCAAATCAGTCTTGACCCTGTTCCCCATGGAAACAGTCCAGGCCGAACTACCACGCCAGGTCCTCCCTGGACCAGAAACAAGCATCCTGGGACCGGTTTCGGGGTATCACCCCTCGTCAGCCAGGCTGACTTGAATCTGGTGGCATAGCAAGCACGGAACCCATGTCTGGGCATACCCTTCCCACTTAGGAAAACAAATGCAAAAATAACAGATGATGGACAGAATGTGGAATAAATTAAACATTCACCCACAGTATCAGATCTGGATTTGATCCCTCTGTTTCTTGCTTGCCATGCCATTCCAGTTTGGACCCAGCCTTATGCAAATCAATCTTGACCCTGTTCCTCATGGGAACAGTCCTGCCTGAACTGCCAGGCCAGGTCCTCCTTGGACCAGAAACAAGCATCCTGGGACTTGTTTTGGGGTATCACCTGTTCTCAGCCAAGCTAGCTTGAATCTGGTGGCATAGCAAGCACGGGACCCACGTCTGGGCATTCCCTTACCACTTAGGGAAACAAATGCATAAAGAACAGATGATGGACGGAACGTGGAATAAATCAAACACTTACCCCCAGTCACAGATCTGGGTTTAATCCATCAATGTGTTGCTTGCCATGCCATTCCAGTTTGGACCCAGCAATCTGCAAATCAGTCTTGACCCTGTTCCCCAGGGGAACAGTCCAGCCCAGACTGCCAGGCCAGGGCCTCCATGGACCAGATACAAGCAACCTGGGCAAGCATCTAGGGGTGGCAGCACCTCTGATTGTAGGCAGCTGAGTCACTCCCACAACAGGTGACAACTGTCAGCCCAACTCTGCCGGCTCTCTAGCAGCACCTCACCTAAACATGAACAGTAAAGGTGATTCCTGCCAGCCTAGCTCATGGACTCTGAAATCCTCTCAGGGATTTGAGGTGCAAAAAGTCTTACCCTTTTCTCTCATTAGAAATGGATCTCTTAGACACACAAAGGCAAGAAAGAAGATGTAGGAATGTTTTCAATATATTTATTGAAAAGACTGCAATCTATGATAAAATGCATGAGCTGCAATGATTAGGATAATGGCAAGACACAGAATTGGGATTGGGAGCAAAAGTGATGAAAATATGAATAATCCCAACATACTTCAATAAGCATGAATATACAAAATTCTTCCCTAAAACATATTGTCTACACTAAAAGAGAGCAAGGTGTGATAAACCTAATCTCACCAAACCATGTCCATGAGAAGCGCCCCAACCCCCATTACCTTGGAACAAGATCGGCCTCCAGTCTCCAAATCAGGCGATGTAGAGATGCAAAGGCTGAGGTCTGCTGCGAAAGGACGTGAGTGTAGATGGAATCTCCTGGATGGAACCCCCTCTAATGACCTTGCCCTCACAGAGTGTTTATATAGACCCATGTTATTGTTTGTGCAGACATTCTGACGTGGTTATGTAACTAAGGGGGTCATTCTGACCCCGGCTGGCGGCGGACGCCGCCGGCCTGGCTGGGACCGCCAGAATACCGCTGCGCGGTCAAAAGACTGCCGCGGGTATTCTGGGTTTCCCGCTGGGCTGGCAGGCGACCGCCAGAAGGCCGCCCGCCAGCCCAGCGGGAAACACCCTTCCATGAGGATGCCGGCTCCGAATGGAGCCGGCGGAGTGGAAGGGGTGCGACGGGTGCAGTTACACCCGTCGCGATTTTCAGTGTCTGCATGGCAGACACTGAAAATCATGGTGGGGCCCTGTTACGGGGGCCCCTGCAGTGCCCATGCCAATGGCATGGGCACTGCAGGGGCCCCCAGGGGCCCCACGACACCCCATACCGCCATCCTGTTCCTGGCGGCCAAAACCGCCAGGAACAGGATGGCGGTATGGGGGTTGGAATCCCCATGGCGGCACAGCAAGCTGCGCCGCCATGGAGGATTCCCCAGGGCAGTGGAAAACCGGCGGTACACCGCCGGTTTTCCGTTTCTGACCGCGGCTGTACCGCCGCGGTCAGAATGCCCAAGGGAGCACCGCCAGCCTGTTGGCGGTGCTCCCGCGGTCGTTGGCCCTGGCGGATTTTACCGCCAGGGTCAGAATGACCCCCTAAGTGTTAAACTGTATGTGCAAAGTTGGATCGTCAATACCATAACAAAATGTGCCTGACATGTTTGTATTCTATGAAATGAAAGGACATGATGACAATCCTAATGCATACATTACTGATAATGACGCTGTCACTAAATGGCAAGTGGTTATAACATAAAACATTTCTTATAAAATGCAAGAACTGCAAGTACAGTTAAAAGGAATAAATAAGATGTATAATAAAACAGAGCATGTTAACCAGCTAAAAGGGCATAGGCCTGCAAGTCAAGGATAAGCTAAACTCCTGTACCCAGGCAAACTAAAATAGCTCCATGACACTACCTGTTATGAGAATCTTCACTTGCAAAGATTGTGTCTTAAGAGCAGCCTAAAAGGGGCATTTGAAACAGACAGAACATCGGAAACAAAAAATATTGTGGGGCATAATAGTGTGTCAAGAATATTAAGGACACAAATATTGTGATGGTACGTTTTTATAGGTAACCAACGTTTTACTATATATGACTCCATATATATGTACCTTGATGATATATATATCTTTGAGGTACATAGATGTGGAATTAAGAATAGTAAACCTATACTTACCCATTTGCACTTTCCTTTTCAATATTTTGGTACCACAATATTTTTGTTTCTGATATTCTGTCAGTGATCCAAAGAGAACTAACCAAACTCGTTCAGAAGCCTTAAAGAGTGAATTCTCATCCCATCTGGAAAATGTGTATAAAAGTAGCTTCTAAACCACTCCACTTTGGTCCAGTTCCACGTTCTTCATAACCAAGGAAGTGAGTTCTCACATAGTAGTCAATGTTTTCTGTGTAATAAGGGCTGGTGTCTACCATGCATACTGTCTCCCAGGGGTGTGGGTGGACATAACTTGTCTGCACTTTCTACTGGGGGAGCTGGAGGGTTGCCTAAAGAGCCTAGAAGCCAACCCGCTTGCTGAAATAGGGAAGGAGTGTGCCTGGTACTGAGGGAGGAGACACTGTCCATTAGGACTGGATGAGAGGCCCAGCATGCTCCTGTTGTGAGGAGATCCCTGAGAAATCCAATGAACCCAACAATAGCCAGGAGTGACTTTTACTCTAAAGTGGTCCTCTAGTCTTGCTGCACAGTTCCTGAGTGAGCGGTCACATGACTGTACAAGTGGTAGCATTCCTTTGCTGCCTGTCCGACTGTTGCAGGCCAGAGAGTCTGTTGCTTCTGATGTGAACAGGCAGAGTTGAAATCATGTCTCTGCCAAAGTGAAAAGGCCTGATTGGGCTAGTGGCTGCAAATGCCCCATAAACACCACTGCAAATGATGTGGCCCAGAGGGCACAATTTCCACATTGTTTGCTGTCGGTCAGGAGGGCTGGTGCTGCTGAAGACAATTGTTAACACACAGACCGGTTTCATCAAGTGCATCCTGTTAAAATTGCTCTGAACAAGGCTGCAGCCCCTGCAAGAGACATATCAGTGTCGTAAGGGCAGGAGCATGACCCACATTTGCAAAACAGCCCAAACTGTGACCAAGCATCCAGCAGAAAAAGCCCAATGACAATTGCGTGCAGGTGAGTCTGCTATGTCCACTTAAGACTTTTCGCCAAAGTGATGGAAAAGGCATTGAACTGAGTTGTGTCTTTAACTAGTGACGGCATTTGAGCCATTAGCTCATGGTAATTCAACAGACAAATACCATTAGTTGCATTGCATGTGGAAAACATTTTAGGGAATGTTCTGCTTAATTTTTGTGCTTGAAGGTGTATGTGTCTTAATGTCACCTTTCATGACATTTTTTTAAATTGTACTTATTGTTGTCTGTCAGTTTGATTTACTGAAGAGTTGTCAAATATTTTGTAATGTTCCTACCCATTAGATATGTGTATAATGCTTCATTTTTAAGACTTTTTCAAATCTGTATCTAAGCACCTTTTTGGCATGGTTACCCCCCACTTTTTGCCTGGTAACTGATGTGATTTCGTCTGAAAGTGCACTGGGTTCCTGCTAACCAGGTTCTCAGTGCCAGATCTCTTTCCCAAAATTGTACAGTTGTTTCCCCAATTGGCAAAACCTTTAGCACCCTCTGCAAGTCCTTAGAAAATGGTACCCCTGGTACCTAGGGTCTGATGTACTAAATAAGGTCCCGAGGACTAAAGTACAAATTGTGCCACCCTAAGGGACACCTAACCAAGCACACACAGTGCTGCCATTGCAGGCTGCGTGCCTTGATGTAGACAAAAATGAAAACATGACCTGTCACACATCCCCATGTACCAGGTCCCCTACAGCTGCGTCTGATATTGTAAATCAGCTCTACAGAAGGCTTTCCATCCCTAAGGAAGGGTGCACTATATCACGTGTGAGATCATATCTGCATGAACAGATATGCCCCTGCTATGTCTTTATACTATGCTATGTCTGTATTACTTGTCTTAGACATAGGAAGTGGATAGAGAAGCCATTTTAACTTCATCTGCTGGACACTGGTCAATACGAGTTCCCCAGCTACATGATGGCTGCACTGAAACTAGGGATGTTTGGTATCAAATATCTCATGTTAATAAACCCTCACGAATTCCAGTGATGGATGTATTAATACATGCACCCAGAGGGCACCTCAGATGTGCCCCCTGAAAATCTAACCAACTACCAGTGTGTTGACTGACTGGTCTGAACAGCACTGCCACACTAGACAGATTTCTGACCTCCTGAGGTGAGAGCCAGCGCTCTCTGAGGCCAGGAACAAAGCATACTCTGGACGGACGCATTATCACCTTTTCCTGAGAGAATGGACATTCCAGGGTGGGAAGCGTAAAAGTATCAGCCGCCTTTGTTAGGTGACCCAGGTCTCTCCAGAAGGAAGAGTTGACCACCCCCCTGTCCTAACCCCACTTCTTGACTCTCTGCACAGTGTACTTGTTTTAGTGCACAACACAGAGAGCCAGATTCCTACAACTTCCAGTTGCACAAACTTATCAGCTTGAGTTTTGTTCTTTGAGTTGGTAATTTGGTGACAAAACTGGTGTACTAAGGTTGCGCTTATATTCCATTGTCACTGATTAATTTCTTCATGTTTTTAAAATTTTAAGTTTTGTTCTGGCAATTGCTCAGCTAGCTTACCTGCATTCTTGAATATTTTCACAAATTATTTCATGTTCTTTTTGATAAGTTTCAGATTCTGACAAAATCCACTCCAGGGAAATAAATTGTGAATATGGTAAGTGGTATTTTGAAACATTCTTTGTCAAACCTGCTGTGCAGTAGGATGTTTCTGTTGATACGTTTAGTGTTTAAGGTGGGAACCCATTCAACATTTCTGTAGTGCACCTATACATCTAAGAATGAAATCACCTATTCACTAACTTTAAATGTGAATGTGATTCTGTCATAGGTATTGCTTAGTTGCTCTGTATTCACCATAACTTTTCTTTGACCCTGTCCCTACTAATATGAAGTCCTTGATGCACCGGGGAGAGACTTTGCTCTTTCTGTCAAGATTCAACATCCAAAATATTATCCTGCTTAAACTGTACCCCCTCCTGCTTGTCCAGCCAACACCAGTTTGTTCACATGGGCATCTCTGTGTCCCAGAAGCATCATCTTATCTGCTGATTCCTCCAATGTTTCATCTCATCCCCCACCATCTTCAACCTCTACATGGAGCTCTTGATACTCTATTTTCCAATAACAGCATCAGAATTAATCAGTTTACTCTACTTGAAAGTCTCCTCTGCTCCAGGCATCTAATGGGCCACCTCAACCAGACCCATATGCCCAGTACCCACCCGAAGCTCAACCCACCAATATATAAGCTGCTACTCTCCAATACCAATAACCAGCAACTGTCTCAGCTATATGAACCTGGATGGATTTCAAGCCAGGTTTCACCCAATGCCATGTCACTCAATTCACCACGGTGTTCTCAAAGAATTCAACAATGAGAAAACAAAGAAAGGCTGGTACCAGCTCACTGTCATAAATAAAGAAAAAACATGCCCCCCATAAACCAACTTCAGAACCACAGTTCAAGCCCTTGCACTCAGTGACATCATGACCCCCACTACTCCAGCAGCTTGAGCAGGGGTGGGGGAGAGGGTGGACTGGATCCACAGAGAAATTTGTGCAGAACCGAGAGGATTCTGTCATTGACAGAAAGCTCTTCCTAGTTCGCTTGTGGCTGTGCATGAAGTTTATGGAGGTCAAAGTCCAAAGGCCTGTTAATCTTCAAGGAGGCTTGCCTGTGTAAAAGTACAACCCCAGAGGAGCTCAAAGTACCAGCTCATCTTCTAAGAGAAACTGCAAGACAAATTCGCGGACTTCCAACTCAATTTCAGCTTGCATAACAAAGTCTTCTTTTGTTTTAGCCCTTCCCTTGCTGAGTTTGGCTGGGGCTGTTTCCTGTCATGGGCACTAAGGCCCTCATTCTGACCCTGGCGGTTCCCTACCGCCAGGGCCAACGGGGGCGGGAGCACCGCCGACAGGCCGGCGGTGCTCCCTTGGTCATTCTGACCGCGGCGCTTTGGCCGCGGTCAGAACGGGAAAACCGGCGGTCTCCCGCCGGTTTTCCACTGACCCTTAGAATCATCCAAGGCGGCGCAGCTCGCTGCGCCGCCGAGGGGATTCTGACCCCCCCTACCGCCATCCTGTTCATGGCGGGAAAGCCGCCATGAACAGGATGGCGGTAGGGGGGGTCGCGGGGCCCCTGGGGGCCCCTGCCGTGCCCATGCCCATGGCATGGGCACGGCAGGGGCCCCCTAACAGGGCCCAACTAGGCTTTTCAGTGTCTGCGATGCAGACACTGAAAAGCGCGACGGGTGCTGCTGCACCCGTCGCACGCCTTCCACTCCGCCGGCTCGATTCCGAGCCGGCTTCCTTGTGGAAGGCGCTTTCCCGCTGGGCCGGCGGGCGATCTGAATCAGATCGCCCGCCTGCCCAGCGGGAAAGTCAGAATACCCCTCGCGGTCAATTGACCGCGGGGCGGTATTCAGGCGGATTCCGACGGGCGGGCGGCAACCGCCGCCCGCCTAGGTCGGAATGACCACCTAAGTCTACTCCCACAAG
This sequence comes from Pleurodeles waltl, assembly GCF_031143425.1. Taxonomy (NCBI): domain Eukaryota; kingdom Metazoa; phylum Chordata; class Amphibia; order Caudata; family Salamandridae; genus Pleurodeles; species Pleurodeles waltl. Next base: position 1,120,805,742 of record NC_090448.1, read on the forward strand.
TGAAGTACCATTTTTGTTGGAATACTTGGGGGAATACTGGGTGGAAAGAATTGTGTGTCTCCCCACAGTTTCCAGAACTTTCCATCACAGAAATGTGAGGAAAATGCGAGGTTTGAGGTTTGCAAGCGATTCAGGGCAAAAAATAAAAGGGGGAGTGAGCTATGCAAGTCAGCCCACCATGGATACCCCTACGTATCCAGTTTTTAAAAATGTACAGGTTGGCTAGTTTTTCTGGGTGCCGGCTGAGCTACAGACCAAAATCCACAGCCAGAAGCATTGCAAAAAACGATTCAATTTCAGTGGAAAAATGAGATGTGTCCACATTGCATTTTGGGGCATTTCCTGTTGTGGGCACTAGGCCTACACACACAAGTGAGGTACCATTTTTATGGGGAGACTTGGGCGAATGCTGGGTGGAAGAAAGTATGTGGCTCTCCTCAGATTGCAGAACTTTGCATCACAGAAATGTGAGGATATTGTGTTTTTAGACAAATGTTGAGGTTTGCCAAGGATTCTGGGTGAGCGAGAGCTATGCAAGTCACCCCATCCTGGATTCCCCTAGCTGACTCATTTAAAAAAATTTACAGGTATGCTAGGCTTCTCTGGGTGCTGACTGAGCTAGAGCCCAAAAGCCATAGCTAGGCACTTTGAAAAAAAAACAAGTCAGTTTTCAGTGTTAATGTGATGTGTCCACTGTGCGTTTTGGGGTTTTTCCTGCTGTGGGCTCTAGGCCTACCCACACAAGTGAGGTGCCATTTTTATCAGGAGACTTGGGGGACACAGAATAACAGAGCAAGTGTTATTACTAAAATTCTTTGTCTGCATTTGTGCCTTCCAAATGAAAGACAGTGTGTAAGAAAGAAGTAATTTTGAGAAATGCACTGTAATTCACATGCTAGTACGGGTACCCCCAAATTCAGAGATGTGCAAATAACCACTGCTTCTACTCTCCGTTTCTTGTGCCCATTTTGGAAATACATAGATTTTGTTGATACCTACTTTTCACTCTTGCTATTTTAGCAAATTAATTGCTGTATGTCCAGTACACAATGAAAAACCATTGCAAGGTGCAGCTGAGTTTATGGCTCTGGGAACATAGGATTCTTTAGTGAACCTACAAGCCCTACATATCCCGAAGGGTCCAGAGGACGCAACAGTATATTGCTTTTGGAAATCTGCCATAGTTAATAGAAGTTACAGATGAAAATGTAGACACAAATAGCTGTATTTTTTTCAACTCAATTTCAAGATTTCTTTCTGGGATCCACCATTGTTTTCACACCCATTTCTACCACTAACTTAAAGGAGACTGAAAGCACCAAAAATAGGAAAAAATGGGGTATGTCCCAGTAAAATGCCAAAACTGTGTTGAGAAATGTGGTTTTCTGATTCAAGTCTGCCTGTTCCTGAAAGCTGGTGATTGTAGCACAGCAAGCCCTTTGTTGATGCTATTTGTAGGGGAAAAAAACAGATGCGTTCTTCTGCAACACTTTTTTCCCATTTTCCCCCCAAAAAACAACTTTTAGGTGTATTTTGGCTAATTTCTCAGTCCCCTTCAGGGAAATCCGCAACCCTAGGGTACTTTTAGGATCCTCAGGATGTTGGAAAAAAGGACACACATTTGGCTTGGATAGCTTATGTGGGCAAAACGTTATGGTAGCCTAAGCACGAACTACCCCAAACATCCAAAAAAGGCTTAGCACAGGAGGGGGAAAAGGCTTAGCCACGAAGGGGTTACACAGCATATGTGTTGCAAAGTAGGATAGTTGTGTGGCAGCCCAAAACAGCTATGCTCGCGTTCTGAATGTGAATTAAATGAACAAACTGTTAAATGTTACTGGTATCCTGTCAGGTTTGCTGAACATTTAAAGACAGAGATCAAATGTCAGGCTGTTTCTGACAAATTAATGTTCATTCTTTAAACATGCAGCTTGGCCTTTACTTTTCTTTGACTGCAAAGCGAGAGGATTCTGAAAAGTGAAGCATTTGGCAACCTTGCTACTTGTGTGAAAGGAATGGCTGTATGGTGTAATTTTTTTAAACACAACAAAATGTACCTATAAATTAACTGTAGGGTGTTTAAAATGTATTAGCTGTCATGAATGCACAAAACAGTTTTTTCTTTAATTGGAAGTGCAATGGGAAGAATAATTTTAATAGGATCAGAACAAGTCAATTCCTTTCTGTTGTACAAATGACAAACATTCACTGACACCCACTTACAAACATTATCATTTGTGCGCTATATAGGTTTATGAGTGAAATGTCTGTACGAATGAGTGGCAATTTCAGTGGAAAATGTGCTGTCTATAAACGATAATAATATATTTGTGACAGTGTGATAATAAACATACCGCCAGCTACATACCACATCCACACCACTTTCTAACTGAATAGACATGGTTCATTTTCAACATTTGGGTGGTGATTCCTATCTCGGCGGGCGGCGGGAACCGCCAGAAGACCGTACCGCGGTCGAAAGACCGCGGCGGTCATTCTGAGTTTCGCGCCGGGCTGGCGGGTGACCGCCAGAAGGCCGCCCGCCCGCCCAGCGGGAAACCCCCTTCCACGAGGATGCCGGCTCCGAATGGAGCCGGCGGAGTGGAAAGGGTGCGACGGGTGCAGTTGCACCCGTCGCGATTTTCAGTGTCTGCATAGCAGACACTGAAAATCTTTGTGGGGCCCTGTTAGGGGGCCCCTGCAGTGCCCATGCCAGTGGCATGGGCACTGCAGGGGCCCCCAGGGGCCCCAAGACACCCGTTACCGCCAGCCAGGTTCTGGCGGTCAAAACCGCCAGAACCAGGCTGGCGGTAAGGGGGTCGGAATCCCCATGGCGGCGCTGGAGGATTCCCTAGGGCAGCGGAAATCCGGCGGGACACCGCCGGTTTTCCGTTTCTGACCGCGGCTGTACCGCCGCGGTCAGAATGCCCATGGATGCACCGCCAGCCTGTTGGCGGTGCATCCTCCGTCCCCTACCCTGGCGGTCTCGGACCGCCAGGGTAGGAATCACCCCCTTGGTCTTTGTGTGACACGGGAATTTTTCACAAGCTGAATGAGTTTAGTGATGTAAGATTCATGCCAACACTCCCACACTGGCAATTTCTCCAGTACCACTGTTTGAAGGAAGATGTGTTTGACAAGAGAGCGAGGAGACCACAGGTGCCTTTTTCTCCGTCCACTCCTTTAAGGATGTGCATCAGCTGGAGTATTTTGTCCATGTAGGAAGATTGACCTACATAGTTCAAACCTGTTTCCTTTAGGTTGAAATTAATGTCTACTCTTTGGGATAAACTTCCCCTGTGGGAGTTGTTTTGGGGGCCTTTTGAGAGTTCCTTATCTGTACGTTTTTCTCCCCCCTCTCTCTTTGGTTGGGAACCCTGACCACCTTTGTGGGTGTCCCCCCCAGGTACCTTTCTGGACACTCTGGTGCTAACCCAGACCTCCGCCTCCTCAGCAAGCTTCCTGGGATCAGTCCACTTACTGTCTACTAAGTTCTGGTGCAACTCTGTAAAACAAATACTGAGCATATGCTCTCTCAGAATCAAATCATATAATCCTTTGTAATCATTTACTTTGCTGCCCCGCACCCATCCATTCAGTGCCTTATTGGAGAAATCAAAAGAGCCTATCCAAGTTTGTGTGGAAAGTTTGGTGCTGTCCCTGAACGTCTGATGGTATTTCTCAGGAGTCAGCTCAAACTTGGCCACTAAAGCGGCTTTCATGGGTGCATATTCATTTTGATCTGGTGGATCTAGTGTAAGTAGTGTGTCCCTCCCCACTAATGGTACATAAAACCACAAGGCCGCCCCCCCCATTGCTCCTCAGAGACCCCATGAGCCCTTAGTGCAACTTCATAGGCAGCCAACCACTTATCAATGTCATCTCTCACCACATAACTTGGCACCACACCTTTGGGTATACGTACCTTTTTCTCCCCAACAGGTCCTGCATGTATGCTGCAACCATCACTGGTGGACTCAGCCTTGATATCCAGCTCCTTGAGACTCAGTTCATGAGCCAACAAACGTTTATTTTCAGCCAAGGCTTTCTCAGCTGCTGCTTCCGCTCTGTCAACTTAAATTTTTAACTTTGCCATCTGTAATTGGAACTCTCTCTCCTCCCTCCTTTCCTCTGTGGTCAGGCAGTGGTCAGAGACACTGCTCCCTGGTTTCGCAGGGATCACAATCACAGTGGTAACATCCTCCACTGATGGCAAGAAATCCTCTGAGGGGCCATCCTCTGGATCCTTCTCCTGAACATCCTCCTCTGATTGGGCTTCTGCCTGGGCCCTCCGCGCCATTTGGAATTCCTCCTTTCCGGAGGCACTTTGGGTAGGTACTCCGATATCCTTGCAGAACCCTTTCAGTTGTTTAACAGTATAGGTCTCCAACATGGCTAGATCAAAATCTTCATCTACTGCTTGACACCCAGCCAGAGACATGTTGAGTGAGGATTAGTTGAAAATGTCAGCCAGAAAACGTAATTGCAGAAAAAGATAAAAAATCAAGTTGACCTTCAACTGTGGGTAAGTAGTGAACACTTAGCTATTGTATGTCAGTGCACAAATACAAGTCCTATCCCACCGCTGCCACCAATGTTGGAAACGGGGTCTTTGGTTGGCAGTCAGGTTACCCCCTATTCAAGCAAGGACCCTCACTCTAGTCAGGATAAGTCACACACAATCCAAATTATTCTGTGCCCACCCTCTGGTAGCTTGGCACTGAGCAGTCAGGCTTAACGTAGAAGGCAATGTGTAAAGTAGTTGTGCAATACATCATGCAATAACACAGTAGAACACCACAAAAATACACCACACAGTGTTTAGAAAAAATATAACATTTATCTGGTAAAATGTAGGTCAAAATGATTAAGATGCAATAAGAATGTGTTGAGATATCACTCTAAAAATGAGATAAAGTGTCTTCAGTCTCTTAAAAGCAACAAATGTCTCTTGCAACCACAAAGTACCTGGTTTGCATTCAAAATCTCCGCAAGGAACTGCAGAGGAGGAGATGCGTGGAAAACAGGGAGGTGTGTGCCTATTTTCCCGGCGCACACGGGCGTTGTGATGTTGATTTTTCACGCACTGCAGGCTGTGCGTCGATTTTCGGCGCGTAGACTGGGATCCTCTTCGATTTGCGGGGTTTTCAGACATCCCGTGGACGATGTGTTGAAATCCGGCACCTGCAGGACGAAGTCACAGGGGCTGCGTCACTCTGGTGGGCGATGCGTTGAAAGTTCTACCGCACGGCAGGTGCTGCGACGATTCCTCTCAGGAAGTCGGGCTGCGTCGTTCCGGCTCGGCTGGGCGTCGATCCAGTGGGCCGTGCGTCAAATTTCCGGTCGCTACACTGGCGCTTCGTCAATCTTCTCCTATCGAAGTCGGGCTGCGTCGTTCCGGTTTGGCATGCAGTGAATTTTTCACTGCGGTGCATCGTTTTCTGCACGCTGTGTGTCGATTTACGCCGCACAGGGAGTTCTTCTTGCAGGAATAAAATCTTTTTGGTCCTGAGACTTCAGGGAACAGGAGGCAAGCTCTATCCAAGCCCTTGGAGAGCACTTCTAAGCACAGCCAGAGAGCAGCAAGGCAGCAGGGCAACAGCAAGGCAGCAGTCCTTCTCAGAAAAGCCATCCAGGTGAGTCCTTTGGGCTGCCAGGCATTTCTTCTTGGCAGGTTGCAGGTTCTGGTTCAGGGTTTCTTCTCCAGTGGTGTCCTGTCTAGATGTTTCTGATTTGTTAGGGGCAGAGACCCTGTTTAAATACCCAAATGTGCCTTTGAAGTGGGGGAAACTTCGAAGAGTGGCTTAGAAGTGCACAAAGTCCCCTTTCAGTTCAATCCTGTCTGCCAGGGTCCCAGTAGGGGGTATGGCAGTCCTTTGTGTGAGGGCAGGCTACTGTCCTTTGGCATGTAAGTGGCAGGCCCTCCACCCTCCCAGCCCAGGAAGACCCATTCAAAATGCAGATGTATGCAAGTGTGGCTGAGCATCCTGTGTTTGGAGTTTGTCTGAGTGAATGCACAAGTGAGCTGTCAACTGAACCTAGCCAAACATGGATTGTCAGGCACAAAAGTGGCATTTCTAAAACAGTAATATTAAATCCAACTTCACCAGTCAGCAGGACATTGTATTACCAATCTGTCCATCCTAAATATGACCTTCCTACTACTTTTAGATCAGCAGCTACCACTCAAACGGTATATGAGGGCAACCCTAATGTTAGCCCATGAAAGGAGCAGGCCTCACACTAGTGCAAAACAAATGTAGGAGTTTTACACTACCAGGACATGTAAACTACACAGGTACATGTCCTGCATTTTGTCTACACAGCACCCTGCCCTATGGATTACCTAGGGCCTACCTTAGGGGTGACTTATATATAGAAAAAGGGGAGTTTTAGGCTTGGCAAGTATTTTTAAATGGCAAGTCGAATTGGCAGTGAAACTGTACACTCAGGCCTTGCAATGGCAGGCCTGAGACATGGTTAAGGGGCTACTTAAGTGGGTGGCACAAGCAGTGCTGCAGGCCCACTAGCAGCATTTAATCTACAGGCCCTAGGTACATATAGTGCACTTTACTATGGACTTATAAGTACATTAAATAAGCCAATTGGGTATGATCCAATGTCATCACGTTTAAGGGAGAGAGCATATGCAGTTTAGCACTGGTTAGCAGTGGTGTAGTGCCCAGAGTCCTAAAGCCAGCAAAAACAGAATCCAAAAGTGGAGGGAGGAAGGAAAAATTTTAGGGGTGACCACCCTAAGACTGCCAGGTCTAACACTAACGTTTGGTCAACTCACCACAAATAATACATGTATTAATTTCTTCAGGCGTACATTTCGCACAATATTATTAAACAGCACAGCTTAACATGAGGCTGTGCAAGTAGGCCCAACCCTTGCTAACTTAAGACCTACAATTAATAAAGCAAGATACATAACATGTAATCATCAGTATAACATATTACTACATTTGTCTTAATATGAACACTTCAACTAATATTATTATGCATTTGATAATGATAATAGTGATTACTGAAGGCCACTCAATTGGGCACATTTTCCAAGTCGCACATTATTTTCTATGGTAGGCAAATTCTGTGCAAACTCTTAACTCAAAATACATTAATAATTATTAGTAATAAACTCAGCGCTCACAATCCCTCCTCTGATGACTAAATATGTCATCACACTTTGGCTTTGAGCCAAATTTTTGTTCACCTAAACTTTGGCCTCCCTCAAACGTTTGTTTTTTCTTTGCCTTTTCGAATTTTCCCTGAATAATCTTTCCATTTTAATTTCTTCCGTCCTCTGATCATTTTTCATCTTCATTTTAATGACATACAATTTACGTATTCCCCATGCTCCAATTATACAAATCACAATAATCAATATCACCTGTATTATTCTCAATAATATCACTTTCCCTAGGTTGCCAAGCCAATTCCCCACAGAAGCAAAACCTTTGCCAACAATTTCCCAAACTCCAGGCTTTCATTAATCTAGCATTAATCAGCACTATTATTAGTCAGATTGTTAATAAGGCTTCTAATTTCTTTACTATGGTTAGGTATATATGAGCAGCAATGTTGCGGATTCAGCATTTTACAAACGCCGCCCTCCTTTGCTAAAAGGATGTCTAAAGGAAGCCTGTTCTGAAGAGTTATAGATCTTTCCGCAGCCATTTCTGTATCCATTAGGATCATGGCTCCTGAAACATTTGTCAGCATGTTATGCACAATAGTAGACAACTTTTGAATTTTCAAAGAATTCAGAAAAACTCCTACTGAAGGACTTAATGCTCCAAATATGTCTCCAACTATGCCAGAATATACATGATTCTCGCTTTTGTCTCACATGATGTAATTTAGTCACGTTAGTTAGGTATCAGATTCTCAAGCTGATAAATCTTTGGGAAAACTATCCCCAAGTAACATGTGTCATACCATCCTCTAGGAAGATGGTAATACGCATTTGGTCCACTGATGTAATAAGCTCCTGGAATTGCTGGGTCTTGTCCATTTAACATGAATGTCCATTTACTCTGAAACAGTAACACATGCCTACATTCACTCGTTCCCACAAACAACATATCAGTTCTAGATTTCGGTCTATATACACACAGCTTTCCTACGTGTTGTGCATCTGAAGCTAACCTCCTATGTGTCTTTATGTCACTAAGTGCATGATCATTTCTAAATGTCTGTTTCTCTAAGCCCTTTTCTAATTTCTCCTTTAATGCTTTTCTCCTGTCATCTGTTTGATCTAAAAAGCTCTTTTCTAAAGGTGTAACAAAGCATGTTAAGTTGTTCCTATGTGCATAAGCTGTGCCAAATGTCAAAGTAGGTTCAAAGAATCCTCTTACTAATTCTATATTATTTTCTTTAGCTACTCTATTCAGGTACCTAATTATGGGGACAAACGAAAACACTACATCATAATTTGAATAGAAATAATGAATATACTCTTGATTATAGAATCTTGTTAGTAACAGACTACAACTTATTCCATAAGTAAGGGGCAAACTTTGATAGGTAACTCCTTCTTCCACTGGTGAAGGAATCTGGGTACAGATATAACAATCTCTCGCATTCATCATCTCAACATACTCTCGCAATAAGCGATAGAAAACATAAGAAGAAAACTCTCCTTGTGTACCACCTACGTGCAAATATTTCTCATCTATCCGAAACCTCTCCATTTTTGTGAGTGCAGTAGTTGTCTCTAAAGCTAGGGTATGGTTGGCCTCAATCTTAACAATAACAGTCATACTCATAATCAACACCAAACACAATATCATACATACACTCGCCAAACCAATACCCATATAGCTACAGCACCTATTTTGCCTACTCTCCTTGCTAGAGTTGCTCATGATCTGTAAAGAATCAGAAAGTAGAAGAAAAATGTATAACTATGCAGTAAAAATCAAAAACCAAAATCCTCAGTCTTCGTTTAGCAGTTATTTACAGCTGTGAGTCTTTCTAACAGGACCCTTTTTCACCAAAAATAGGTTGCTTTGTCAAAATCAGTTTAGAAGCTTGTCAAATCAGGTTATTTCAAAAGTAGTTTCCCGTTACTGTCAATTGTCTCTCTTTTGGCACCTTTCTGAGGTTTACAGCTTCCAAATTTCTGTTCATTGATCTTGTCATGTGCCAAAATATTGACCTGGATTATCTCGATCAAAACAAAAAGACAAAAAATCACTTTGCCATTCCACTTGTCGTTGCAATACCACCCATTCAGGACCAGCGTACCTTTGAATTGCAATTTTCTTTCTTTTCAAGCTTTGATCTCCACTTAACTCTCCATCACTCAAATCCTCCTTTCTTGTTGTGTCAACTTCCTCCTCAATTGTTGTCACTGTAATTGCTTCTTTACGTCTTGCTTTAGTTTTTGGCCATTATCTCCTTCCAATGTCAATCCTTCAATGTCAATCTTTCGTCATTGTTCTATTCAGTGCTGGACTTTTGCCTTCTCCTTGATCCGCAGGATTTTCTCTTGATGTACCTGCAGCTGGTTCAGGAGGAGTCAGATTATTTTGAGTTTGATCGGCCTAAACTCCTTCCCCCACGGGGTCTGTTGTTTGTTCTGTTTGCCTTTCGTGATCGTCTGCTTCTGGGAGAGCCCTCCTCTTACTAGACTCTCCTGCTACCTCAATTGAGGTTGGTTCACTGTCACTCTCCTGTATTTCCTCTACTTCATCTCACACAGGAGTGTTTGCACTGGATGCGGTCTGCTCAGATTCAGTCTCTGATTCGCCTTCTCCCCTCTGTGGCTTTGGAGTTGGTCTGGACGTCGTTGGTACTCTCAACAACCTTTCTTCCTCATCCAAAGTATTTGGTACTTTCCAAGTGTGACTGTCATGGATCCAGTTCAGAACTCCAGAGCACTTCACAGCAGTAGTAGTAATCAGTACTGCTTGGTAAGGGCCTTTCTACTAAGGCTCCAAACAAGTCTTCTTCACATGTTTTCTGATCACAACACAGTCTCCTGCTCTTAGGGTGTGACCCTGAGCTTGAGACAGTAGCAGTGTGGTGGCTTCCAACTGATGAGAAAAAGAGCGGACCACATCAGCCAGACCTTTTCAGTAGTCCAACACCATATCATCTGTCATGTTCACAAGAGCATTGGCAGGGACCTCTGCAAACCTCATTGCTCTTCCCATTAGGATTTCATGCAGTGACAGTCCTGTTTTCCTGACAGGTGTGTTCCTCATAGTCATCAGAGCTAACGATAGTGTGTCAGGCCATTTCAGATTCGTGGATGGACACATTTTCGCCATTCTCGATTTCAAGGTACCATTCATCTTGTCCACAAGTCTTGAGGCTTCAGGACTATGACTACAATACAATTTCTGCTCAATGTTTAAAGCTGAACATAGTAATTTAATTACTTCATTGTTGAAGTGACTTCCTCTATATGATTCTAAAGAGACCGGGAACCAGAAACGAGGTATCAGTTCCCTAAGCAGTAATTTTGCTACTGTAAGGCTGTCATTTCTTCGTGTAGGGTAAGCTTTAATCCAGTGGCTAAAGATACAAACATTTACCAGCACATATTTCAGTCCTCCACACACAGGCATTTCAATAAAATCCATCTGCATTCTGCTGAATGGACCTCCCGCTCTTCCTATGTGGCTCATATTTACCTCAGTCCCTTTACACAAATTCATTTGCTGACAGATAATACATCTATGGCAAACTGCTTCGGCACCCTGTCTAAACCTTGAATTGAACCAAAATTGCTTGAAGCTACGAACCATAGCATCCCTCCCAACATGTGCTTGACAATGATAGTACCTAGCCATTTGAGTCAACAGACTGTTGGGCAGGATCACTCGTCCCTCTTCTGAAACCCATACATCGTCTTCACGCTGAACACATCTCAACTTTACCCAATCCTTCCTCTCATCCTTAGTAACATTGTCCTGTAATGCTTTAAATTCTTCCATGGTATCTACAACATGCAATGCATAACCAGGGCACATTTCTTCTTCATCAGGTAACAATTCCCAGTTATCTTTCAATGATATACAGTTAAATGCTCAAAACCATGTGACTTGATCCGCATATCCATTTCCCATTGACATAAAATCTTGTGATTATAGGTGTGTACTGCGAATCACCACAGCAATCTTTTCAGGCAATTGAATAGCTTGTAACAACTCATGAATCCTCTCCCCATTTCTAACTGGTGAACCAGAAGAGGTCAGGAAACCCCTCTGTGACCATAGCTGCCAAAGTCATGGACAATTCGAAATGCATACTGGTTGTCCTTATAGATGGTGACTTTAAGCTGTGCGGAAACACGGCATGCTCTAGTAAGGACTACCAACTCTGTTACTTGTGCGGAATACACTTCCTGAAGCCAGGACGCTTCAAGTATATCGGAAATTGGGCACACAGCATATCCTACTCTCAATGCTCCCGTGTTATCTCTTTAGCATCAACAAAAATAATCTGGTCATTTTCTTCCAATCGAGTATCTCTAATATCAGGTCCCGGTTTTGTGCACAAATCAGTGACTTCCAGACAGTCACTGTCATTCAATTTGTCAATTTCAATATTTCCTTTTGGAAGCAAAGTTGTTGGGTTAAGCACTGTATAGCTTTTCAACGTCACATTCGCGGAACCCAGGATGACAGTCTCATAACGAGTCAGCCTGGTGTTAGTCAGATATTGCGTCATGGCTCTGTCGAGTAAAACTTCAATGGAGTAAGGAACCATAAAAGTAAAGGATATCCCATCACAACGCTCCCACTCTGAGTGAGGCTCAGTCCAACTGCAGCACCTGTCCATATATAGCCTGGTACAGCTGCTGCAACTGGATCCAAAGTAGCTGAAAAATATGTTACTGGGCAGTTTACACCATCATGGACTTGCATCAGAACAGACATGGAACAATCACGGCCATGACAAAACAACATGCAGGGTTTTGTGTGGTCAGGCATTCCCCAAAGCCGGGGCTTTGCACAGACTCTCTCTCAACTCGGTGAAGGCTTTCATATAGGCTGGATCTAGCACTAGGGAATCAGTAACTTCTTTGTGAGTTAGCTTCTGCAATGGCTTTGAAATGACTGAAAAATTGGGAATCTTCTGACGACAATAGCTCACCATTACCAGAAACATCCTGACATCTCTATCTGTGGCTGGGGGATTCATCTGCAATATAGCTGTGAGCCTCTCTCTGGAAATCTTCCTAGTGCTCTTCTTAATTAGGTGACCCAAATATTTCACTTCTTTCTGACAGTACTGTAATTATGCTGGGGCACACTTTATGCCCGTTCTTTCCTAAATGATTTAGCATGATTTAGCAAGGCAATAGTATCATACTTGCATGCTTTGCTCGTCTTTGATGCAATTAACAAATCATCATTGTACTGTACCAATGTCGACTGGAAAGGCATTTCCAATGACTCCAGGTTCTTTTTCAGGATCTAATTGAAAATGGATGGTGAGTCTGAAAACCCTTGAGGAATGGTACAAAAACAGTAGACTCTATCCAAAAATTTGAAACAGAAGAGAAATTGACTATCCTCATGAAGAGGTACAGAAACTAATGATTGTGATAGGTCTACTACTGTGAAACATTTAGCATTGCTTGGGATCTGAAACAAAATCAGTGCTGGATTGGGCACCATTGGACATCATTTACTCACAATGTCATTTACTTTCCTAAAATCCTGAACAACTCAAAATTTCCCACAGGGCTTTTGCTTTTGTTGTACAGGCTGGAAGCTTTGCACCTGATTCACATTACTTTTAAAATTTGAATTCTGACCCCTCATTCTCGGTCCTCTCGTATTTGGGAACTGATTTTGTTTGTTTGCTGACAACACTTTCCTGGCCCAACATTGGACACTTCTGCTTCCAATGTCCGAGGCTTCCACAAGCGTGACATGGCAACAATCTCTTCCTTGCACATCACCCTGAACAACCACAGTATTCAAATCTGGACTACGGTTCCCGTTTTCCATTTCTCCACGAACTCTACCTCTTGCTTGATTCTGGAGCACCACATTTCCCTGTTGCTGCTGTGGAAACTTTCCCTGCATTCCTGTGTGTGCCACTATTTTGCATCACCATTGCCTTCTCCTTCAACTTTCTCTGCTTCATCTCAATCTCATCACTACAGTATTTTGCATACTGTAATACCTCATCAATGGGCTTCGCTTGCCAACAAATCAAATGGCTTTTAATCATCTGGCTAATCTCTGGTCTCAATCCTTCACCTAATCTGAACACAAACTGAATCTTTCTTTCGGAGCAATTGTTTCTGTGCCACTGTAATGTTTGAACGCCTGCAACAGTCCCTCACAGTATGCATGTATTGACCTCTTCACTTCCTGAGCTGTCCTGTCTATTCTCTGCCAGTCAATATTCTTGGGCGAAATTCTCGTTTTAAAAAATTCAATCACTTTATAGTAATATTTCACTACATATGGAGACGGTGCACCTGTTACTGGATATCTCTGAGGGTCTTTTGTCGGTCAATCTACACTTGTCTTGCACTCAACCCATATGTCTGCTGGAACCACTATCTCTAACAGGGTGTTCAAATCCTCCAAAAGACATTTTGCACGTTTCACAAACCTATCTGCTTGCTGGTACCATTCCACTGGCTTCTCTCTCAACCTGGGATAAACATTTGTAAATGACAGAATGTCACTTCTGCTCCAAGGGATATGCACAATATTTCCTCTGGGAATCTCTCTCATTGGTAGAGTTTTCACTGGATCCTCAGCCTTCTGCACATTTGCACTGAGATTTGTGGAATCCCTTTTCCTCTTTTCTCTTTTCTTCACCCATCTGCCTTCCCATTTATCTAATGCTCCCCATGTCTGAATGCTCTGAATCAATTCCCCAATGCGAGTTTTCATTCCCGGGACTATCATGTTTTCAAAATCCTTTGTGTCAAATTCTAACCTGTAACTCCTCTTCAAGTGCTTCGTCTTCTCAATCTCTATGTCTTATTTCTCTGCTAAGTCTGCTAATTTCTGATGTACCATTCCTGCTTTGTTAGTAATCACTTTGGACAAATACCGTAACTCGTCTTCTCAGTACGTGTCAATCCTGTCCAACCCCATCTTTCCCTCAATCAGGTCTTCTGCCTCTAGTCTAAGTCTGGTCAAACGTGGGGCAATTCTTCCACTGGAATCTCCTTTGGTGCTACTCAGTTTTTCTAACCATTCAGTTAACTGCTGAGCTGTCAAACCCTGAAATGAAAGATTGTTATTGCTCACACCTGGTACTTGTTGCAACGTTAGATTCAGGGTCTCTGGTGTCACCATACTTGGGTTAGGACCTATATATGATCTCACCCTCATGATTTGGAGTAGTCCTAAAAGGACTTAAATCAATTTACGGATCTGTTCCATCAAACGTCGGTCTATTGGGAGTTATCAATCTCGCACTTTCTTCAAGTCTTTCCCTCGCTATGCTCTGGCTCATGGCCAATACTATTCTTATTGTTTCCCTGTGTGAACAACGGTCTGACTAGACCTATGTTAACTGGTACTGATACTGCATCTGGGCTGGGTCGGGCATTTGGGTCTCGTGGGTGCATTACTCCTGTATTCTGGCTTATCAGTGCAGATATTGCTGTCTGCGATCCTGTTATAGGGGTGCATCTAGGGACCATCTGTGACTGTATCGGGGACATCAAGTTAGGGTTAGACTCTATCTGAACCAATGTCGGCTTCTGGTAAACCGGTCCTGTTGGCACTATCAGGTTTGTTGCGGTATCTATAGTAGGTACATCTGGGTTAATTCTGGGAACATGCATCTGCTGCATAGGCCTTTGAATCCCTGAAGTAGCTGAGATATTATGACTAACCTGAATCTGGCTCTGGGTAGATTCATTGATCCCAGAGCTGTGGGATATATACCGGTGCTTGAACCTTCCTCATGTGCTGCATATGGTGGGGGACGATTTCTCAATAACTGTAAAATAAACTCATTATCATCTGACTCTTCATCGTGTGTGAAAGACTTCCTAGACTCTGGATTTCTGCTCTCTCTCGTGTGATTGGTAAGAATTCCTTTTCCTAGTACTCCTCTTAGCCTCCTCTCCATTCTCTTGTGTGATTGCAGGAAACAGATTAATTCCCTGTAAAGTCTCATTTCTCCACACTTTCTGCTCATTATCCCATCTAGCCTCTGCTAGTGTCTTCTCAGTTTTTCTCCTTCTCCTCTCAAATTTCAGCTGCTGTTGTTGTCTGGATACTAATTCTAAAATTGCTAATGCCTCAAATTGTGGTGGTCTAGGAGGAGGTTTTAAATCATACATTAGTCTCCTCAAATGCTCTAAAATTCTCAAATTAAATGTTCCATGAGCAGGAAATGCTAAACTCCCATCTTTCTCTGTCTTTTTGCACCATTGTTTCAGCCAAAGACATGGCGCAGCACCTTGTTCCTCAAATAGGTAACTCCCCTCAGTGCGCTCTTTAAAGCTTTGAAATTTTCATCTTTGGTAATTTACGATACTTTTAATAAAATTAGGAATTACTTAAATCCCAAATTCCCTTTCGTCTTCCTTCTCAACCAACTGCGCTTCACGGATGTCCGCCAATCCGTTCACGACCCTTCTCACTAACCAACCTATCACAGTGTGGCTCCAATGACATCACACTCATGCGCACAGCGGCTGACAAAGTCCTTGGGATTGTCCTCCTGAATTCAGATTAACACAAAACTAAATGCAAATAATTGCGAGCACTAAACAAAATCAAAACCCCAGAATTGTCTGTTTACCACAGGTAGGTAACAATCGCTTCAGAAACCATACTGATTTTTCACAGACAGCCTTTTGCTCTAACTGCTACTCTTTCTTTCTCAGTTTCCCAGATTCACAAGCAAGTTCGACCTGCAAATTTTACTCTCAACTGATCAGTGGGTCTGTCCTGGTGCACACAGGACTCCCCAGATCTCAGTCGAAAAACCTTTCACTCACTTGAACATGCACTCTCGAGTTTGTCAACCACGCACGATTGACCTACTAAATAGACAAATTACAACAAAAACCAAGTGTCTCATACACTTTTCAATACTCCGGAGTCTTAGACCTCGCAGGCTCTGTATACCAACAACCACGTGGACAATTTGTGAGCACAAATCGCCACACACATGTGAAGTTCGAGGACTTCCCTACTCTCACACTTTGGAGTACCCAAACTCCCTAAACAACTTCATCTGGAGTACACAGACTCCCTAAAGCCCTCACAAACATCACAATTCACCTGTGATTTGCTTAGGCTGTGCAAGCGCAAAACCTATTTAATTCACACTGTTGCTAGAACTCAGGGAACATCTTCAAACAAGCATTAGCAAGCTCCAAGATTTTGGGAAAGTCATGGTGGGTTCTTAGGGAGACATTCTCTCTCGACTTTTTATCATTGAATCTGAAAATCTTTTACTTTTGCCAATTTCTTTTACCAATCTGTGAACTATACTCTGATCTCTTACGGCGAGTACCCATCCAACTCTTTTGTCATTTCTTGAGGAAGC
Source organism: Pleurodeles waltl (assembly GCF_031143425.1). Taxonomy (NCBI): domain Eukaryota; kingdom Metazoa; phylum Chordata; class Amphibia; order Caudata; family Salamandridae; genus Pleurodeles; species Pleurodeles waltl. The sequence continues at coordinate 1,120,822,245 of NC_090448.1, forward strand.
ACTTTATAATAAGACGTAACCAGTCTACTTCCACACCTTTTCCAGACTTTATGGTGGCCTCTTAAGGAGACAAACCATCTATACTCTATTACCATTCAGGGTGTCTTATGATGGGCTCTTAAGGAGACAAACCATCCTACTCTGCTATCATTTCTGTTAGCGCATCAGACCTTATTTGGTTTCTTGTCTTTAATTCATAAGGGGACGTATTAGAGGTTCGATGGACCTTTTGACTGCGCTTAGAGTGGTTCCCACCACAAACCCCAATTTCAAGAAAGATTCACCAATAACTTCAATAAGCAAAATCAATTATCTTGGGAGTCAGTAATCTTCACACACCATGAACCATTTGGTCATGAATAACCACACCTTTATGTAAAAGTTATAATGATTATTTCCCCATATTAATAATGCAAATGTCACGTAAATTAAGTCTCAAAACCAACTGATAAACATATACGAACAACACCAGTTGACCAAACCTAAAGAATCTCAATTTTGCAAGGGCGTTAATTACTAAACATTCAACAATCACAGTACAAATTAAGTGCAAGAATAACTGCTAACAGAAATTGCATACATTTAGATTCAGCCAAGAAACAACATCAATGATTATTGATTAATTAGCAAACATTCTTTCAGGGTCTCCCTAGCTAACCTTGTGATTGGAATAGCATGTTTGGGCTTCATGCAAAAATAGTTTTAGTCAAAGTTAATTTGCAAAACATCTAACTATGGCTTTATCAAAACAGTGGTTGGTACCTAGAAACAAAGAACATAGTATACAACAAATACATTAGCATTTTGTTATACCTCTCCTCAATATGGATCAGCAAGCTGCAATTCTGTTCGTCGGTTGGACATCAGTAAAAGGGGAATGGTTCAGAATCGGGGACTCTAAGCTTTCCGAACCATTTAGCATCAAAGTTCAGGGATAAAGCTAAAAGCAGAACTATCATCAGAAACTTGTTCAGCTCCTCAGACAGAATAAGAATAAGAACACCGCTCAGGATAAAGTCAAAGTGGGAAAAAAAACATCATGTCTCTCGATGCAGGTGGGTCAAGTTAGAATCGCCTAAAAGATTTCCCACATTTCCATTGGTCACAGAATCATACATTTACCATTAGTCCATTGAAGGCAGAACCTCAAATCTAAGATATAACTAAACTGTCTTTCACATGTTGATTATTGACTCCTCTTCTCCTGTTCCCATCGTCAGACTCATCAGGTAACAATTTTTGTATCCATCCGTACCCCAGTCAATGCATCCATTGTCAGCTCCTGGCAACATCGCTGCCTCACGCTTCTAACTATACATTGTATCAGCTACTAATACAAGATCTTCTAGCAAGCATTTCCCATGAGAAAGTTAAAGACATCTGCTAACGTTTGGTCAACTCAGCGCAAATAATACATGTAATAATTTCTTCAGGCATACATTTCTCACGATATTATTAAACAGTACAGCTTAACACGAGGCTGTGCAAGTAGGCCCAAACCTCGCTAACTTAAGGCCTACAATTAATAAAGCAAGATACATAACAAATAATCATTCGTATAACACATTACTACAATTGTCTTAATACAAACACTTCAATTAATATGCATTCAATAACACTTCGTGATTACTGACGGCCACTCAAGTGGGCACATTTTCCAAGTCGCACATTATTTTCTATGATAGGCAAATTCTATGCAAACTCTTAACTCAAAATACATTAATATTTATTAGTAATAAACGCAGTGCTCACACAGGCCACGTTGCTGCATGCACAGTGAAAATCTAATTGGCAGCATCAAGCAGCCGGTCCATCTTTCACTAATGCTCTGCCTTTCAGGGCAGGAACGAGTTATCAGCTTAATTAAGGACAATGTATCTACTGTAATAGGAAGCACTGTCTCGGTCTGTACCAAAGGGCATTCAGTTCAAGGTGCACTGTGGTGCAAACAAGAGACCACATTATTTTCGTAGTACAGGATCAGATTTGCTTTTAGTTCTGGTTCGGGTAAATGCAGAGTTTTGTAGCCAGAGGGTGGTTAAGGGTGTGTGGCAGAACACCTGTTTAATTAGCAACAGTAGGCATGCAGGTGAGGCCAGGCTGGATATGGCTCTCCATGACTACTTCCCTGCCACACAGCCGATGTCAGCAGGGGGGAAATACAATTGAGGAGCCATGGAATGCATACAATAAAGATGGGTAGCTGTGCATAAAGAGGATGTTTTCCAGTTAGAGTTCTGAGTGACATCATAGACAATTTAAGTTTTGCTCTTGTCTATTTGTCACTCAGAACTCGTTGGTAAAAAACATCCACTAAATTTTGATATATACAGCTGCTTAAGTGAAAGTTTGGCTTGATCATAATTATATAGGAATACTGTGCACACTTACACAGTGTTATTAGCACTGCCTTGACCTGGTAGCTACTTTCTAAATTTGGGCTGTTAGCATGCTGTGTGATGCAGCCTCAAAGAAAGTACTATAGGTGCCCAGTGGTAAGCCAAAGTGGCTGGGCATGGAGGAAGTGCTAGGCAGTGATTGTCTCCTTTGGTTGTCATTTGCCTGTAGAATCTGCAATGAGACAGAGTCTAGACCATGAATGGTTACTAGGTGTTCTGGCATTCCTGTTAAGCTGATGTGTTTGAGTTACATGACCACATGGTTGGTGTTGATTGTAGGAATCAGCCGGGTTCATAGCATATAGTTGCTTTAATAACAAGGAAGAACCCAGCAGCCTTGAGTAATGAGTAGACTTGCTATTGTGTCTTGCTTCTATCTCCATCTTTGATGTTTTTTTGGTGTACTGACCTCACCTCCTGGAGTGAATGGATTTAAAAGGTTGCTTTTTCGCCCCAAAGTCCAAGAGGCTAAGGCTATTGTGAAACTTGAACAGAAGATCATGCCAAAAGATGAGGGCTAGAAACTCTGAAGTGTCTGCCTCCTCTTGATTTAGAGTTGGTTCTGGGAATTTATAGGGTGTTTGCTTGTGAGTAACTGAGAGAGTGACCCAGTTGGTAGAATATTTATTTTGTATTCAAGCAGTTGCTGAGCCTTGCAGGCATTTGTAGGCGAGGCATAGTATTTTGAAACTGACTCTACCCTAAATATGTAGGCAGTGTGGGTTTTTGATGTGTCTTAATGTATCCATGAAAGTAGGAGCCACTTACATGCCTACCATAGATGTGGCTCTGGGATTTTCTGCCTAAAACAGTATTGGCTGAGCTACTACTGTCACAAGAGGTGGTTGTATAATCCCCCCTGCTGGTTACTTTTATACCAGTGGGACTTGCCGAGCCAAAGTCTGTGTCTTCCACCTTCTTACCATTTTTATTGTGGACTTAATATAGGCTCCTTTTTTTAGTGTCGTATTTATGTCATTTTTTGACGCCAAAGCGGCGCAAACCTACAAAATACAATTAAAAACCGGCGCAAATGCGGCGCTAAAAAAGTATAAATATGGGCCTAAGAACGGTCACCAGGGACTTCCAGTGTTTGGAACCAGCTGTCCAGCTCTGGGGTGATGGCATCAAGGTCCTCTCCCACCCCCAGGCCCTTATCCGGTGAGTCAAGGATACGATGCAGCAACACCACAACCTGAATCATACTCATACATTGAAGATACCTGCGCCTTCTCTTGGAGAAAGCTGGGACCGCCGGATCATCATAATGGGTCGCACGAAATCCGCCTCCGGTGGGTGAAATGCCCAGTCCCGTTCCTGACCCCGACTCCAGAGCACTGTATCTCCCCCACAAACATAACCCCCCAAATGGACAAATTAGACATTATCCTTCAGGAAATCCGAGACTCTTGAGTCTCACTTGAGCAACGATTGGGAACCATCACGGCAGACATCACTCTTCTTAAAGACAACCAGTGCAGACTGGGTGAGAAAGTCAGACAAATTAACAATTGTTATCCACTATAACTCCAAACCAAGCCAAACACTCCGCACAAGTGGAGCACCTACAAGATCACGTAGGAATATTATTTGCATAACTGGAGTCACGGACGGCCCCCCACCTATTCCTAGAGGACTGGCTAAAATCATTACTGGCCCTGCCGGAATTTTTAAACCTGTTCTCAATGGCGAGAGCCCACAGAGTGCCCACGAGGAAACCAATACCAGGTGTGCCACCATGCCCTATGGTGGCCAAAATCCTGCACTATAAAGACAGGGACGCACTGCTGCGAATGGCCTGGGAGAAGACACCTCTCTACTTGGCAGATTTCACAGTCTTACTATTTCCGGACTACACCCTTGCAATGCAGCGAAGGGGAATAAGAGCAATCTAAACAACTTATTTTCTCTACTACGGACCCTGGATCACTCCATGTAATGGATATGAGCCTTGAGGTGGCTGAGAGAGGTGGCTGTTTGGACTCTTATCTCTTGGTCGAATGTTGAATGTATGCACAATCCCCCCCCCCTTTTTCTGGGAATGCCATGCTTGTGTTTACTGATTCTGCCCACTTACATGTAAAGTATGGCACTGTTCCTGGTTGACCTGGATACGAGGTTCAAGCTCTCATTTGTTACACCTCCTAGGAACACTGCCTTCAGTGGCACTAACCCCCTCTGACCACCCCCCCCATAGCAGAAGCACTTGATGTATCATTAATTGTAAAGTTCTGGTTGGTTTCATAGTTTGGACCATCAAATGGTTCTTGATAGAGTATTTTATGGGGGATAGACATGCACATTTTCTCACTGTCACTGAATATCATGAAAGGTAGTGTATTGTTAACGATTGTGGGAGCATGGGCGCCGGAGGAGAGGAATTATATTGTTGGGATAGATGTCATACACACTAAATGAATACAATATATTCACATGGAATGTGCGGGGACTGGGCTCAGTACATAAAAGGTACCATCTTGGTGTGCCAAGCAGAGATACTGAGAAAATGGATAACTGGATAGAACCTGTTGGATGTTTGGCGTGAGAGGCTTGTAGGAGACAGGGAATACTCCTTTTACTTCCCCCTCATGAATTACACTCACATCTAGATAGAATCCTATGTCCGGCATACCTCCAATCCTTCACAAGGGGGACCACGTATCTGGTGAAGACAATTTCCAATCATAACCCTCTAGAGGTGAGGCTTTCCTGTGGCCACATATCAACACCCATTCCAACCTGGCGTCTGCAACCGATCCAGCTGGAAGACACTGTATTCAGGGAGACACTTGCGACCACAATAGATACATGTTTCCTCAATAATGAGGGCACCGTCTCCACCCCATTCACAGAGAGCGAGGCCTTCAAGGTGGTGATTCAGGGCACCTATATCACCACGGTGGTAGGAGCCAAGCGGAAGGTTGAACGGGACCTTTCATGTATAAAAGGCAAACTTAATGCATTAGAAAAGGCTCCTGCGGAAAACACTGAAGCTTTACATGCTTTACAAGAAGCCTGTATTACACATGCCAATCTCCTTGAACGTCTCTGCGTCATGGATTATCGCACTTATATGCAAAAGACACACACAGAAGCGGACAAATCAGTGACGCTTCTAGCATGCTTGATAGGACCAATCACCTCACCCACCCCAACACTGTCCATCAATAATCCTCCCCGGGGGGTTGATCACTACAGAGAGCGGGATCAATTAAGCCTTTAGGGATTTCTATACCAAACTGTACACTGCCCCAGACTCCCCAGACCCAGTATCTGTCACTAGGTTTCTTTACCAGATCACACTACCAAGAGTATCTGTTGAGGACAAGGAGATCCTCAGGGCTCCGATCTCAGGTAATGAGATATGGGGAGCCGTATGCGAACCAGACAGAAACATAACACCTGGTTCGGAAGGGCTGCCAGTAGAGTTTTATTCCACCTACTCTGCAAGGTTATTCCCCAAGCTGGAAAGATTCTACTACGCCTCATTAGATGTAGGTACTCTCCCACTCACCACCAGGGAGGCATTGGTTACCTCCCTGTTGAAGCCTGGCAGACCTCCTTCTGAGATCTCCTCATACATACATTTTTCTATTCTAAACACAGAAGATAAAATC